>NC_133325.1:151146978-151450237 GCF_042186555.1 Aquarana catesbeiana
AATACTTTCTGATGATTTCTTTGTGCCTGTAGCCAGTTTTCTAATGTTACAATCAGGGTCTTTTCTATAAAAACAACCATTAATTGTAACACTGGCAGGAAAAGTGTGGTTAGCTGACTTTCTGGAACTGACTAGTATTTTCAGGATAATGATGCAAAAATGTAACCCAGACATACAGGTCATGTTAAAGAATTCCCAGACTGTAGCAATGGCTGATTTTTATTGTTCAGCTGTACACTGTAGTATACAGTATATAATGTCAACACCTACGTTATTTGCCCTTTTGTGAATGACATTGTAAAAACATAAAAGGCTAGGTTTCTTATGGAGTATAAAACATGTAGTTTTTCAAGAGAAGCTGTCATTAGAAAAACCTAAAGAATTCCATCCTGATTTCTTTAATCTTAAAAACATTAGTTGTTCTGCCTCTGCAATCTAAGCACTGAAGTGTGATCTCTATGATTGATCCAGTTTTGGCAAGATAGGTGTAACTTACAGTCTTAGCAGAATTAGCAGACATTGACTCGATCCAAATGACATTTTGCTGATTGTAGAAAACTTTAATTGAAAACTTGTGCAGATCTTCACAGATGAACATTTGAGAGGTAAAAAAAAGAATAGTTTGTCTAGTTCCAGCAATTAATTACATGTACTCAGAACAGAAAATAAAGATATACTGAAAAAAAGGCGGGACGAGCATCTCCTAGCTACAGAATGAGGAAGAGACAAAATATTTTAAAGGCAAACAAACAACAATGCATATGTAACATGATATTAGTTGTCTTGTTGTCTTGCATTTACAGTATATGGTCACTTCTTGGTGATTCCTAATCTCACATTTTACAATAGTAGGTACATATATATATATATATATATATATATATATATATATATATATATTTTAGTAGTTTTAATGAAGTGTAGTGTAGTGTGCTAAAAGTATAGTACTACGTTTTTGGTAAGAGTAGGTAAATTTCCAGGTTTGGTTATCAGCCAAGCCTGGGTGTGTTTTGATCTGAGTTGGGAGTAACTCAGGGCAGAGCTGGGTGACTCACAGGCAGCATCACCAAGACCTCCCACTTCTTTCCAGATTGTTCTAGTGTTTAGTGGAAAGGAAGGAGGAGAGGTGGGGTGGAGCTATCTGGGGTGTTCTGGGAAGCCCTGACCGATCCCCAACCTGGATTGGCAGGGGGACGGCCTTCTTAAATACCTAGGGCCAGCCCAGCTGGGGAGGAGCTGGTGATCGGGTGGAAGATGGAGAGGGAGTGTTAGGCTGTCGGGGCCTTGGAGGTAGCTCCCCAGTCTGGGGGGGAGGGGGGTGACTTTGGGCTTGGGCTTGGGTGTGGATGGGTCCCTCTTACAACCCACAGAGGTTTCCTGACCAGGAGGCACAGGAGGAGCAAGAGAGGACAGCAGGAGAACACTGCAGGGCAAGTCTCCAGGAGTTCCACAGAAGCAGCCAAGGATGGTGAGTGTTCACACAGTTGGGAGGACTGGGAGGCACGCCTGAGAGGACTGGGATGAGAAGTCTGGAATGGGTGCAGAGCCAGTCAGGAAGATTGTGGTGGCATGGGCAATGGAAAGGGGCAGCTGCAGCCAGGGGGGCTGGCAGTGCCTAAAGTGGTGGTGCTGGGAGCAGTAGCCACTTGGACAGCTAGCACTGGGACTACCTACCATTTAGCTACACTAAAGGGGCCCGCGGTCCCTGCCTGCAAAGGGCATCTGCTTTAGGTCTGTCTGAGCCAGTGTCAGGCCTATCAATCAGTACTAGCTGATCCGGGAAGTGCAAGTAAGTCATGTGCTGAAGGTGTTGAGGAGAGATAGTCTGCAAGAAAGTGACGTGCTGGAGTTGAAGACTGGAGTTGTATATACCGGAGGTGTATATATTTGTTCCCATATATTTTGCTGCAATCAGTTTGGGCATCTCATGAATATCCCCAGACAGAAGGCCAGGTTTTACAGATTTGTAATTCCAAGGAAACCTGCGTTTCAAAGTAAAGAATGAACTCCACCCAATACAGGGGAAATCTCCTTCCTCCCTTGTAACGCCATGGTATGTGGTAAGCCTGATTGAGAAGTCGTGTTTCCTGCATATTGCTGTAGCCCCGCTGTACCCTACCATTTCATTGATAGCTTATCTTTAGCATATTTAAACGCAGTAAACATTTAGACCTCATTTACATTAGCATTGCTTTCTGAAGAGTGATTATCATTCGGATCACTCTTGAGAGAGTATTTGACAGGCCGTGAGTAGTCTTTGTATCACCTTCACACTGGGTGTAGTATATTAACGTTTTTATTGTAGCGAAAAGACAAATGGCAACTCACATTGTGACAGTTAAAATAAGGCTCATTGTGATTTTAACTGTCATTTGTCTTTTCACCACAATAAATATGTTAATATACTACACACAGATTGCGCCCTGCTGTTCTTATCTGTTCGTCTAGAGATACTTCAGTCTCTTCACAGGTGCTGCATCTATTGCATTGAGATAAGCAGGAAGTTATCCTGAACGCTGCAAGTGGACTCTTTACTATTCTGCATGGACATTTATGTACACATGACACTTAATGCCCCATATACTCCATTACTACTGTATATCATCCCCACACTCCCTGGTTTAATCTGCTGGAACCCTACACTAGTACCCCATAACCATGTACATTGCACACAGTTTGGGAGCACCCCGTTCAAGTGAATGAGTTGAGTTTAGTGAGCGGTATGGCCTTAGGTTATATGGTGTTTTGCATAAAAGTTCTGTTATATTCTTCTGCTTGCAAGAAAAATCAAAGCTTGTGCTTTCTCTTTTAATAACCATTGCTGCTGAATTTGACAAGAAGAAAAGTAACTTTGAGTATACATCTGCCTGACATCCACCTCATGATCTCCTCCCACACTAGTCTCTGGGACTTCTCCCTAACCTCTCCCACCCTCTGGAACTCTCTACTCCAATCTGTCTAGTTCTACCCTGTCTGCCTTAGAGAAGCCTTCAGAGAAGCCTACCCCGCCTCCACCTAAAATCTGTACGTCGATCATAGGTGTGCACAGCCTATTGCATTAGGGTGTGCACCCCAAAGCTCAAACACAACACGCTGAAACACACGTGCCTTTCTCTGCAGCCTCAGCTGCCTTGGACTGTGAATGAATGGGAAGTGCTCCGTGCTGAGCATCTTCCTGTTCATTCACAAACTGAAGCATAGTAAACACAATGTACTATGCTTCAGAGTGTGTTCACTGTGTTCATTTAGAAAAGGAAGGGGCTGGTAAGTGACATATTAATTAGCCCCTTCCCCCACTCTCCATCCTGAAACATCCCCCACAGCAGCCAGGGGAAGAGGAGAGGAGGGAAGCCAGCAGCACTGCGGTAGAGGGGGCACTACACGGGGGGGCCCAGGCAGTAGGGGGAATCGGCACCACATAGAGTGATTAGGGTGTGCCCAGGCACACCCCCTGCGCACACCTAAACGTCGATCACTTCCATCAGCTATTCCTCCACAGCTATTACCTTTTATACCACCTCCTCTTCCCTTTTAGATTGTAAGCTCCATGAGCAGGGCCCCCCAAGTCCTTCTGTATTTAACTGTATTGTAACCTTTATATTTCAAGTGCTGTGAAAACTGTTGGCGCTATACAAATCATGTATTAAAATAATAATAAAATGTTTTAGTTACTTTTAACTGGTGGCATTCTCCTGCGGATTAAGAGCATGTACGGTCCTATGATTTGAACATAGCTAAGGCGTACTATGGTGAGGGTAATGGCTATTGTTCTTATAATGTTATTAACAAAATAATTAAAAGAAGAAATATATATATATATATATATATATATATATATATATATATATATATATTGTCTTATGGCAGCTGGGTAGTGTTTTGGAGGTAGCAGCCGGTCACACAAGGACAGGATTCATTCATACATACACCAGCTGGTAATATGGCACAGAATCAGCACCGTTATAAATTCAGTGATTTGTTCACTGGAGCCGCTGTTTAAAATGCAGACAAGATGGGTGGTGCTGATGTCTCTTTCTTTTCTAATGTATGATCAAGGACGCAGCAAGTACTAGTGTCTGAGATCTGTCACCCAAATGTATACAGTAGTAATGCTTCCAGTATCTCAAAAGTAACACCAGACAGACAATGGATTGCTCAGACATTTCTGACAGATCGTTTTAATACAACTTCAGAAACTTAGGAAAAAGCAAAGGCTTGGGTGGAACATACAGAAGTGATTTAACACATAAACAATTCATTCCTCACTGATCCTGTGCTCTTAGCTCCTGGTTCAATAAAGGATACCATGACCTTAAAGGGAAAGCAAACTTCACATTCAAACAGGGTTTATGTCCTAATAAATGCCCACTAAAACAAAGTGCCTGTAGAGGATGCCTAAATGATAACATTCCATATTTGGAAATATTTTTTTTTCTTTTACTTATGATATCAAGTAAGTCTCACCTTTATACAGGATGGGCGTACTGTTTTGACAGCATTTAATGCTTTTTTGACTTATGTTACAGTTGCTATTTATAAATAACATAAAGCGTACCTTTAAAACTAAACTGCCTCAAAATGAAAATGACAGCATCATAGGAAGGATGAATATTTACTGCTACAGGGACTGCTTCTGAAAGTGTCCAGGAAATTTCTGATGATGCATCTTCTGGATTAGAAGAAATTACACAGAGTGTTACCCAAATCTCATTCATATGCAATTGCTCAGAGCACCATGGAAGCTGGGAGTGCACCAACAGTGTAATGCTACACATTAGTTTTTCATTTTATAATGTGCTGATGATCTATGAAGTATTTCACATAATTCCCTCTAGTGTGAATTGTAATTTGAAAACAGTATAAAAATTAAATGTTTTCTCTGCACGTTCTTCCAAAGGCCACATATAAAACCAGGCTTAAATTTAAAACTACATGGGATGTGCAAGCATCATGGGCTCATAGTCCAAGTTTTGGCGAAGCAGACAGTAGCTTAAGTGTGTCTCTCTGGCTCCTTGTTCCTAACAGAGGTCACAAATGGGTATAATAATAATAAATGATAAATGGTTTTCCAAATTTTTTACAAATAAATATCTGAAAAGTGTGGTGTGCATTTGTATTCAGCCCCCTTTACTCTGATACCCCTAACTAAAATCTAGTGGAACCAATTGCCTTCAGGAGTCACCTAATTAGTAAATAGAGTCTACCTGTCTGTAATTTAATCTCAGTATAAATACAGCTGTTCTGTGAAGCCCTCAGAGGTTTATTAGAGAATCTTAGTGAAAAAACAGCATCATGAAGGCCAAAGAAGGCCAAAGAACACACCAGACAGGTCAGGGATAAAGTTGTGAAGAAGTTTGAAGCACAGTTAGGTATATTCCAAGCTTTGAACATCTCACAGAGCACTGTTCGATCCATCAGCCGAAAATGGAAAGAGTGTGGCACAACTGCAAACTTACCAAGACATGGCAGAGAATCAGAGAAGCAGCCAAAAGGCCCATGGTAACTCTGAGGAGCTGCAGAAATCCACAGCTCAGGTGGGAGAGTCTGTCCACAGGACAACTATTGTGTAACGTTCACACGGTCGGACTTTTCGACTGAACTGGTCCGACGGACTTTTGACAGACTTCCACCGGACTTTTTTTACGAACGGACCTGCCTACACACGACCCGACTACGGACGGACTTGCCTACGCACGACCAGACTATGTCCGTCTGTCTTCCCGACGGAGTTACGACGGACTTTCCGAATGAACGGACCTGCCCACACATGAACAGGTTCATTCATTTTGAACGTGACTCGAGTACGACGGGACTAGAAAAGGAAGTCAATCTCGCCGCTTTTATCGGCGAGATTGACACCTTGCGAACCCCGTCGCGAGGCATACCAGGCCCTTAGGTCTGGTATGGATTTTAAGGGGAACCCTCTACACCGAAAAAATGGCGTGGGGTCCCCCAAAATCCATACCAGACCCCTATCCGAGCATGCAGCCCGGCCAGAGAGGGGGTGGGGACGAGCGAGTGGCCCCCCCCTCATGAACCGTACCAGGCCGTATGCCCTCAACATGGGGGGGTGAGTGCTTTGGGGTGGGGGGGCGCCCGGCGGCCCCCCCACCCCAAAGCACCTTGTCCCCATGTTGATGAGGACAAGGGCCTCTTCCCGACAACCCTGGCCGTTGGTTGTCAGGTTCTGTGGGCGGAGGGTTTATCGGAATCCGGGAGCCCCCTTTAATAAGGGGGGCTCCAGATCCCGCCCCCCCACCCTATGCAAATGAGTATGGGGTACATCGTACCCCTACCCATTCACCTAGGGAAAAAGTGTCAATAAAAAAAACACACTAGACAGGTTTTTAAAGTAATTTATTAGACAGCTCCGGTGGTCTTCTTCCGACTTCAAGGGGTCTTCTTCCAACTTCGCCTCTCTCTCCGGCATCTTCTCCCAGTGTCCGATTCTTCTCCCGCTCTCCGGCCTCTTCTCCCGGTATTCGACCTCTTCTCCCGGTGTCCGGTTCTTCTGCCGGCTCCTCCGCTATCTTCTGCTGCTCTTTTGCTAGTGGTGGCCCGGACTTCTGCATTGTCTTCTTCCCTCTTCTCTGTTTCCGATGTTGACACGACGCTCTCTCCCGCTGTAATGCTGTGTGAGCGGTGTCACAGTCCCTGGGCATGCTGGGACTGTTACATCATAAGGGGGCGTGGTCACCAGATGATGTTGACCACGCCCCCTTATGACGTATGGATTTTGGGGGGACCCCACGCTGTTTTTTCAGCGTAGGGGGTTACCCTTAAAATCCATACCAGACCTAAGGGGCATCGTCGCCTCCCCCTCACGCTCATCCCAATAGGAAAATTTGTTTTTCCTATTGCAGTGAGCGCGATATGCAGTACCCTGCCCTTGCGTCGTATCTGGTCCGTCGGACCAGCATACAGACGAACGGGCTTTCCATTAGGAACTGAGTCCGGCGGAGTTATGACATAAAGATTTGAAGCAGGTTTCAAATCTAAAGTGCGTCGGATTTCCGACCGAAGCGGTCCGTCACTACCTACCTGGAGTTTGCATGTTCTCCCTGTGCCTGTGTGGGTTTCCTCCGGGTACTCCGGTTTCCTCCCACACTCCAAAGACATGCTGATAAGTTAATTGGATCCTGTCTAAATTGTCCCTAGTATGTATGAATGTGAGTTAGGGACCTTAGATTGTAAGCTCCTTGAGGGTAGGGACTGATGTGAATGTACAATGTATATGTGTTTTTCATTGTAAAGAAAAAAAGAAAGAAAAAAAAACAAAAAAACAAAAAAAGCACAAGCACCGTTTTTACTGGTCCTGTAATATTTTTTTTTTCTTAAAAAGGCTCATGATGTACATTTAACACCAATCACTTCCAGCAATGTAGATCCATGTCAATCACAAAAGAAAAAAAAAAGCGCTATCTGCAGACACACTGGTCCCAGCTTCATTTTCACCATATGACAAGTCCAACGGATGACAGCTGATATATACAATAGGTGTGGTCTCCCAGGTGACGTACTTGAACATACACTATATTACCAAAAGTATTGGGAGGTCTGCCTTTAAAAGCACATGAACTTTAATGGCATCCCAGTCTAATGCCCCGTACACACGGTCGGATTTTCCGATGGAAAATGTCCGATCGGAGCGTGTTGTCGGAAATTCCGACCGTGTGTGGGCTCCATCGGACATTTTCCATCGGATTATCCGACACACAAAGTTGGAGAGCAGGAGATAAAATTTTCCGACAACAAAATCCGTTGTCGGAAATTCCAATCGTGTGTACACAAATCCGACGGACAAAGTGCCACGCATGCTCAGAATAAATAAAGAGATGAAAGCTATTGGCCACTGCCCCGTTTATAGTCCCGATGTACGTGTTTTACGTCACCGCGTTCAGAACGATCGGATTTTCCGACAACTTTCTGTGACCGTGTGTATGCAAGACAAGTTTGAGCCAACATCTGTCGGAAAAAATCCTAGGATTTTGTTGTCGGAATGTCCGAACAAAGTCCGACCGTGTGTACGGGGCATTAGTCCGTAGGTTTCAATATTGAGTTGGCCCACCCTTTGCAGCTATAACAGCTTCAACTCTTCTGGGAAGGCTGTCCACAAGGTTTAGGAGTGTGTCTATGGGAATGTTTGACCATTCTCGCAGAGGTGCATTTGTGAGGTCAGGCACTGCTGTGGACGAGAAGGCCTGGCTTGCAGTCTCCACTCTAATTTATCCCAAATGTGTTCTATTGGGTTGAGGTCAGGACTCTGTGCAGGCCAGTCAAGTTCCTCCACCCAAACTCGCTCATCTATGTCTTTGTGGACCTTGTTTTGTGCACTGGTGTGCAGTCATGTTGGAACAGGAAGGGGCTATCCCCAAACTGTTCCCACAAAGTTGGGAGCATGAAATTGTCCAAAATGTCTTGGTATGCTGATGCCTTAAGAGTTCCCTTCACTGGAATTAATAGGTCAAGCCCACCCCCTGAAAAACAACCCAACACCATAATCCCCCCTCCACCAAATGATTTGGACCAGTGGATAAAGCAATGTCCACACTGACATGGGTGAGCGTGTTTGGGGTGGAGGAACTGGACTGGCCTGCACAGAGTCCTGACCTCAACCCAATAGAACACCTTTGGGATGAATTAGAGTGGAGACTGCGAGCCAGACCCACCAATCTTAACAACCTACGCCCCATCTCCTTACTCCCCTTCTCCTTCAATCTCCCGACTGAGTGACTATCTGACCATCTGACTTCTTGATCCCCTTCAGTCTGGATTTCGCCCTCAACAATCCATGAAAAATGCTCTCCTTAAACTCACAAACGGTCTAATAAACAGCTAAAACCAATGGACACTATTCTGCACGACTTCTGTATGAACCTCTCTCCTGCATTTAACACAGAGGACCACCCCTTCCTCCTTAAAAAACTCAACTCCTTTGGTCTCTGTGACTGAAGTCTTCGCTGGTTCTCATCCTACCTATCCCAAGGCACCTTCAGTGTCACTGAATCTATCTCTCCACCCCCCAACTCATTCCATCTGTCTCCTCATGCATCACCAACTTACTAACAGACATATCAGCCTGGATGTCACATCACAACCTATCCAAAACTGAGCTCATGATATTTCCTCCCCCATGTGCCTCTAACCCTGATTTCTCTGTCAAAATCAACGGCTCAACTATCAACCTGTGCCTGGATGCCAAGGTCCTAGGCATAATCCTAGACTCTGAACTAACCTTTCGGCTCCACATTCAATCGCTGTCCAAAATTTGCCGCCTCAACCTCCGCGACATTTCCAAGATACGCCCCTTCCTAACCAATGACACCACAAAGCTTCTAATCCACTCCCTGGTCATTTCTCGCCTCAACTACTGCAACTCCCTCCTCATTGGCTTACCTTTAAATAGGCTATCAGTCCATCATGAACACTGCTGCCGGGCTCATCCACCTTACAAACCGCTTGGAGTCTGCTACCCCCTCTGCCAATCCCTCCATTGGCTGCCACTCATTCAACAAATTAAATTCAAGATACTAACACTAACAATAACAATAACAAATACAAAGCCATCCACAACCTGGCCCCCCAGCTACATCACTAACTTGGTCTCAAAATGCCAACCAAATGGTTCTCTTCACTCCTCCCAAGAACTCCTGCTCTCTAGCTCCCTTGTCACCTCATCCCATGCTCGCCTCCAGGACTTCTCCTGAGCCTCTCCCATCCTCTGGAATGCTCTACCCCAATCTGTCCGACTGTCTCCTACTTTGTCCACTTTCAGATGATCACTGAAAACTCATGCATGTCTTCAGAGAATCCTATCTGGCCCCCACCTAACAACTGTCAGCACTTCCCCCACAGTTATTACCTCTTGTATCTCTTGACCCTCCCTCTTAGATTGTAAACTCTAATGAGCAGGGCTCTCTGATTCCTCCTGTATTAAAGTGTATTGTAGTTGCACCCTCAAGTTGTAAAGCGCTGGATAAACTGTCGGTGCTATACAAATCCTGTATAATAATAATAGTCAATGGGTAAAAGGAGGTAAAAAAGGAAAATGGTAGTGAGTAAAGTGGAATAAAAAGCTTACAATCAACTGAATGGGGGATCTTTGGATTGCAGTTTTTATTAAATTTGATGATTTTGGTCACATTTAATGTTTGATTGTAATATTGTATTAATAGGTGTATGGCCACCTTAGGATGGGATAGAGGAATAAGGAATGGTTTACTTTAAAGTACTCTTGCACTTCCCTTAAGAGAATGTAGAGAGTAGAGAATGGTTAAAACCTCTGTTGGGATTTTTGTGTCCTCTCACCTCCTGTCCCAGAGAAACAGAAAATTAAAAGTGAATGGAAATTCCTTAGGCAGTTTTCTGCTGAACAGGTGACCCCATTGAAGGTTTACATTTACCTCCTACTACAGTGACAGCTATAAAATTTTTGATTTCCAGTGACAATGGTCACTCGGACAAATGAAGAGGACGAATTCCACCAGCAATAAAAGCCTCTGTAGGAGTTTTAAGCTTTTCCTGGTCTATCCAAACCTTTTTTATACACACTTAAAGAAAGTTATGGCTGTAGCTTTAGCAAGGATTTAGCATGCTTAAGAATATACAGTAGCTAGGTCTAATAGACTTCTGGGCTGAATTCTGCCAGCACTAATTAAATGCCTATGTATGCCTGCTAAATTTGAGAAATGTGTAATATGAATGCTAAATATGATGCTGTTCACACTAGCATTTACATCTTAAGAATAAAAAATGCTTGTGTTGACTGAGTCAGGTCATATATGTAAAAAGCATAAGTCTTACTACTTGCCCACGGGATATACTAAGCTCCTGTGTTGACATATGTAAGGCAGAGATCGCCATGCAGCCTGTCCTATTCCTGGTCCAGACAGACACATAAACCTTTCTCAAAATAACAGCTGTTAAAACAGATTTAAGTAATAAAGTAAAACATGATAGATTGGAACATGTTAACATTTATATACCCATGTTGACTCAATTAATAGAAAAAGTGCTTTTTGTGGGGTCATAAAAATAATGACCATTCCACAAATGTCATTTTGTACTGACGCTGGGCAGTCTTACTGGCCGCTAAACTGTAATATTCATCCTATATGGCATACATTAATTCTCCTTAAACTGGACAGGATGAAGACAACTTTAATATGTCTAAAATGTCTTTCAGGGGGAAGAAAATATTAGAGAAATAAATAGTTCTGGAAGAGTATTGACACAGGTACAGGGGGTCCCCTAGTTACAAACATCCGACTTACAAACGACTCCTACTTACAAACGGAGGGAGACAACAGGAAGTGAGAGGAAATCTACCCCTAGGAAGGGAAATTCACTTCTGTAAAAGCTATTATGGGGAAAAGGTACCTCCACTGATGCTTTATCACCAATCCTTGTTTCCACAACAACCCAAAATTTTCAAAATCCAATTGTCATTGGGACAGAAAGTGAGGTGAAATATTCTGAACAGGGGCACAAACAGCAAAACAAATGTTACAGGGGTGTTAATCCTTCCCTATGCTATCCAAAAAGTTTAAAAATTGTTTTTTTGGCTGGAGCTACACTTAAAAAATATACCTGTTCCGACTTACAAACAGATTCAACTTAAGAACAAACCTACAGTCCCTATCTTGTTTGTAACCCGGGGACCCCCTGTACTCTAATTACAGTCACTATGCAGGGTGATAGGAACTTGGTAAAGGTGACAAGGTTAGCACTGTACTGGTGGTCTACCATAAATGACTACAAGCCCCCCCCCCCCCATCCTCCTTTAAGTGTTGAGTACCAGTCTGAATAGAGATCATCAAGAAATTACATTATGTCAAGTTATGTGCACATTTTAAATTTTTTCTTATAGTTTCTGGAGACTGAAGGTAATGGTTCATAAAACAAAAACCCCGAAGATAAGGGTATCTTTATTAATGCTGAGGAAAGGACATTCTTTCTCTTGGGGGGGGGGGGGGGGGGCTAATAAGTGATTGAGGGAACATGCCCATAAGGCCTCATGCACACTGGATGTTATAAAAAAGCCAGTAACGTTAGCTGTAGAAAGCTGTAGCTGTAGAATTCGTTTTTCAGTGTTTTTGCAGTAGCGTTTTTTTGTGTTTTTTAGCGTTTGCCTTTTTAGCTTTTTTTTTTTTTTTAGCAAAACTATACTCCCACAAAAGCTTATGGCTCAAAAACGCTGATAAACGCCAAATAGCTGTGCTTTTCAGCATTTTTTAAGCTTTTATCAGAGTTAGAGCGTTTTTACAGCTGTAAAACTCCTCTTAAAACCCACCAGTTCTGGGTTTTTTTTCCAGCCAGAAAATGCCCCTGCCAAAAAAATGCTGATAACAGCCTATGTGTGCATGGGCACATAGGATAACATGCTGGGGAGTTTACTGACAGCAGAAAAAAAACATCTGAAGCCAAAAACAGCAGCTGTAAATACGTCCAGTGTGCATGAGGCCTTAAGCCTCATTCACAGGAGCAGGCGGGGGAGGGGGCAGTAAAACCAGGTTGTGGAGACCCGGTTTTGATGCCCCCCTCTGCCTGCCTGAGCACTGACATCCAGCCCCTCATGGCTGTACACATGTGCATTGCAACATCGCAGGAGCAGCAAAAACTAAACAGCATGTCCTTTTTAGGGGGCATTACTGCTGCCCAGCACAACCAATAATAGTCTATAGGGCAGAACCACAACACCCTGCAATGCATGTGTTTGTGGTGCAGAAGTGTGGCATTTACAGGGTTAAATCAGGTGGTAAGGATGTAACATATTGCCTCCTCATCGCCTGTCAATTATCCTCTGAAAAGTGATTCAAGTGTGGGTCTATCTTCAAAGGGCACTGCGTGTGAATGAGCCTTAAGGCAGCCCATAAATGAATCCATTTTCTTTCCTTCCATCCTGGGTGGAAGGAAAGAAAATTGCTCAGTTCCTCCATCAACACATTCCGTGTTGATGGGAGAATGCCTCCTGCAGCGATATTGTGTTCTGCTGGGCGGGGAGGTGTGAAGAGCCTTCCTGAATGGAAGATAACCATGATTACTGCTGGTGGCTATAGCCACCAGCAGTAATCACATGTCAAAAAACCAAGAGGCTGGTTTTGTCCAAGTCGACTGATGGATTGACTTGGGTATAATCAGCCTACCCATACATGGATCAAAATTCTGCCGGTCTCTGCTGAAAAGGTTGAACTTCGATCTGTGTATGGCCGGCTTAAGGCTTGTTCATGCTTGCGGTTGGGGTCAGTAAAACCCCACAGTTCAGTTAAGGTTTTACCTCCCCTCAACTTTTCCCCTTTAGCCGGATCATTCCTTAGTGAATAAAGCAAGTGTAAACTAGACCTTAGGACTCTTTTATACAGGTGCTGTAAATAGGTGGTTGGGTGCCATTTTTACCACTTGCCGTCTGCCTATCGGTGCCACTCAAAATGGTTAAAACAGGGAGCAGACGAAGGTGTATATACTGCACCATTAGAATTGCCTCGCATTGTAGGGAGGCAAAAAATAAAGCTGCCTGCAGAGTTCAGCAGGCATTGACACTTTGCAACCTCCTCCATGCACGCATGCCACAAGCTCGCCATAAGCAGACTGTAAACGCATCTATGGCATTTACAGCTCCTTTAGGGCACTGCTTCAAAGCATCAAAAGTGATAATTTACCATCTAAAGAAAAAAAAAATCTCACAGGGCATTTGAGGAGTGTCACCTGATTCAAACTGAACACCCTTGCAACGCATCTGAAATGCTCATTAACATTATAGGTGCATTAATGCACATTAAAGGCTATGATAAAATTCAACGTCTGTATGAAAGAGTTCTCAAAGTGCATTTTAATTGCCATATGAATGAATTGTCTAAAATGAACACTGTTCAAATGTTTTTCCACTTTCAGTTATATGTCATATCATTCATTATCTCCAGCGTTTCCTTTAAAAGGAGCTGAAGGGTCAAAAACCAAACTGCCAACTGAGTGTGCGCCTACTGCTGTTTGAAATAATTTTGATTTAAAATGAGTGTCTGGTCGGGGATACACATGAAATATAAGCAGCTGACATCACGCTATGCCTGGAGCTTTTACAGCACATATTACCAGCCAGCATATAAACATCAGTCAACCTCCTGTACTGTATCAATGTATACAACAGTTCAGTTATTCCAGACACATTGGTTAGATGTATATAGCAGGGCCATTGACATATATTGCTGTCTCATGGCGGGCTTACATACCATCAGGGTATTTTCATATAACTAATTGTAAGCTGTATTGGTTCAACAACAGAGAATCTGTTGAATATTGAACAGTCTAGCTGGGGACCATGAGGTGACTTTCTGACGGGCTAAAACCTCACAGCTGGGGACCATGATTCAACAGAAGAACACCTTTCTTCAAGCTCACACGCCAAGATTCTGCTGAGGAAAGGGAATGTACAGTATTTTGAGACCCTATGAGGGCTGTCCCTGTCCAAAGCTTCTACTGGCACCAGCGGCGGCTGGTGCTCAAAATTTTTGGGGGGAGGGTGCAAACAAACGGAAAAATTCTGAAAAATACTGAAAAAAAAATCAATTGCAGCCTCACTGTGCCCATCAAATGCAGCTTCACTGTGCCCATCAATTGTAGCCTCATTGTGCCCATCAATTGCACCCACTGTGCCCATCAATTGCATCCACTGTGCCCATCAATTACAGCCATTGTGCCCATCAATTACAGCCATTGTGCCCATCAATTGCAGCCTCACTGTGCCCATCATTTGCAGCCTTCTTGTGCCCATCAAATGCAGACTCACTGTGCTCGTCAAATGCAGCGTCACTTTACCCATCTATTGCAGCCTCACTATGCCCATCAATTGCAGCCGCACTGTGCACATCATATGCAGCCTCGCTGTGCCCATCAATTACAGCCTCACTGTGCTCATCAATTGCAACTTCACTGTGCCCATCAATTGCAGCCTTACTGTGCCCATCAATTGCAGCCTCACTGTGCCCATCAAATGCAGCCTCACTGTGCCCATAAATTGCAGCCTCACTGTGCCCATCAATTGCAGCCTCATTCTGCACATCATATGCAGTCTCACTGTGCCCATCAGTTACAGCCTCACTGTGCCCATCAAATGCAGCATCACTGTGCCCATCAATTGCAGCCTCACTGTGCACATCAATTGCAGCCTCATTATGCACATCATATGCAGTCTCACTGTGGCCATCAGTTACACCCTCACTGTGCCCATCAATTACATAGTCACTGTGCCTGTCAAATGCAGCATCACTGTGCCCATCAAATGCAGCGTCACTGTGCCCATCCATGGCAACCTCACTGTGTCCATCAATTGCAGCTTCACTGTGCCCATCAATTGCAGCCTCACTGTCACTGTGCCCGTCAAATGCAGCCCATCAATCAGCGTCACTGCGCCCATCAATCAGCATCACTGTGCCCGTCAAATGCAGCCCATCAATCAGCGTCACTGTACCCATCAATCAGCATCACTGTGCCTACCAATCAGTGTCACTGTGCCCATCAAAATGCAGCCTCACTGTGCCCATCAATCAGTGTCACTGTGTCCATCATTCTGTGTCACTGTGCCCATCAATCAGCATCACTGTGCCCAACAAAATGCAGCCTCACTGTGCTCATCAGAAAACAGCCTCACTGTGCCCATCGATCAGCATCACTGTGCCCATCAGAAAGCAGCCTCACTGTGCCCATCAATCAGCGTCACTGTGCCCATCAAAATGCAGCCTCACTGTGCCCATTATTCTGCATCACTGTTCCCATCAATCAGCGTCACTGTGCCCATAAAAATGCAGCCTAACTGTGCCAATCAATCAGCCTCACTATGCCCATCAATTGCAGCCTCACTGTCAATGTGCCCGTCAAATGCAGCCCATCAATCAGCTACCAGATCGGTGCTGCTTAGCTAAATTGTTAGCTTACCTGTCCGTTCCGTCAGGCCGTGCTCTCCGAGTGGTGAAAAACCGGAAGTGACGGTTCCGCGATAAGCACTACCTACCGTCCTCTGGACCCGCCAATTAGAAAGGTGCAACAGGGTGGAACTTCCAACTTCCTCCCGACAACACCCAGTGTGGGAGACCATCCTTTCTTCAGGCTGGATTCCTTGAGGTAAAGTCCTACACCCTGAACAGACTGAAACAAACAATCACTAACTATTCCCTTGATTATAGAAGGTGCCAAAAACTAAATTGACCTAGCATCCTATGCTAGGAGGGTGCTACACTCCCAAGTAACATTACTGCTCTTTTAAACTGGAGGGCCACCTCATTCCCTCCTAACCTGTACAAGATTCATATTACACCTTTCCATCAACTTCAGAAGGGAAGCTTTATTGTCCTTATTCAGAGAATTAATCCAAGCTTTGCTCTCAGTCTTCATCATGTTGTTGTCCATCATTAGAGGATGATCTGCTCTCTCCATGGGCCATAATCAGTGGGTAGGCGGCAAACCCCTAGTCACCTCCAAAAGCCCCTGTCCTGGTTGAGTCTGTCACCAGCTACTACACTAGTAGATTTTCGTACGAACATTGGTTTGAAAATATATATGAAAATCCTCAGTACATTTAATGACTTGACATGTTGCTCGAAAGTACTTCAAAAAATCTTTAACATTCAATTTTTGAATGAATGGACTTTACTGAACAAAAGCTATATTCACTCCTAGAAATTCTCCTGCTCAGGAAACATTTTCTATCCTGCTCCTTGGAGTATTCTTGTCACTGCGGTTGAAAAACAACCATCAATATCAACTCATTAATTAGAAAAAAAAAAGAAAAACCATCTTAAAACGAACATTTTTTTACTAAATTCTACTGGTATATGCCCAGCTTTAAGCCTCTTACACACGATCAGATATTCGGACGACCGAAAATGCTAGTCTCATGTCGAAAGTGAAGAGGTTACTCACCATATGAAAATTCTTGTATGACAGAATACAACTTCAGAAGTGACGTATTGTGTTGATTAGTTTTGTATGTATTCTTTTGTTTCTGAGCATGTGTAGTCTTGCGCTTATGATTTTTTCCAGACGAAAACCGTACTAATTAAACAAAAATCAGATGTTGAGTTCACGTATGACAAAAAGTATATAATCTGCACATCCACCTTTTGTCTGACAGAAAAACAGAATCAGCTGTCAAGAGCACCATACTAACATTCCGAGAATCGGCAGATCGCTCGTCGGACGAAATTTTTCTTCAGATTTTCGTATCGTGTACACGGGTCTTTAGACTTTGTATCGCTAGCTATCTCACACTATCTAGGCACATAAATTTTATCTATTGCCACTTTTTAATTAAAGGTTTGGACACTTTTTAATGTGCGATATCATCAGAGCCTTACATGTATATACATCAAAAGACATTAGTCCTTTTAACTTAATATTTCTCACTTTGTTGTCTCATCATCTATACCATTCAGTTCCTTTAGAGTAATTAAAGGACTGAACAAACACACCTCCACTTTGGATAGTACAAGTTTAAACAGAAAAAACAGACAATTTACTGTAAAGACTATTTACTCCTCTCCAGTAAAATATAAAGAGATCCAGATTTTTACTTTTAAAATAAACATATACGCTTTAAGACACTGTTGGGCCTTGAATGATCTTCTATATACATAAGAGGCTACATTCAGATGTGCACAAGTTCAACATAGATTTATTGTATTAAAGGTGAACTTGTGCCCCACTCACATGTTTTCCTATTATAGCCAGTAACGACTTAAAGTGGGGTTCCACCCAAAAAACAAAAATACCTGGAAAAATTCTAAAAAAAAAACCAAAAAAACATTTGGATATTTTTTTTTTTCACTTACCTCTAAATGCCTGTTGCTAGGTGGTCCCTCGTAGTCTGCCTGTTCCTTTGCCTGGGCTGGTGACATCACTTCCCCCTCGGCACAGAAAGGGCTCCGCTCTGCTCCCTCCCTCCTGTCAATCATCTGGGACCCATTACAGGTCCCAGGTGATTGAGCGGCCAATCATGGCGTGCGGCGCCGCTCGCGCATGCGCAGTGGGTGCCAGGCTGTGAAGCCACAGCCCGGCGCCCACAGTTGAAATGCCAGCGCCGACGAGCGGAGGGGGGGGACGAGCGGGGCTTCGATCCCCCACATCGCTGGACCCTGGGACAGGTGAGTGTCCAATTAAAAGTCAGCAGCTGCAGTATTTGTAGCTGCTGACTTTTAATTTTTTTTTTTTTTTTGACGGCCCCCTTGGGTGGAACTCCTCTTTAATAAATAGGCAGCATAGGCACCAGTCTATGGGCCCTACTCTGTTTAACTGCCCTGTGACAACAGGTCAAAATAATATTGATTTGTTCTTGAAAGAAAATTACAATGACGCTTTCTTAAATTGTTTACAAAAGATAGAAAAAATGTATCAACTCAAAGAAATGAAAACTTTACATTAACTCTATAGAGAAGATACTTTATTCATGTAATGTACTCAATAACAAGTTAAAGTACATAAACCATAGGCATCAGGTTCACATTACAGCTTGTCTCTTAAAAGCTCCTCTTCTTTCAGCTGTCAGTTTGTAAAAAATTTTAGTGCAACCTACATAGGTGTAATGTACAGTAGCAATGGTCATCTCCATCTAGCGGCCGATGTGCACACTACTTAGTTCAATGTTATCCCTCTAGAGCATGTGCACGAGAAACCTCCAGAAACATGTGAGGGGACCCCAAGGTTCCTATCAAAGGGCTTGTTTACCATTGTGGTTGGGTGGTCAGCAAAAACACGTGGCTAAACTGTGTTTTCAACCGCTCCTCCTGCAAAATGCTAGATGCCCGCATGCAGCAGCCGCAATGCTTTGCTTTGCAGCCACAGCACCAATTAAGCCATCTGTTGACTTTTGTGGGCAATTCCGCCAGTCGAACATGACCTACAGTATTAAAAAGAGGCAACTGCCTGAAAACAGTATTGTGGTATTTAGGGGGGTCAAAACAAGCATTGAGGAGGCGACATATTGCCTGCTCATCTCCTGTAAAACCCCTGTGAAAATCGATCCACTTGCTTTTCAGAGGCACAGCAGTCCTTGCCTGTAGTGTAAACAAGGCCTTAGGGTGTCCCCACTCCAGATGGAGAAGCAATTGAGACACCTTTGGACAGCAGCATTGTCAATCTGGGGAGAGGATAGTGTTAAGCTGGCTATAGATGATTCAAATCTCCCTACTCAATTGTCCGAGATCCGAACCATCTATGGGCAGGCAGATTGCAACCAAGTCGATCCACCGATCGACTTGGGTACAACTACCATGTTGAATTTCTAGCATGACTGCTGATGGGGGAATTGAGCGATTTTCTTTTTGCAACCCTTGGTTGTAGGAAAGAAAATGGCATAATCTATTGTTAGCTTCAAATGCACTAGTAGTTTTAGATGGACTTGACTAACAAATTAAAACTGTAATCCGGCTAACCCTTTTTGATTAATTTATAGCAACAGTTTTTTTGTTTTTTTTTGTAAGGCCACCACATCAAAGAACCCGTAGGCATAGGCTGCAATAAACAAAATAATTGTTTTTGGGTTTATTACCACTTTAGGCACACTGACATGGCTCACTGAAATAAAAAAAATTATATGATAAGTTCTTATTAAGCACATTTGGAGCGCAGCAGTGTATGAAATATATCTAACCTTGGTTATAAGCCATATAGAATAAATCACACCAAAAAAATATGCATACTCTACTGTAAAAACGTATAATAAAATGACATTGTAGAACACTGTAAAAACACAGAGGCACACATAAAATTCATATACAAAACAAGCTGTATAAATCAATCCTCGGTGTGCATTATTTCCTGAGGCTGAGTTTCCCATCCTTAAGCTAATACTACCCAAGAGTAATTTTTTCCTTTGTTCTGATTCTAGCAATACGGTTTATTGATATTTAATGTGTCACGTCTAGATTTAGCACAGAGAACAGCTCAGTATTCCCTCGGTGAGGAAAGAATCTCAGACTGCACATTTCCACATGTGTCTGGGCAGATGCTGACTAACTTCTCATCCTCTGCAAGTTTTCTCACTCCCCCATCATGGCTGATTTGCCCAGAGAGGTCACAGAGGAGGTGGTGGCAGTGGTGAGAAGAGAAGGGGACATGACGTTTACTATCTTGTTCCTTTGTCTTAGACCACACAAGTTTCCAACAAAAAACATATCATAGAGCTAAAGTGCTGATAAGGAGCTATGGCCCTGTAATTGGACTTGCTGAGAATGTTGTACTGCTGTCGTCACCTATCCCAGGAAGTGGTCAGCTTCTAGGATACGTGTCCACACATTGACAAAAGCTTTGATGGCTTTCCCCAGCAGTATAATGCTGGCCATATATGTAGCAATTTTCAGACAACCACTTTCAACCAGCTTTTGATTGCTAATAGGATAAAAGGTGAAAGAATGAAGGCAACCTACCATCAACTACTTAAATCAACCAGAAAACTGATCAATTTTAGGCCTTTTTAGACAACTTATAGATGGATCAGTTGTTTCATTCAACCAGTGCGTTAAACAAAAAAAAAACAAAAAAATGACCCGATTGCTCCATCCATACATTCCATATGGATGGAGGAATACTCTCCACTGAACTATTGTATTCTGACAGCAAGGAGACATCCCTACCATCAGAATACACTGATACATCAAGAAGGGAAAATCTGACAGGGAGGTTGTACAGAAGTCAATTGTTACTTCTGTACAACCTCCCTGTCCATACATGGATTAAAATTTGGCCAATCCCTGCTGAATGGAGGGATTAATTTCAATCCATGTATGGCCTGCTCTACACTTGCAGACAGGGTGCAGTAAAAATAGGCAGTTGAGCTGCAGTTTTACCGCAACCAACAGCCCAGCTAAAAGTGGTTGTAAAGACTGAAGGTTTTTTTACCTTCATGCATTCTATGCATGAAGGTAAAAAATGTTCTCTGTGCTGCAGCCCCCCTAAGCCAACTAATACTTACCTGAGCCCCGTCTAGATCCAGCGATGTGCACCAGAGCCTCGACTGTCCGAGGACTCTCCCTCCTCATTGGATGAGACAGCAGCCAGAGCCATAGGCCAATAAGCCAATGAGGAGAGAGAGGGGGCAAGGCTGATCTGCAGACACATAGAGCTGTGGCTTGGGAGTGAGCCTGCTCGCCCCCATTGCATGCTGATTGCTCTGGGGGCACTCAGTAGGAGGGAGGGACCAGGAGTGCAGGTGGGGGACCCAAGAATTGGAGGATACGGGCTTCTCTGTGCAAAACCACTGCACATAGCAGGTAAGTATGACATGGTTGTTATTTTTAAAAAGAAAAAAAAAGAACTTTAATATGACACTATGGATTGAAATACATAACGTATGTGTTTAGCCAAATCAGTTTTTTTTTTTTGACAGGGTAGGGAAGAATTAAAGCCCTGTCAAGTTTTTACTTCTGCCTGTGGTCCCATTAGGGAGGTTCAACCTTTTTACTTGTCCAGTGACCAGTGTCACTGAAAAAGAAACTGATAAAAAAAGGCTACATTTTAGGTGTTCCCCTCTTTCTGCAGAGATTTCCAAGTACAGTACTTCCTTTTGAGTCTCTGAGACAGAAGTGAAAGGAATATCTTCCCAAGGGGACACACATAAACTAGCGGAGTTTTAATCCTTCGCTACACTATCCAAGCTACACTCAACATACACTTTAATACATTGAAATAATAATTGCGAACAAATAGAATTCGATCGGAGCAGGAAAAGTAATCTGATGAGAATTGATCACATTTTTCACTCTGTTCAACTCCATTATTCAGCCATAGATTGGAAACAGTGAATCATGCATTCAATCCTTTGTTATTCTTGCTGGAAAATCAAATCAAAACTGTGATGTACCAATCAGATTTCAGCGTGTATGGCCAGCATACAGCATGCTGTATCCAGCATGCCCATTCCACAGAGACCGGTCATTAGACTGGCTTCTGTCAGACAGGGAGCTGCACACACACAGGCCTGTTCCTGCCGAACCGACCGATACCGGACAATTTTCAGCACATGGATATCCAGCCTTAGGCTGGATTCACACCTAGGCAGTTTTAGTGCTTTTTTGCATTTTGCAGATTTGCACTACAGAACGTGGTCCATAGGAAACCATGTCAAATGGACTGTAGTGCAAATCTGCAAAATGCAAAAAGCACTAAACCTGCATAGGTGTGAATCCAGCCTTATGCCGCGTACACACGGTCGGACTTTCTATCCTACTTGGTCCGGCACACTTTCCGACGGACTTTGTCCGCCAGGTGCGCCGGACTTTAAAACGGACGGACTTGCCCACACACGACCGGACTTTCCGGCGGGCTAAGTCCGCCCGTCTTTCCGACGGACTTTCGCCGGAGTTACGGCGGACTTTCAGAATGAACGAACTTGCCCACACACGGACAAGTCCGTTCATTTTGAACGTGACTCAGGTGTGACGGGACTAGAAAAGGAAGTCAATCTTGCCGCTTTTATCGGCGAGATTGACACCTTGCGAGCCCCGTCGCGGGGCATACCAGGCCCTTAGGTCTGGTATTTATTTATTTTATTTTATTTATTTCAGGTACTTATATAGCGCCGTCAATTTACGCAGCGCTTTACATATACATTGTACATTCACATCAGTCCCTACCCTCAAGGAGCTTACAATCTAAGGTCCCTAACTCACATTCATACATACTAGGGACAATTTAGACAGGATCCAATTAACCTACCAGCATGTCTTTGGAGTGTGGTATGGATTATAAAGGGAACCCCCTACGCCGAAAAAACGGCGTGGGGTCCCCCCTAAAATCCATACCAGACCCCGATCCGAGCACGCATCCTGGCCGGTCAGGAAAGGGGGTGGGGACGAGCGAGCGCCCCCCCCCTCCTGAACCGTACCAGGCCGCATGCCCTCAACATGGGGGGTGGGTGCTTTGGGGGAGGGGGGCGCCCTGCGGGGCCCCCCACCCCAAAGCACCTTGTCCCCATGTTGATGAGGACAAGGGCCTCTTCCCGACAACCCTGGCCGTTGGTTGTCGGGGTCTGCGGGCGGGGGCTTATCGGAATCTGGGAGCCCCTTTAATAAGGGGGCCCCCAGATCCCAGCCCCCCACCCTATGTGAATGAGTATGGGGTACATGGTACCCCTACCCATTCACCTAGGGAAAAAGTGTAAGTAATAAAACACACTACACCGATTTTTAAAATAGTTTATTAAACAGCTCCGGGGGGGGGATCTTCCTCCGGCTTCGGGGGTCCCTCCGCTTCATCTTCTCCCGGCGTCCGGTTGGTTCTTCTCCCGGTGTTCCAGTTCTTCGGCCGGCTCCTCTGCTGTCTTCAGGTAGCTCTCTTGCCAGCAGAGGTCCGGGCTTCTGGGCTTCTGGGCTTCTGGGCTTCTCTTCTCTTCTCTTCTCCAGATGTTGACACGACGCTCTCTCCGGCTGGACTGCTCTCCGAGGGCTGCGTTGTGACTTATATAGGCGGAGACCCCGCCCCCTTTTGATGTCACAGTCCCTGGGCATGCTGGGACTGTGACGTTTTAGGGGGCGTGGTCACTGGGTGATGTTGACCACGCCCCCTAAAACGTCACAGTCCCAGCATGCCCAGGGACTGTGACATCAAAAGGGGGCGGGGTCTCCGCCTATATAAGTCACAACGCAGCCCTCGGAGAGCAGTCCAGCCGGAGAGAGCGTCGTGTCAACATCTGGAGAAGAGAAGCCCAGAAGCCCAGGAGTCCAGACCTCTGCTGGCAAGAGAGCTACCTGAAGACAGCAGAGGAGCCGGCCGAAGAACTGGAACACCGGGAGAAGAACCAACCGGACGCCGGGAGAAGATGAAGCGGAGGGACCCCCGAAGCCGGAGGAAGATCCCCCCCCGGAGCTGTTTAATAAACTATTTTAAAAACCTGTGTAGTGTGTTTTATTACTTACACTTTTTCCCTAGGTGAATGGGTAGGGGTACCATGTACCCCATACTCATTCACATAGGGTGGGGGGCCGGGATCTGGGGGCCCCCTTATTAAAGGGGCTCCCAGATTCCGATAAGCCCCCGCCCGCAGACCCCGACAACCAACGGCCAGGGTTGTCAGGAAGAGGCCCTTGTCCTCATCAACATGGGGACAAGGTGCTTTGGGGTGGGGGGCCCCGCAGGGCACCCCCCTCCCCCAAAGCACCCACCCCCCATGTTGAGGGCATGCGGCCTGGTACGGTTCAGGAGGGGGGGGGCGCTCGCTCGTCCCCACCCCCTTTCCTGACCGGCCAGGATGCGTGCTCGGATCGGGGTCTGGTATGGATTCTAGGGGGGACCCCACGCCGTTTTTTCGGCGTAGGGGGTTCCCTTTATAATCCATACCAGACCTAAGGGCCTGGTATGCCCCGCGCTCGCCGCAATAGGAAAATGTGTTTTTCCTATTGCAGCGAGCGCGAGATGCAATACCCTGCCCTCGTGTCGTATCTGGTCCGTCGGACCAGCATACACACGAGCGGGCTTTCCGTCGGACCAGCACACACACGAGCGGACTTTCCGCCCGAAACTGAGTCCGGCGGAAAGATTTAAAACTTTCTTCAAATCTAGGTTCGGCGGGCTTTTGTGAAAAAGTCCGCCGGAAAAGTCCGCCGGCGCCTACACACGGGCGGATTGTCCGGCACACTCTGGTCCGCCGGACTAAGTATGCCAGAAAGTCCGACCGTGTGTACGCGGCATTAGACCCATTGCATAGTTCACAAAATAGCTCTAGGATCACAGGGTGAAATTGCACATGGCTTTCTAATGATCTGCAGTTGTAATTTACTAATAGGAAATGCCATTTCCTCTGCATCATAATTCAATTTTGGGACTTCTTGGACAAGTTCAATATCTGGAAAAGGAAAGAACAGATATAAAACAATCAACGTTTTGTCTGTAAGACAGAAAAAAAGGAAAATATGCCTTTAACTGGAACATGGTGGGGTTGATTTACTAAAACTGGAGCACTCAGAATCTGGTGCAGCTGTGCATGGTAGCCGATCAGCTTCTAACTTCAGCTTGTTCAATTGGGTTTTGACAATAAGGCTGGGTTCAGATATATGCGACTGTGGTTTGCAGTCCGGAGTCCTGTGCGATTCAAGTGCAAATTGTTCCCTGAATTCATGCCTGGACTGGACCCAAAAACCCACAGGACCCTTTTCAAAAACGTACATGTGTGAACTGGCTCTATTGAAAGCTGGTCACATTCACATGTTATGCGAAGTGGATGCAGTTAAAAACGCACCCAATTCGCATATACGTGAACCCAGCCTAAAACCCGGAAGCAGATTGGTTTCTAAGCAGCGCTTCGCCAGATTTTTCACACTCCATCTTTAGTAAATCCCCCACTGTTACTGTTCTTTTACTCTATGGTCCAGTACAATAACAAAAGTGTATGTATAGCCAAAATTATTTTTTTAGTTTTGGATAAAGTACCAGTATTAGATACCCCTGCCAGTTTATTTTTTGCTGCTTGTGTAACATTGGAGTAATTTTCCTTTCCTGATGCCAACATGGCAGCATACATATGATATAGCTCCGCCCCTATATCCACCCACAGGACCTGTTTAGCTCTATAAAAGGCTGAATGAGAGCTACCGCCCCCATTCTCCTTTTTCTCTTCAAAGATCAACACCTACAGACCGTTACACTCAGGATAAGCTCTTACCTGCAGACTACGTCGGAGACTGTTTGGATTCAGCCTCTCCCAAAATGCGGTCCCACATCTTAGGCTGCTAAACACACCAACAAGGTGGGGAGCCCCTTCTGGTGGTCTTTTAGGGCCGAGGTGTTCTCTAATCAGAGACGATATCCCTCTTGTGGCATGCCTGCTGTGGAGTCCGGATCCAGCAGCTGAGACAGCATGGCGTCTATCTGTCTATGGAGTTCTGTCACAGGTTTGGCTTTCATCTATGTTAAAAGCTTATCTTGTATCTTTTAATTGTCTCTTTCTCTCTCTCTCTTTTATTAGTGTCCATTAGATTCCCAGGGCCAGTAGTGAGCCCTCCAGTCCTCCATCTTCCTCCCTCCAGCTCCCTGAGGCATGTGAGTGGCTCTCCTCTCCCCTTAGTTTGGCCACGTCAGCCTCGAGCGGTCCTGCTCTTCCACGCATGCGCGGTGGTGACGCCAGCACATGCGCGATGTGCTGCAAAGTTGCAGTGGACATCTTTAATGAGGGAAAAAACTTCTCTCTAATGACATTGCCCTACTAGATTGCAGGAGGGACGGAGGAGGGGCGGAGTTTCACACAAAGGCGCCTTTTTTGAAGAGCACACAGACTCAGCAATGGATACCTTTTGACTGAGGCATCTGGGACAGGCAGCATCTTAAAGGAGCAGCCAGAGACCAGGTAAGTCATACTATTATGCCGTGTGCACATGAGCGGACTTTTCAAAAGCAAAGGTCCGCCGGACAATTCGATCGTATGTGGGCTTCTTCGGACCTTTGCTGTCGAAAAATCAGACTGACTTTAGATTTAGAACATGTTTCAAATCTTTCCGACGGACTCAAGTCCGGTTGAAAAATCAGTTCATCTGTATGCTAGTCCGACGGACAAAAAATGATGCAAGGGCAGCTATTGGCTACTGGCTATGAACTTCCTTATTCTAGTCCCTTTCGTACGTCATCACGTTCAAACCAGCGGACTAAAGTCAGTTCGTGTGTGGGCAAGTCCGGTCGTTCGAAAGTCCGTAGTTATTCCGTTGAAAGTCTGTCGGAAAGATCGTTGGACCTTTGATGCTGAAAAGTCCACTCGTGTGTATGCGGCATTAGGGACTGGGGGTATGTGTGTGTGTGTGTGTATGTGTGTGTGTGTGTGTGTGTGTATATGTATGCATATTTATGTGTGCATGTTTTCTGTTTTTGTTCTATGGCTCTTTTTCCATTTCTTTTCTTCTCTTATTTCTTTCGGTTGCCATGCAGTCCCCTTTGCACCTTTCAGTTCTTCCTCCAGCATGAGCCTACCGCCACATAACCAAGACCACCGCACATCAGGTAAGGGCCACCTTTGGGTACGTAAAAAGATATGGGAGAAAAGAGTGTATTATGCCCTGACGAGCATGCCTTCTTGTCTATTTCAGCTTGTCTAAGACCCCATACACACTATACAACTTTTTCTACAGAAAATTGTATAGTGTGTATCCAGCTTTTAGTTTGCAACATTAAGCCCTCCCTCTCGAAAGCTCATTATTTATTATATGTATGCTGCCATGTTGGCATCAGGAAAATTGAAAATTGTATCAAATACTTTCCGTAATTTTCCTTTCCTGATGCCAATACATGGAAGCATACGCACCCTCTCTCTGATCTTTATGCTTTATATAGAGAATGGGAGAGGTAGCTCTCAGTCAGACTTTTATAAACAGGTCCTGTGGGTGGATATACGGGCGGAGCTATATCATTTGTATGCTGCCATGTATTGGCGTCAGGAAAAGAAAATTGCGGTGTTTGATACAATTTTCCATTTTCACTTCCGATCCCGGAGATACAAGAGGAAGTCAGAAGACGTTTCCCAAAGTGAGGCAAATTCCCCCTTCCCATACCGAGTTCCTGCTCCATGTGCCAAAATTTGAGCTGTTGGTTGCCCTGCACATAATATCCAGCAGTGGGGATTCCTCTATCCATGCTGTTAAGCCTTGGGGGGGGTGGCTGTATGGTTGGTTTCAGGTCAGATTTTCTTTTCGCTAAGCTGTCCCATTACGAAGATTTCCCTTCAATTTCTGTCCCATAGCCATACTGAAAGTGATAGGAAATCCCTGCAAATTAAGGGAATTCCTGACTACCTGAAACCCAGACACATTATTCAGAATGGACTATAGCTACCCAGCAGGGTTGCTGGCTGCAATTGTCTAACCTGAGAGTGTCTGTTACCCTCCTTCATACTGCCCAAAGGAAAGTTGGGGATGGAAATTTGAAGCCCAGCAGCCTCAGATACATCTGGATGAGAGGTGCTGACTGCCAAGGGGTGAATGAGCTCACCATCCATCCATGCCTGTGACTGAAGTCTCCCCCCTTCTCTCTCTTTCCTCTGAAGTACACTAAGGTAAATCAGGGTTCTCAGAGTACCCCTTACATCAGAATTCCCCTTTACACCAGAGGCCACAGTGTTTCCCCTTACATCAGAGTCTTCTCCGTGCATCAGAGTTCTCAGTGTTCCCCTTTAATCAGGGTTTCCAGAGCATCCCTTATGTTAGAGTCCCCAGAGTTCTCCTGTACATCGGAGTCTGCAGAGTCCCCCTCTACAGTGAAAGGGAACCCTGTGAGTTCAAAAGTAAAAGGGGAACTCTGTGGACCCTGATATAAAGGGGGACACTTTTTATTAACTTCATATGATTAGAAATGTTATTTAATAGCAAAATATATGTATAGTTTATTCAATAACAAAAATTGCCGTGTGCCACTAAAGTGTTCGGGTTTGACTTGAAGAAAAGGTGGCAACCCTACCCAGGTCACCAAAACTAGTGTCCCTATTGGCAGGTTTACCCTTATTTCTTTTGAAATGATGATGATAAACAGGACAAACAAAGAGGGTGAAGCTCCTTAAGGGGGGGGGGGGGGGGTGTTTGGGGATACAGGCAGCAATAAAAACTGACAGGCGTCCTAATCCATCCCCACTCTATCCATAACTAAAAAAAGGTTTTGCCTTTAGTTATTATTATTATTATTATTATTATTATTATTATTATTATTCAGGATTTATATAGCGCCAACAATTTACGCAGCGCTTTACAATACAAAAGGCAGATAATACAGTTATAATACAATACAATACAATACAATACAATAGGATTAAGAGGGCCCTGCTCAGAAGAGCTTACAATCTAATAGTTCTACTTTAATTTGGCATAGAGCACCTAGTACTTAATTTCTTGGTGGAATTGCTGATATGTAGTAAATTTAAAGAGATTATTGGCCTTGTGTATGAAGCATCTGACTGTAGATGTTTCTCCTCTTACAACCAATAATCTTCTCCCTTTCCTGTTACAATAGTGGATTCGAAGATGTAAGAGAGATATTGATTGAATATAAATTCAGATAGTTCCTCCACTTAGTTCAAAATGCTTTATATTTGTCCAGCATACAAAATGACTGTTTTCACTTTATATCAGAGACAGGTATAATCTAAAAAAGATTGTGTTTCTTAAATGTTATCATCATAGAACAATACAGCGAGTTCTGTCTTTCTGGTTACTCCACGCACGGGTGGGTTAATGGAATCTCTATTAAGCAAGCAATCTAAAAACAGCCCCTTGCATTATTAGGATGTAAAGTAATGCAGTGACATCATAAAATTCCAGCTCTGTGACACCACTGGCAGGAGGGAGAGGGGTCTCCCGTGAAATTAGGGGAGGGAGCTCCTTCCTTGGGATCATTGCCAACTCTTACAGGAACGTCTGGATTGTGTCCACTCCTCTATTGCCAAAACCATGTGCAGCTCAAAAATAGCTAGTTTAGGACACAGTGAACTGAAGATTATAAAAGGACGCTGAAAGGAAGAATTGTTGTGCTTTCGTCATATTTAATTAATGCCAGATTTTAATCTACTGTGCTTCAGTGCACACTGACAAATAGAAAGTACAGTGCAGTGTGGCCCCTTCCCCCACCTCACATACATGTGATGTCATAGAATAATAAACACTCAGGATCAGAGCAGACATGTAGTTAATTAAAGGGTTACAAACTAACACATTTGGCTAATGCAATCCACAAATGGTACTAAGAGGGTGTGACTATCTGTCAATTTACCACACGTATCCAGTGACCTATTTTAAGGGCATGCTATACTCAACCATAGTTGTTTCAGATATACACACAATGTTGTGGCATTTGTTGCATGCTGTCTCAATGCCAGTTGAGTGCCTTTGTCAGAAATTCCACTCTGAGATAGTTTTGCATCAGTTTTTGGCTCTATCACCACCAAAATGCTATAATGGAACCATTGCTCTCTTTCAGCTTTAACCCCAGTTTTGTGTTTATTTCACAGTATGGAAAACCCTCCAGTGAAGCAAGACAGCACTGTATGGCATGACAATGGCTGCCCTGGTATGGTGCGGAATTCCAGAACATGAGGGATATCTCCCCGCTGGAATGTCAGAGAGACTTAAGCCTCGTACACACGGTCCGACTGTCGTCTGATTTTTGTCAAAAGAGCATGTGCAGGATTTTGTCTAACATACTAACTATCCGCAAATTGTCGTTCGACGAACACGAACATGGTGACGTACTATGAGAGTATAAAGAGTAAGTTCATTTCTAGAGCGCCACCCTTTGGGCCCCTTCTGCTAATTTCATGTTAGTAGAAGTTTGGTGAGCGTTGATTCGTGATTTTTAAATGGTTCCTGATCTTCAAATGACAGTTTGGGAGTAGGCAGTTACATTAAAAACAACATAATGTAAAATTAACAAGGGACACCAACATAGTTGTGCCTTTGATCTTAAAAACTCAGGGATAATGATGTTGTGGTAACTTCTCCCAAAAAATCAAACAACAACCATAATATTAATATTTATATCACTACAAAACAAATGCCTTTTAAAATACGTTTGGCATAACTACATCAGTGTCACCAGCAAAGCAGATTCATTATTATCCCATTAAAGAAGATGAGAATGTGTGCAGTATTTCGACATTTCATCAATTGCTGCATCACAAATGTTAATTCTAGATTGCGAACGTTAGTTTACAAGACCAAACTCTTCCGGGTTGTTCCTTGATTCCAATCATGCGTGTTTGCACTTTCGACTTTTGTGTGACGATTTCTGTACTGACCATCCTAAAATCGGACGTTGAGCTGTCGTTCGTCAAAAATTGACTAGTCTGCTCATCCAGCTTTTGTCTTTCGAAAAATGAAAATCAAGCAAAGATGTAGAAAGGAGAATACTAATGGTAAGAATTTTAGACGACAGGCCCTCAAACGACAATTCCCTTCCGAAAATTTGCATCGTGTGTACGGGCCTAAAGGCTGGGTTCACATATGTGCGAATTGGATGTGGGTTTCCTCGCATCCAATTCACATGGCATTCGAGTGTGCCTGGATCACAATGGAGCTGGTTCACACGGGTCCAGGGTGGGCGCAGTCCGCATTCCAAAAGGGTCCTGTGCATCTTTGGGTCCAGTTCAGGTGCAAATTCAGGCAAAAATTTGGACCTGATTCGTACCTGAACCAGTGAACATGGACACATCGGACCCCATGCTGGAAAGGGAACTGTGGCTGCACATATGTGAACCCGGCCTTAAAGTGGCAGTCTAGTCAAATGCTAACTATACTTGAACCTACTCCCATAAGCCCTATTCTAACTACCCTGTAGAGGAAAGATCTCTATACCTACCTATTCTGAGGGTGCTCCGGTCCAGTCACATAATTGGCTCCCAGTGCCAGCTTCAGTGTAGGGATCGCTGACAGTGGATGCCCCATAGTAAGCCTATGGATGACGTCACCACCCAGGCTCTGCAGTCGTTGTTAAAAATTTCTACTCTTCACTCAAGCCAGCTGCTGGGGAGATCTTGTGACTAGACCTGAGTGCCTTCAGAATAGATATGTATAAACGTCTTTTCTTTACAGGGTAGTTAGAACAGAGCTTAGAGTGGGAGTGTGAGCAGGTTTAAATATAGTTAGTATCTGACTGTACTTCTCGTTTAGGTAGGCAGAATGTGTTTCAACTTGTCTTAATGACAAAAAACTGAAATAACAGGTGCTCAGTGCATTCTGTTACTGGGAGTGAGGTAACAGAGGTACACTGGATTTATGGATAGGGTGCAAGCTCCACACATTCCTCCTAATGCACACATACAGTATCTCACAAAAGTGAGTACACCCCTCAGATTTTTGGAAATATTTTATTATATCTTTTCATGTGACAACACTGAAGAAATTACACTTTGTTACCGTGTAAAGTAGTGAGTGTAAATTTGCTGTCCCCTCAAAATAACTCAACACACAGCCATTAATGTCTAAACCGCTGGCAAAAGTGAGTACACCCTTAAGTGAAAATGTCCAAATTGGGCCCAATTAGCCATTTTCCCTCCCGGTGTCATGTGACTCGTTAGCGTTACAAGGTCTCAGGTGTGAATGGGAGCAGGTGTATTAAATTTGGTGTTATCACTCTCACGCTCTCAAACTGGTCACTGGAAGTTCAACATGGCACCTCATGGCAAAGAACTCTCTGAGGATATAAAAAAAAAACTGGCTTAGGCTATAAGAAGATTGCCAAGACCCTGAAACTGAGCTGCAGCACGGTGGCCATTTATGCAAAGAAAATCTCCTGCTGCACTGAAGTCCCTCTTAGGCAGCACACAGGTTGCAGAGCATGCCAAAAGCTCCAGAGCATACTGTGCAAGCTCTGACCAGTGGTCCAGCCTGGATACCCAATAAATAATTAAGTCCTTCTGAGAGAGTATGCATTAGCCATGGACCCAATATATTATGCAATTATGTCGTTGAGGCATTGACTATGATTCCTGTCTTCAGCCAGATCTGGTTGCTATGGTTTAAAAACAACTCTGAAATGCAGCTATGAGTAGGGTTGCCACCTGTCCAGGATTCACCCGGACAGTTCAGGTTTGGAATCATGAGTCCGGGTTTCAGACTGCCTGAAACCCGGACACATTAATCAGACTGGACTATGGCCTTCCAGCAGGGTTGCTGGCTGCAGTTGATTAAGCTGAGAGTGTATGTTACACTCTCTTTCATGCTGCCCAAAGCCAGCACTAACAATCCCCCCCCCCCCCAAACACACACAAATAAGAGAGAAGAGAGGGCTCGATCTGCACTCTTCCTCCCGCCCCTACCCCTCTGTGTCTGCAAATCACTCCAGTCCCCAGGGCTGTCCCTCAGAAAAGGAAAGTGGGGGTTGGAAATTTGAAGTCCAGCAGCCTCGGATACATCTGGATGAGAGGTGCTGACTGCCAAGGGGTGAGTGAGCTCACCGGTCATCCCTGTCTGTGACTGAAGTCTCCCCCCCTCTCTCTCCTGCCTCTGAGTGAGTAAACTAAGGTAATCAGGGTTCTCAGAGCACCCTTTACATCAGAGTTCCCCTTTAGACCAGAGGCCACAGTGTTCCCTCTTACATCAGAGTCCTCTCCATACATCAAAGTTCTCAGTGTCCCCCCTTAAATCAGGGTTCCCAGAGCATCCCTTATGTTAGAGTCCCCATAATTCTCCCTTACATCAAAGTCTGCAGAGTCTCCCCTCACAGTAAAAGGGGAACTCTGTGGACTCTGACATAAAGAGGGACTCTTGTTATTAACTTCATATAATTAGAAATGTTATTTATAGCAAAATATATGTATAGTTTTTACTATAAAAAAAAATTGCTGTGCGCCACTAAAGTGTTTGGGTTTGACTTGAAGAAAAGGTGACAACCCTAGCTATGAGGCAGCCGCTGATACCACTGCTTCTCCTTTTGAGAATCAGAGGCACATTTGTCAAAAGAGGAGATCCTGCCACGAAAGAGGTAAAGAGGTTCTTATGTAGCACCTCAAATTGTCCTCCTAATAGTGGTCCTTCTATTAGGGAATTCCTATTAGCCAGCCGGCTCTTAAAAAAAGTGCATGCCCATGTCCATACTTCTTCACGAACATTAGCCAGAAGCACATGTGTGAGCACGCTGATTCAGCAGTCAGTATTAGCACCAAACAGCCTATTTAGGGGAAGTGCTAACTCAGGGTCAGTGCTGAATGGTCTTCAGTGTGTTCCTTACTCCGTGACTTGTGTTCTACATGTGATTCCTGTTACTGACCCAGCTTCCTCCTGAACTGATTTGGATTTTGCTCTGTACTACTGCTCTATCTGTTCCTGATCTTGACTTCATCACTGACCTTGATCCAGCTCCTGATTTGGTGCTTCATTGCTCTCTTATTGTTGACCTCAGCTTGATTTTGACTACACCTCTGCCTCTGATTCTGCTCTACACCATTGTCCAGTGCCTATTTACCTTTTGTGCTGATGCAGCTACCTGCTTCTACAGTATTTATTGTACTGCTACACACCTGCTGATATCATCCTTGAGCTCTGCCATATTGAAACCTTCACACAAGCCAGAGTTCCTCTTTAACTTCTGCTGATTATCTTGCTGACTCCTCACTAGATGCCCCCGCATGTACGTCCTTCTGGATCTTCCTGGTTGGCATCTTCAGTTCAAGGTTCTGAAAGCTACATCTTCTGGCACTTGTGTTCCACCTGTCCCTTTGCACCCTCTGTTCCACCTTTAGGGGTGCTTAGGCAAAAGATACACGGAAGGCTACCCTTGTCATTTCAGTCTCCTGGCTTCCTAGTGCATAAAGGATCCCATGTGCCACAAATTGCATGCAGCAGAGGACTCCATGGTGTTACTGAGGACAACACTGTCATTAACAATCTCACCCCACCCATGTACAACATATGTGATTTGGGAGGGGTGAAACGTCCCCCTTAAATTCTGCCCTATTTATTACTGCTCCAGAACCCAATCCTCCTCATTCCCCTCATATTTCTCCTTGGGATTTCGCTGCCCCTGCCCCACAGATATAGAGGGAGAGGGCAAATGTTTCTTTTGGCCCTGGGACAGTAGCAGGTCATCCTCTTCCTGCTTTGTCATACCAGGTATAAGAGGAACATCAGAGACACTATGACTCTAAACTATACCTTACTGGTGCTCACCAGATGCCAAAATGCTGTACACATTCCGAACGATGAGTGATTAATGTGAGAAGAAACCCAGCTACTCAGACCCAGTCCTCTTGCCATAATCACAGAGGTGCTTAATAATGGTGTGTTTCTGCTGGTGCAGCCTCTGCAGGATGGCTACTGTTGAGTTCCAGTGCATGGGAGTGTCCGTGATTAGATGGTACTGCTGCCAAACACCTAAAGTGCTCACCAACTGCCAGGAACGACCTGGAAGCTAGGGAATTTTTTGGGAAACCACTGCACTACAAGTTTGAAGTGGTTGTAAAGGTTGTGATTTCTTTTTTTTTTTAAACAACCAACATGTTATACTTACCTGCTCTGTGCAATGGTTTTGCACAGAGCAGCCCCGATCCTCTTCTTTTTGGGTCCCCCACCGGCGGTTTTGACTCCTCCCCATGATAAGTTCCTCCAATAACAAGCCTCTTGTTATGGGGGCACTCAAGCATGCTCACTCCTGAGCCGTGATCCTGTGAATGGACATTGCCAGCCCCACCCCTTCTCTCCTCATTGGCTCACTGGCTGTGATTAACATCAGCAGGAGTCAATGGCTCCTGCAGCTGCGTGAGCCAATGAGGAGAGAGAGACCCGGGGGAGTGGTTGCTCTCCTGCACATCGCTTGATTGAGATGGGGCTTAAGTAAGTATAAGGGGGGGAGCTGCACCCAAAAGGTTTTTCAGGTGAGTGCATGACAATATGTAGCCCACCATACTGGAATCCACATTAATTTAGCTCTCCCTGCACAACAGACTATCAGCTCTCCCTAAACTGTATATATACACACTCGCTCCTGGTAACCTAACCTCTTAAAGTGAGGGTGCTGACACATACCAAAGCTTCCATTATTGGCCATTCTCACCCTACTGACCACAGTTGAAAGTTTAGGTAAGGCATTATGGTTCCTATAAAAGTTGGATCAGTATATCTCAAACCTCCTGGATTTTCTGCAAACCCACTGCCCTTATCCCAACTGTTGAACATTGTATTAGGTGGTGCGCTCAACAGCCCCAGAAAGCCAAGTATATGGTTGAAAGCTAAGTTGGGGCTATTTGTGTGGTAAATGGCTCCAGAGAAAATTAGCCTTTGATTCCTGTGGTCTGAATGCTCTGGAGGTTTTCCAGAGAGAATGGCGGTTTCCTGGCAACCAAACTGTACTGGTCTACCCCAGGTTTATATCTTGGAGGGTACCAAAGGTGCTTTGTATAACAGTGCGCCTTTTGTCTTTGAGTGGTAACAGACTAGGGAGCATTTGTGTCTGAGTCCTCTTTGTGCCATTAAAAGACAGAGTCTAGAGCTGGATGGACACCTATATTATCCCTGTGGAATTATGTGGACCTACCTCATGCACGGAAATAAACAGACTTTGTTGGACAAACTAAAGTGGTGTAACTACCCTAAAACAGACATCCTTTAAGTGGACTAACTTTTGTTTGCTCAATATTTAAAGCTGAACCCTTGTGGTGGGAATAACGTGACGGATTCTGTATATCAAAGACTGAACAGTTTGGAATTGTAAAATGTTTTTCCATAGCTCTACTGTGAGGGAAAATGGGCCAGACAGTGAACTTTGATACTGTTACCAGCCTTAAGGAAGATGAAAGGCAACATCAATAATAATGCAATGTCAATTAGACACAGATTTTCCAGACAAGTTAGATCAGGGTTTCTCAACCAGGGTTCCTCCAGAGGTTGCTAGGGCTTGCTTGAGAATTGAGCAATTTCTGCCTCTCAGATAAGTTCTCACTGATGCCATTGATCCTTTTAGCTATCTTTATTCTATTTTCATCTGGTGAACCAGCCAGCAAGTCTGTTGTTTTTCAAAAGCACAAGCTCTCCAACTCTCCAGCAGAACATATCAATTTACATTTATGGGGCAAACCACCTAACACTGGCAGGTATGATTAAAATGATCAGCTTTTATTTATTCGAGTAAAACCTTTACCCAGATGAAAAAAAAAAATCTTTAACTGATTATAAAGTGTGACATAGAGTTTGGCTTCAATTTATTAGTGCATTTAAATATGTTAATACATTTACCCCCCCCCCCCAACAGTGTGACAATAGTGTTGTGTGCTGTGCCTTCTTTGCTCATTCCAATGTGGGAGCTACTGCCTAGGCATTAAAACACGAGGTCAATTTTGATGACTGTCCCCCTGAACAAAACAAAAAAACAAAAGCCGCCAAATAAAACTGTTTGACAAAAAAAATAAATAAAAGTAAAATAAACTTGGTAACTGGTAGGTTAATTGGTCCCTGTATAAATTGGCCCTAGTATGTGTATGTATAAATGTGCGTTAGGGACCTTAGATTATTAACTCCTTGTGTAAAGTGCTGCATACATCTTTTTTGGTGCTATAAAAGTACCTGTAATAAATAAATAAATAAACTCAGACCTGGCTCCCAACCACCTCTTGGAGAATGTCACTATGCCTTTTTGCTGGACTGCAAAGAGGGACTGCCCCTCTTTGGCAACCAAATCTCCCGGTCTCTTTTTCTTCCTCAGTTGTCCCTCTTTATGGTCTGATGAACTACTAAGGCTTCTTGCACAAGGGGCCATCTGCCTTCCAGCATTTTAGTGCATTCGCGAGGGACAGGTGCAGCATTCAGCCCCTGCTGCAGGCAGTCTGTCAAAGCCTATGACAAGCTGCAGCTTGGTGGGCTGTATGCTGTATTGAGTGGTACCTGTGGTACCTGTGTTTATGGCCGGAGGGGGGCAGCGGTCCGCCATCGGCCCACCGGGAAGCTCCTGGTAGTCCCAAGGTCAGTACATTCCTGCTTTCTACACATACCAGGACTACAGGTACACTTTAAGGCTTCATTGGATTGCTGCATAGGGAGTACAATTTTTCTTGGTGATCATCAATATGTAACCCTGACTCTGTTAATACAGACAGACCGGGTGTCCTCCCCTCCCTCCTTGACCAGCTGAAACACTCAGAGATATTTTGAGGACTCTTTTACATGTGAAACTTCAACAAGTGAGACAGCTGCAATGCTTCTATTGCACAAACGTCCTGTAGTGAGGTGGATCCAATTCCCGACTTCCTAATCAAGATCTTTGCGCTGGCTGCTGCTAAAGTGGCTGCTGATATGTGGTTATTGTAACTGACACTTGTGTATATTATTGGCACGGTAGCAGGGGCACATGCACATAATCTTATTTGGAACAAGACATCCATTATCCTGAGTCTTTGTTGATGTGTTGTTTAAAAAAAGACAAGATTTAACATTATGAACTAACAATACACTTTTGTGTTTTATAAATTGTTTATTTATCATTTTTTGCCGGATGTTTTCCCATTTATCTGTACTTTAATTATTTCACTAGTTCAAAATATAGTGGTGAAGGTGTCCATTACAGGAAAAAGTCATAAACATAGGCGTGCGTATAGGGTGTGCCAAACATGGGCAGGTGACGGGTAGACCGCAACCCTTCCTTGCCGACCCCCAGAACCTGGACAGGAGGGAGGCAGGGGTGGCATTTACTGAAACCAGTCTATAATTTCCTCTTGCTGCAGCTGAAAGCAGGCTTCTTATCCCCCCCCCCCGAGCTGGCATTCAGTCGCCACAGGAGGAAAATATAGGGGATCCGTACCAGTATATGCCACCTCCACCACTCCTCTTCTTTCTCCCACAGTGCTGCTGGCTTCCCCTCCTCTCCTCTCCCACCAGCTGTTGCAAAGGATAATTTCAAGATGGGGAGCAGGGAAGGGGCCAGTATGGCCCCTTCCTTTTTTAAACTAGTGATTGAAGGAAAGAAAATTGCATAATGTATGGCCAGCTTAATGCCGGCCATAGACTGTTACAATCTCGGCCAGTTCAGTAGGAACCGGCTGAGATTCGAGCCATGTATGGACAGGCTGATTGTACCCAAGTCAAAGGGCAGGGACAAGGATGACAAAGCAGTGGCCTAAGCTGGCCATACACTGGTCGATTTTTATGCGAACCTTCGTATGAAATATCTCATCATTATGCTTGATAATACCAATAGAGACTTGGGAAATGTCGATCAAAAGTACTTTAAAATTTCATTTGCTTTTAACATTTGTTTTTACAATGCATGGAATTTACGGAATGAAAATAACATTCACTGTTATGCCACGTACACATGATCGGACATTCCGACAACAAAATCCAGGATTTATTTCCGATGGATGTTGGCTCAAACTTGTCTTGCATACACACTGTCACACAAATGTTGTTGGAAATTCCGAATGTCAAGAACGTAGTGACGTACAACACGTATGACGAGCCGAGAAAAATGAAGTTCAATAGCCAGTGCGGCTCTTCTGCTTGATTCCGAGCATACGTGGATTTTTGTGCTTCGGAATTGTGTACACACGATCGGGAATTTCCGACAGCAGATTTTATTGTCGGGAAATTTGAGATCCAGATCTCAAATTTTGTTTGTCGCAAATTCCGACGGAAAATGTCCGATGGAGCCTACACACGGTTGGAATTTCCGACAACAAGCTCCCATCAAACATTTGTCGTCGGAAATTCCAAAAATGTGTATGCGGCATTAGAGTATCGTTAGTTTGAGAAAAGTTTCCATTCTACTCCTTTTTCTGATCATCAATTTGACCTTATTAACTATTAGAAAATTGAACCAATTTTTTTGGAATGCTTTAGCATGGTCAATTTGCAAATAGGATCTTCAGGTAAGAAACAATATTTACAAAAAACTATTTGCTCAAGGAAATTGAATACATTGAAGTATGATGCTAAACATACTAAACAATATACAGTATTTAATGTTTTTCATACATTTCAGGCCCCATTCATACTTGCAAATGGGGCTGTTATTGATTGCATGTGGGAGACCCTGTGGGGGTTCCTGGCAATTAGCTGCAGACAGAATCCCCATTGAAAGCAATAGGAGGCTGACAGCTCCCACAACTAATTGCAGCTGCTTGCATCTAATCGCTAATTGAGCGATTACCTGTGAATGATTGGCCCTGGATGCAGACAGTCTGCTTCCAGGGAAGATTATTCGCAGGTAATCTCTGCTTGAGCGATTACCTGCTAACTAACTGCTCCATTGGTGATTAGCTGCAGGAGCTGTCAGCCTCCCATTGCTTTCAATGTGGCTTCTGCCCACAGGTAATCGCCAGGAACCCCCACTGAGTCGTTTGCATGTAGATGCTAACAGCGCCATTTGCAAGCATGAATGAGGCCTTAAGCCTAAGAAGGATTCTAACCCTCCCCATATTTTATTGTGTCTGGAGTTCCACTCTAGTGCTTAATATGCAGAAACAAATATCACCTGTGACATTTTCCTCCATATTACCAGCCACTTAGGAAGGTTTTTGGACCTTAATGAAAACTGCACCTCCTTGTTGTAAGCCGTATGCATCAAAGGAAATCAGCAACCACGTTGGAAACACATATTAAACATAGAACAGCCTGACACTTTTATTAAAATAAAATGCCAGTGGTGAGATGGCATACATGTCTGAGATATTTTCCCAGGCTTTCTTTATAAAGGAATAGAAAAAAAAGTTTTATGAGAACATTTCACGTGTTGATGGTTACAGAACTTATATAACATCTGGAACAAACACGTGGATGTCAAATGAAAGCTACTTGCTCATTAATTCCACATGTGTCTTCACCATTGATTTCTGCTAAACCTTCTAAGACAAAACAATGTTTTCGATATCTGTTAAGTGATACCTAAACACAGACTCTCCATTTCTCCTAGCAATCTCAACTTTCTAAGATAAACAGTGTTTTCCTCTTACATATACCAAAGTGCCTCTTTCTTCTGTCCAGTTCACAATTATAGTTTAGCTGTGCAGTCTTTAAAAAATGTGCAGTCTTTAAAGTGGATGTAAACCCTCACATATACCCAGTGAAGTGAACAGCCTCAGATGATACACAGGAATGGAACAAATCTCCCTACATAAGTTTTACATGTATATCTGCTGTCTTCAGCGTTATATACTGTTTAGAGAGTGGACATCATGTTAGGAGATTTTCTTTTCCTGGTTAACACTGCAGTGAAGCCTGGGCATACAGCCAAGACAGCTGATTGGAGGAAAGGCACACACCCCCTCTCCTCATAGGTAGAGACTTTCAGCTCTGTTTGTTGAATCGTTCAGGTCTCTGCTAATCTATTTATAGCATCCTCCCCAACACAAAACTCAGGCTGCTTTTATCATATGTGTCAGAGAATTTGTCAGGAGTTACCAGGCTGATAACAGAAGAACGGAGCAGGAGACAGCTACGGGACATAGTGCTTTGAAGAGAGATAAGAAAACACTGCAGATATATGTGCTCAGCTCAAATTTCATGAATCAGGTTTTCTTCCACCTTAACATATCCTAGTTATTTCCAAAGAATATAAACCCCAGGTTTACTTAAATAAAGTTTATATATTTTTTTTGGTTTACATGTTTAACCAGTAGTGTTCAGAACTGAAGTGAAAAATGTGTCATAAGTGTGGTACCGTGTAATAGATTATACTTGATGTCTATTCACACTCTGAGCTCAAACCCCTCACTTTCTCCTTAAAGTGCCACCGGTGTGTATTAATTGCCTAACTTCACTTTTTCAGAAGTCTTCAGACCCTTCATATAATGTGCCTTTTCTCCCATTCCTTGCATCAATAGAGTGTGAATGAAGCGCACCATAGTGATGCCACTTGGTGGTATGGCCCATGATTCACTGCATTAACAGTATGCCCTCTGTCTTCAAGGTTGAATGGCACTTAAGTACGAAAATTCTTGTAAGACAGAATACAACGCCCCGCGATGATGTAATGTACACCTTGCGGCATGTATGTGTTCCTTGATCATCCGATCGAGGGCGAATACTGCTGTACAAAATGTAAGCATATTATTTCTCAATCTGGGGAAGCAACTGTCAGCACTGAGAAGTCCCTCCATACTAAAGGAGAGCCAGGAACGTACACGGCAGGTGCCGGCAGGAGCCAGCAGAGAGGTGGGTGGAGACAAAGAGGCACAGGCACTAGGAAAGAGTAGATGGGTGACAGTCAGAAAGGGTAGGGGGGGAAGTGCCAGGGAGGCCGATCCAGGGCTGGAGCATCCCAATAAGTATGCTCCATTGAGTGACATTGATGAAACCAGTCAGGGACCAGCACTGCTGGAGCTGAGGGACTCTCCTAGCTGCCGGGGGAAGAACTCCTTCAGTGAGTGGGGGGAAAATGAAGGGAAAGGAAAGACAGATTCTGATGGTAGGGGACTCAATTCTTAGGAAAGAGAGGGCAATCTGTAACAAAGACCTGAAGTGCTGAACTGTATGTTGTCTACCGGGCGCTCGGGTTCGGCACATCACGGATTTGGTGGACAGTTTACGGGGAGGAGCTGGGGAAGACCCGGCTGTCATGGTGCACGTTGACACCAATGACAAAGTCAGAGGCAGATGGAGTGTCCTAAAGAACGATTTTAGGGACTTTGGAGCTAAATTGAGGAAAAGGACCTCCAAGGTAGTATTCTCAGGAATACTACCAATACATCGAGCCACACCAGAAAGGCAGAGGGAGATTAGGGAAGTAAACAAGTGGCTGAAGAGCTGGTGTAGTAAGAAGGGGTTTGGGTTCCTGGAGGACTGGGGTTACTTCCCAGTTGATCACCAGCACTATAGAAGGGACGGACTGCACCTAAATGAGGAGGGTGCAGATCAGCTGGGAGTAAAGATGCCTAAAAAGTTAGAGGGGTTTTTAAACTATGCGACGGGGAGGGCCCAGAGGTAGAGATAGTGCGAAACATATTCCAGAGGGTAGTATTTGGGACATTAGTGGTAGGTTGACTAAAGCACATAAACCCTAGGTAAGTATAGTAACAAGTCCTAGTTGCAATCTCGGAACACCCAATAAGAGGATAGTATGCGACCAGTCTAAACTACGTGGCATGTTCACCAATGCCAGGAGCCTGGTGGACAAGATGGGTGAACTAGAGATACTGTTGTACAAGGAGGATTTGGATTTTGTGGGAATTTCAGAGACATGGTTCAACAGCTCTCATGATGGGCTGGCAACCATTCAAGGCTATACTCTTTATCGCAGGGATAGAAAGGGTAAGAAAGGGGGAGGGGTATGCCTATATATCAAGAATAATGTACAAGTGAATGTGAGAGATGATATCACTAAGGAAGCTAGGGAGGAGGTGGAATCCTTATGGGTAGAGCTCCAAAGGGATGAAGCTAAGGGAAAAATATTACTGGAAGTATACTATAGGCCCCCTAACCTGAGGGAGGAAGGGGAGATGGATCTCCTATCACAAGTTGGATTAACAGCAAGGATGGGAAGTTTTATCATAATGAGGGATTTTAATTATCCAGACATAGACTGGGCAGAGGGAACCACGCGTTAGTCTAAGGCTCGCCAGTTCCTAAATGTCTTGCAGGACAATTTCATGGTTCAGATGGTGCACCAACCAGAAATAAAGCGTTAATGGATCTACTGATTACCAACAGTACAGACCTAATACGGGGTAATTTAGGAAACAGCGATGACAGGTCATTTGGCTTCAGTATAAATCACACAAATAGGAAACATAAGGGGAATACAAAGACACTGAATTTTGAAAGAGCCATCTTCCCTAAACTACCAACCTTGTTAGAAGGCATGAATTGGGATAAAATCTTAGGGACAAAGAACACAAAGGAGAGATAGGGTTGCTTTAAGAGCATATTAAATATATTATTATATATTAGCCAATGCATCCCATTGGGTAATAAATTTAAAAGAGCGAACAAAGGTCCTGGATGGCTTAACTCCAATGTAAAAATGCATATAAAATCAAAGGAGAAGGCCTTCAAAAAATACAAGGTTAAGGGATCATCATCAGCATTCAGACTTTATAAAGAATGCAACAAGAAATGTAAGGGTGCAATTAGGGCGGCTAAGATAGAACACGAAAGACACATAGTAGAAGAGAGCAAAAATAATCCCAAGAAATTCTTTAAGTATGTAAACAGTAAAAAAGGGAGGACAGACCATATTGGCCCCATAAAGAATGAGGAAGGACATCTGGTTACAAAGGATGGGGAGATGGCGAAGGTATTGATTGTATTCTTCTCCTCAGTCTTCACGAGGGGGCTTCAGTAACCAAAATTGCAGTGTTTATCCTTATGACACATCACAGGAAGCACCTCCATGGTTAACAGAGGACAGAATTAAAATTAGACTTGGGAAACTTAATGTAGCGGGCACCTACTTTTAGGTAGGTGACCTTTTTGTTAGTTTACAATGTCAGGTAAATTTAGACAGGCTTGTGCTATTACAGCAGGCCTGTTTTGTTCATTTCTCATTTGAGTGGCAGGTAGTTTGTATGCTAGTCTCAGCCAATCATTAATTTGCTTGGTAATGCCCTTGACTCTCATATAAAAGCTGGGTCACATGGCTTAGTAGAGGTCTTCCAGTTAGAGCGTGGAGATGCCATCCTGGTTCCCTGAGGGGAGAGGTTTCCCCCTCCGGGGAGCCAACGGAGCTCCCCCCTTGCGAGAAGGGTGGGGAACCGGTCTCCATAGAGGAAGACCCGACACTTTACAGCATGTAGTCGCTGGTGTCGTTGGCTGCCCCTGCGGGGAAGGGAGCGGGCCATAAAGGAGAAAAAGGAACTAAGAATCATTGCGGGAGAAGTAGCAACAAAGCGGAAGGAAACTGGGCGATCTATCGTTTATGAGTGGCACATGGACTATTGATCACGTGAGTGAAAGCCCAAGGGAAGGGTACTGCCAGAGGCTGAGGGATGTTGGTACGCAAGTCAGTGAGACAGGCGGTGATGGCCTGTGACTTTGGGTTCAGCAATGCCCCAGGGATTCCAATCAGTCAGGCGGGAGAAGTTATTCAGAGTGACTCTTTCTCGGCTCAACTTGGAAGTACCATGTAGATGGGAAGTAGTGGTAAAAAGGTAGCGGTGAAGCTGCAAGCACACATATAGAGATATGGACTGTTCTTGAAAAGTCATGCAGATGAAGAAGTTATTCAGAGTGACTCTTTATCAATTATTCTCTATCAAATCTACTTCCATCTTTCCTGATTGAAGAAATCACACAAAGTGATTTCCTATTATCCGCAAATGATTCTAGTTCTTCCATAAGAAACAGTGAAAAGATGATAATGTAACAAAAGAGCATCTCAAAAGAAGTCCTTCTCCTATCCCAGTTCATGTTAATTAATAAAGCAAGAGAAAAAGCATTATGGACTGTGTTTGGATTTTATGGGCTGCGATGGGCTAGGTGGTAAACGTGAATTACGGATATAACAATTATTAAGCCGCTCCTTCGGGAGTAAGTGCTGCATTAATATTAATGAATCACCGGGTACTTAGGGAACTCAGTCAAGTAATAGCCAGACCATTGTTCCTAATTTTTACTGACAGTCTACTGACTGGAATGGTACTAGGTGATTGGAGAAAAGCCAATGTAGCACCAATATTTAAAAAGTGCCCAAAACACATCCCTGGAAATTACAGACCAGTTAGCCTTACATCAATAGTATGCAAGCTCTTGGAGGGGATGATAAGGGACTATATACAAGATTTTAGTAATGACAATGATATCATTAGCAGTAATTAGCATTGATTCATGAAGAATCATTCTTGCCAAACCAATCTATTAACCTTCTATGAGGAGGGGAGTTGCCATCTAGATAAAGGAAGGCCCGTAGACATGGTGTATCTGGATTTTGCAAAAACATTTGACACAGTTCCCCATAAACGTTTAGGCTCGGTTCACACTGGGGCGACTTGTCAGGCGACCTAGTCGCCTGACAAGTCGCCTCCCGTTCTGTGCTATGGAACCGTTCTAATCGGAGCGACGCAAGTCGCTCCGACTTAGAAAAAGGTTCCTGTATTACTTTGGGGGCGACTTGGGGCGACTTGCATAGACTTCTATGCAGAAGTCGTCTCGCAAGTCGCCCCGGCAGTCGTTTGCAGGTCGCCTCGCTGAGGCGACCTGCAAGTCGTGCCGCCCATGTGTGAACCGAGCCTTACTGTACAAAATAAAGTTCGTTGGCATTGACCATAGGGTGAGTACATGGAATGAAAACTGGCTACAAGGGCGAGTTCAGCGGGTGGTGATAAATGGGGAGTACTTGGAATGGTCAGAGGTGGGTAGTGGGGTCCCCCAGGGTTCTGTGCTGGGACCAATCCTATATATTTTGTTCATAAGTGACCTGGAGGATGGAGTAAGCAGTTCAATCTCTGTATTTCCAGACGATACTAAGCTAAGCAGGGCAATAACTTCTCCGCAGGATGTGGAAACCTTGCAAAAAGATCTGAACCAATTTATTTGGGCAACTACATGGCAAATGAGGTTTAATGTAGAAAATTTTAAAATAATGCATTTGGGTGGCAAAAATATGAATGCAATCTATACACTGGGGGGGAACCTAGGATTGAAAAGGACCTGGGGGTCCTAGTAGAAGATAGGCTCAGCAATGGCTAGCAATGCCAAGCTGCTGCTAACAAAGCAAACAGAATATTGGCATGCATTAAAAAGGGGATCAACTCCAGAGATAAAACAATAATTCTCCCGCTCTACAAGACTCTGGTCCGGCCGCACCTAGAGTATGCTGTCCAGTTCTGCGCACCAGTCCTCAGGAAGGATGTACTGGAAACGGAGCGAGTACAAAGAAGGCCAACTAAGCTAAAAAAGGGTCTGGAGGATATTAGTTATGAGGAACTGGTGACCCCACAATAGGGATAAAACTTTTTCACTGAAGGGAATTTTACAAGACATGTGGCCACTCATTAAAATTAGAAGAAAAGAGGTTTAACCTTAAAGCGGAAGTTGACACAAAAATTGAACCTCCGCTTTTCGGAACCCTCCCCCCCTCCGGTGTCACATTTGGCACCTTTCAGGGAGGAGGGGGGTGCAGATACCTGTCTAAGACAGGTATTTGCACCCACTTCTGGCATAGACTCCCATGGGAGTCTATGCCTCTTCCCGTCCCCACCGCGCTGTCTGCTGGGACACACACGGGTCCCAGAGACAGCGGAGACCAGTTAGGAAGCGCAGCGCGACTCGCTCATGCGCAGTAGGGAACCGGGAAGTGAAGCCGCAGCGCTTCACTTCCTGCTTCCCTTACAGAGAATGGCGGCGGCAGCACCCGAGGACCGAGGGACGATTCGGTCTCGGGTGCCGACATCGCTGGACCCTGGGACAGGTGACTGTCCTTATTATAAAAGTCAGCAGCTGCAGTATTTTGAGCTGCTGACTTTTAATTTTTTTTTTTCGCGGGACTCCCTCTTTAAACTACGTAGAGGGTTCTTTACAGTAAGAGTGGCAAGGATGTGGAATTCCCTTCCACAGGCGGTGGTCTCAGTGGGGAGCATCGATAGTTTCAAAAAAACTATTAGATAAGCACCTGAACGACCGCAACATACAGGGATATACAGTGTAATACTGACATAATACTGACATATACTCACACACATAGGATGGACTTGTGTCTTTTTTCAACCTCACCTACTATGTAACTATGTAACTATGTAACTATTGTATTGTAATGTATTGTATATGCTGGTTCTGGTTCTGATTCTGAAGCCATCAGCGATGTCACGTGCAGTGTTTGAACACTCCACCCAAAACCCTTGTGTGCACATCAGAAGAGTAAGATATAGCAGTCATGGGACTGCTAAATAAATCATGGTTTAGGGTATTCATAAACTATTGTTTAAAAAGCCAAACCTCCACTCCAGCAATGCAATGTCCTTGACCTCCCTTACCATCACCAACATCTTTTTTCTGGCCTTCTTCTAGGTTTGGCATCTTTGACTATCTTGATTTGCCAGCCAAGGATGACGTAGCATAACTTGCATTAATCTGCCCAGATAATTGCAGGCCCAAAGCTAGGGCACATGGAAATTAATTGTTTTCTGTGTACCCCGTTTACATCAAAAGTTGTGGTGAGATATGTTGAGGTACGCTGTGCCAGAGTCAGTTCCAGCAGGGGGCAGCATGATGCATGATTCAGTTCATCGCACTGCTTGTTTGTGTGGTTTTTGTTTTTTAATTTTATTTGAATTGTCACATAGTGCTACTTCATTCAGCAGCTGCTGTGCAGTGACATGTAGTGCCATCTAGTGCAGTGCAGAAAAATGCAGCATTTTCCCACAGGGCACATCATACCACACCAGCATTGTGGTGTAAACAGGGCACACAGAAAATGTTTTCTATGAGCTCTAGCATTGACCTGCATTTATCCTCTGCAGAAAAACACAGGTCACTGCACATTGTGTGTACAAGCCCTTAAAGTTGGGTTCTGCTTATTCAGCTATATTGCCGTACAATGAATAAAATTATCATTAATCTTCAAATGGTAAACTAGTTCTCAATTTCAGTGACCTTTTTACCCTTGTCTGGAAGGAAATCCTTGATGTGTGGCTGCAGAGACATTATTTTCCAGTAACAGCATATTTCCTCATCTCTTCATTTTGCTATCTAAGTATCTCAATTTTTGCTGCTATAACTGCCATATTAAGTTTGTTCATTGCTAAAATCAAGAAATCAAGTGAAAGAGAGTTCCTAAGCCTGATAAGGCTTTTTGTTTGTTTGTCAGCATTTGAAATGATTGAAGATAAAAGGAGACTGATGAAGTAGAGCCTTATCAGTTGTAAAAGTTGATTATCCTGTTGCCTGATGAGTGTGCTCCAGCAGTGTGATTACAGATGTGAACTAGGCCCTTCTTTAGGCCACAAGCAGTCTCTGTGCACCCCTGCACTTTGTGTGCTTTTGCCCACCGCTGCCCATTGTTCTGCAGTCAGCTTTAAGTTCCTAATTTGGAAAAATTTTGATAATCATTGCAGACTCTGTGTAACTTGGCAAATTATTCTATACTTCTGTGTCCTGGCTTTATCCTCTGGAGAAGTGATTCACACTGTTCATTTTGTTTTACTTATGATGCAATGTGTGAAGTACAGCAGTCCTCATATACTTCATTCTGGGCTGTATTTAGCTGCCTTATGACAGCCTAAGACCTGTCACTTAGCATGAATCTCCGACACACATAGCTACTAATGAAAATATTACTTGTTGTGGAAACCAAACTCTCAGCATCACTGTTGAGCATCTCTGTAACAAGAATTGTGCAATATAACTTCATCCTCCTTTTAGTTTGGAACCTTCTAACTGTCTTATTTAATTTGCTTCTAAAGGATATTAAAACCACACCCTAGCCATAACTAACATGGAAAAAAAATGCCAAATGTTGTGTTCAATCTTTTTAAATATGTAACTTTCATTAAAATAATGCCTTTATGATATTGCCATAAAGATCCTAATTCAGGTATGTCCTGTTAAAGTATGACAACTGTCTCCCATTTGCTCTCCTTGTCAAGTCCATTGCTGATTGAGACCACAAGCCTTCATGCCAGCACACACTGAGAAAGCCCTGTCCTATTCCAGCCAACACTGGAACATGGTCATGTAAACTGGGGTTGGTTGAAAAGGGTGGGAGCAGGTTTACAACACTGAAATACAAGAAAGGTTGAAAAACAGTTGAAGTGCTAATTTACGGGGAAAAAAAACTGTAATTATGATGCACAGAGAACAGAAGAAATGAAATGTCCCCCAGTTAGGGTTTTCTATTTGAAGTGTATGTAACAATAAACATTATTTATTTGCGTCATTTTAGTCTGTTAAGTATAACATTGGAACCATGTTGCTATATCTCTCCGCTAAGTGAAAAGAAAATATCTGTTAATCATGCAACAAAAATCTAAAGATGTCCTGTATCTCATTCAGTCTAAATCTCCCTCCTCATTGTGATCTTGGCACTACAGAATAATTAGTCACTTAAATAGTTGTGGAGAATAGGAAAGGATCATGTACTACACATGTTCTTGTTTTTTTTTTTCTTACCCTGACTAATATTTTAAAGTGACACTAAAGCTTTTTTTTTTTTAATTAAAAAAATAAACATGTTATACTTGTCTGCTCTGTACAATGGTTTTGAACAGAGCAGCCCTGATTCTCCACTTTTTGGGTCCCCCACTGGTGTTCCTGGCTCCTCCTATTTAACAAGTGCCCCCTTAAAAAGCGTCTCTCTACGGAGGCACTCGTGCGGGCTCACTCCCCCGTCTGCGTCTATTTACAGACAGGGACACTCAGCCTAACCCCCACTCCCTCATCACAGAATTTGATTGACAGCAGCGGGAACCAATGTCTCCCACTGCTATCAATCTTCCCAGTGAGAAGGGACAGAGACGGGAGAGCCGCTGGATCGAGATCGGGCTCAGGTTAGTATAAGGGGGGTGGGGGCTCGGGGGATTCTCTGGTACAGTAGTTTTTTTTTTTTATCTTAATGCAGAGAATGCATTAAGGTAAAAAAAAAGTCAGACTTAACACTGTTATGCCCCGTACACACGGTCGGACATTGATCGGACATTCCGACAACAAAATCCATGGATTTTTTCCGACGGATGTTGGCTCAAACTTGTCTTGCATACACATGATCACACAAAGTTGTCGGAAAATCCGATCGTTCTGAACACGGTGAAGTAACACACGTATGTCGGGACTCTAAACGGGGCAGTAGCCAATAGCTTTCATCTCTTTATTTATTCTGAGCATGCGTGGCACTTTGTGCGTCGGATTTGTGTACACACGATCGGAAATTCCGACAACGGATTTTGTTGTCGGAAAACTTTATAGCCTGCTCTCAAACTTTGTGTGTTGGAAAATCCGATGGAAAATGTGTGATGGACCCTACACACGGTCGGAATTTCCAACAACAAGGTCCTATCACACATTTTCCATCGGAAAATCCGACCGCGTGTACGGGGCATTACTGTTTCATAATAATAATAGTATAAAACATGTAAAGTAGAGCGTAAGTCAACAAAACTTTCAGGTTTCTCACATGAAAACCAGGAAAACATTGTAATGTATATTGTGGTACCAAAGTATTGCACATTTTTGTATCAAGTCCATGGAAGTATTTAAGAAAAGGAGATGTATTAACCAAAATGAAAAACATTCTAGTCCATGAAGAGTATGATGTGCTGATAGTATGGACAAGCATATTCAAGAACGAAGAACAGGAACGAAGAGATTATCAAAACAGGGGCATGCGTGAGGCTGAGGATGGCGGACGATTGACTCTTTAGCTCCGCTCCACGCTGGCACATCTCCGCTGACCCTGGCTCATAGTGATCCCACCCGCACTCACCACAGACCCGAATCAGCTCCCCACAGCACTGGGACCCGACCTATAGCAGTAGATAGGCTGAAACCTGGCTCATGGCTGCCGCAGAACAAAGCCCTTCAGAGCTCCCAGGCTGACAGGATGGTGCCGATGCCAGCGCTGCCGAAGCACACACAGTAGCTGCCACGGCTTCAACTTTCCTCTCAAAATCAGCACAAAGGAGGCTTCGCCAATGGCTGGGACAGGTGAGCTGGTGGATTATTCCACACATGACACAGCATCACCACCAGCAGAGGATTTTTTTTGATCATATAAACTCTGATATGGATAAAGCCTTAGTCAGGGGATCTTCCGGATCTTCCTTCACATAGATTAGATTTGGATAGAGCTCACAGGGCCTTGACTGAACCCTGTGCTGATGGTCTGCCCCAAGACATCATCGTCAAACCGCATTATTATTCAGTTAAAGAACGGGTGATGTCCAATGCCCGAGAAATCATGGATTTACACCTACGAGAGCACCCTATCCAAATCTTTGCGGATATTTCCCCCACTACTGTACAAAAACACAGGACGCTCAAACCATTACTTCAGACTCTTATAACAAATGGAATCAAGTATCACTGGGCCTTTCCTTTTCGCCTGGCCTTCACTTACCAATGCAGAAAGCATTCTTTTTCCACTTTCCAAGAGGGTGAAGTAGTGTTGAAGAAATTAGGCATAATTTCTGTGGATTCTAGGAGCTCACCGCATCCCTCGCAATCTCATACTCCTCCAGACAGATCACCCCAAAGCCCTCTCTCACAGATTTGGCGCTCAACCAGAAGCAAGGCCAAGCTGAAAACTAGACCTCCTTGAGATGGACATGTACTTTCGGTTTCACACACCCACCTTTTGTGATGTGATCACCCCTTTTTGCCTATGCTGATCCGTGGGCGGGATCTAAGTTGGAACTTCTTAATGATCCTTTATATAACATATATTGGCGGAGGCTGGTAGTGGTGGCCATTCACCTTGTTTGCTGCGTGATGGGACTGAAACCAAACTGGGCACAGGGTCCTCCCGACTCTGTGCCAGTTCCGAAAGGAGTAGGAGATTTGTCCCCAATGGATACTGTGCTTAAAATAAAATGATAATAACGTGACTGTATATTAACCTCCAACTCTCATTGGGCGCCTCTCTCTTGGGTTGCTTTTTCTTTTTTCTTTTCTTCACTGCTTTTTTTACTAACTCTCAACTGCTTTATTTCTATTTTGCTGTGGTCCCACGGTTCTGGACTGTGTCCATCCCGCTGGTTCCGACTCTCGAGGTACTGTATCCTGTAACCAACAGGAAAGTGGTAATTGATAGCTACTTTTTACTTGTGCACCATGACGACCACTAATCATGGCCACCCTTTCAAGTTTGTTTCCCAAAACGTACAGGGCCTTAACTCACCAGTGAAACGCAGGGTGGCCTTCAAATACTAGAAATCTTTGAAGGCTGATGTGCTTTTTCTCCAGGAAACACACTTCTCCCCAACTTACAACCCTACATTTTTACACCATTACTACCCCAATTCTACCTTGCGAATGGACCCGGAAAGATTGGAGGGGTGGCCATTTGCTTCTCTAAGCGGGTGTCCTTTTCACTGGAGAAGCTTGTGGGTGAGCCAGATGGTTGCTACCTTTTGGTGGTGGGTCATCTAGAGAACACACAGGTAACTTTAATTTCTTACTACGCCCCAAACACAGGTCAATTGCCCTTCTTTAGGAAGCTTTTGCATGAGGTGACCCCAGAATTTCAGGGCACTGTCCTGTTTGGGGGGGACTCCAATGTTGCCCTAGACTCCATACTTGATAAGACAAGACGACCCTCATCCTCCCAGAGGCATTTCTCGAAAATTGGCTCTAAGTTGGCTAAAATGTTACAATACCATAATTTAATTGATCTATGCCGGGAACTTAACCCATCCAGGAAAGACTATACTTTTTACTTGCATGTCCATGACACCTATTCTAGAATAGATCACTTCTTTACAGTTCCGTCAGTGGTCTCCTTGTTTCATACTAGCAAAATAGTAGACATGACATGGTCAGATCATTCAGCGGTTTGGACAGTATGCGATTCACTACAATGTTTTTCTGGCCTGGCCCCCCTGGAGATTGAATGATTCCTTGCTTAGCAATCCCTCGATATGTTTCGATATTGAACAAAACCTCAAGGAGTACTTTGCTCAGAATGATCCTTTGGACACTTCTGTAGTAAATACCTGGACGGCCCACAAAGCAACTATTAGGGGACATTTCATTCAGATTGCGTCACGGCTGAAAAAACCTGTGACTCACTGATCATCCAAAAAGAACGCAAGCTGTCCAACTTGCTGACCCAACACAAGGTCAATCCTGAATTCGGCCCGAGAGCTCAGATTGACTCGGTTAGTTTGGAACTGAATCTTTGTTTAAAGACCAGAGTGGAAAAAAACCTTAGATGGACACAGGCAAAATTTTATACCCAGGCGGATAAACCGGGAACATTGTTAGCTCGCAAATTGGCACCCGCTGCAGTTCCATCCCTAAGATTAGACAGCCTGATAGATCCTTCACACAAAACCCACAAAAGATATTGGATCTTTTCCATTCTTACTTTACCTCCTTATATAAAGAGCTGGAGGCCCTAAAACCAGGAGCTATAGATGACTTCATAAAATATCTGTCTCTCCCATCCCTTTTTTTCTCCCATCCCATAGGGAGATAATGGATGGGGCTATTACTATAGAAAAGGTAATGTCTGCAATTAAACAAGCTCATGCTTCTAAGAACCCTTGTCCGGATGGGATCTCCGCCTCTTATTATAAGAAATTTGCCCAGGTATTAGCACCCCATCTGTGAGAATTTTTCAAGGCCCTAAGGGACGGGTCCCATTTGGGTGGAGACCTAAATAGAGATAACATCTGTCTAATACCTAAGCCTGGAAAAGTTCACATTTGTGGCAAAGTACATCCATGTGGACCGAGTGGGCTTTGTCCCAGGGCGACAAGCAGCAGATCAGATCCCTAGGGCTGACATCATATCTTTACTTTGCTCTAATTGGAATGGTTTAGGACCCAGACAGGGAATGTTGTTATCATTGGACCTTTGTTAGGCCTTTGATTCCCTCTCTTGGCCTTTCCTGATCCATATCTTAAAACACTGGAATTTTGGGCCCAAATTCCTTTCATTACTAAATGTACTGTACTCCACTCCCTCAGCTAACATTGTAGCTTTTGGCCACAAGTCGGACTTATTGCAAATTAGGACAGGAAACAGACAGGGCTGTCCCCTCTCACCACTCCTATTTATAGTTGCTATGGAGACATTGGCTGTTGTCATTAGGACCAATCCTAATATACACGGTGTCTTGGATGGAGGCAGAGATCATAAATGCGCATTATTTGCTGATGATCTTTTATTATTAATCATGGACCCTGTCAGGACCCTACCTAATCTGGTTTCACTTCTATCTAAATTTGGAAAGGTATCAGGCCTGCTGGTCAATCAATCTAAATCGGAGGCAATGGACATTAATCTCTCGGCCTCGACTCTGACCGATATACGTGCTTCCTTTCCATTTCTGTGGTACAAACAGGCCCTCCCCTACTTAGGAGTAAAACTCACCCTGGATGTCTCTACACTATATAAGGCTAATTATGTCCCTCTTTTTCTTCTATGACAGAAGATTTAAAGAACTGGCAGAATCATGGGCTTTCTTGGATGGGCAGAATAGGCGCCATTAAAATGATGACTTTTCCCAGAATTCTTTACTATTTTAGATCCCTGCCGATACTAGTTCCAACACCATTTTTTAGACAACTTCAATCATTAATTTTCAAATTTATCTGGTGCCAGGGAGGTTGCAGAGTGGCTCGATCTTCCCTATATGTTTCAAAAGGGCAAGGTGGACTGGGGGTTCCACACTTTTTGCGTTACTATAGAGCGGCCTAGTTGGTACAACTCTATCAATTTTTTTCTACAATTTATTAGCCTGATTTGGTAAAACTGGAGGCACAGGCAAGCCCTTCACTCCCTATGGACCTTCTACTGTGGTTGCCCCCTGGGGAGTGTAGAGCCATTCTGAGCCCCTCTCTCTCTCACTCTCTGGGTCTCTGGGATAGGGTGTCCAAAATATACTCCCTAAAGTCGCCTCATACCCCAGTAGCCCCTGTATTTGGAAATCCACACTTTCCCCCAAGACAACATCTGCAACAGTTTGCATGGTGGAATTATAAAGGTTTATACAGGATAGCACATTTTATAGATCATAAGGGCGTTAGGAAGCCTTCTTCAAGTGGTCGACCATGGTGCACAAGGAAATTTTGAACACTTCTCTGGTGGAGGCGAACTACAAAGTATTGTCATGATGGTACCTTGTTCCGAGGCTAACTAAAATCTACCCAGATGCATCGCCTCTCTGTTTTAGGGGGTGTGGCCAGGAGGGCACCATGGTCCACATCTGGTGGACATGCCCGAAAGTCAAACGGTTTTGGATAAGAATTTTTAACCTGGTTTACACAGTGACTGGAGTGAATATACCCAAAAATTTTAATACGGCCTTATTTTCTGATCTATGAGGGGTGGGACGGGGCAAAGGGTCAGTAGTCTGGAACGTGGTGATTGACCGTAAATCTCTTCTTTTTCCCTTCTCTTCTTTTTTCTGCCCCCCCCCCCCTTTTTCTCTTTCTCTCTTCTTTACTCATCCATTCAATTCTCACTTTGCCCTACTTTGGGTTCCCACATGACTGATAGTGGGCTCTAATGTTATGTTAAGCCTAGCCTATACTAGACACATATTACGGACTTATGCTAAGAAGTTTGGTTCCATTACACGAGAGTCCCCCTGCGGGGGAATTTTCTCTATTTTCTGTCTTCTCCTATGCAATGCTTCTCAGAATTATATAAGCATAATAGCCTGAACTTGTTATAAATGTTAATAATAATATTGTTTGACATACAGTGGTTTTCTATGATCTGTGAGTTCTAGACATCTCTGGAATCATCAGCTTGCTCTCAGGAAAGGGACGATCATGGTTGATAAGTTTGATCTGGTATGGTTGTACAATGATCCAACTACACTGACCTGACACCCACTATTGTTGACACTGTATTTATGTTATGGAGAACCTCTTTGTCTGTAAAATTTATTTCATAAAAATCATTGGAAACAGAAGATTATCAAAAAGAATAGGAGGGAAGTGGGATGAGGAGCGTGGAGAGGCAGGTGAGCTGGGCTTGCAGTGGGGTGATATGGGGTGAAAGAGGAGTCACCCTGAGGGAATAAAAGCTACCATATGTCCTGGATTAGGACATGGAATGGTTAGGATAGGCGTTTATTTTTTAGAAAGTTTTAATATTTGCTGATTCCCTATGCAAAATCCACGGACTCCATGTCTAAAAATAAAGCTTGTAACTATCATGTAGTTGTGTAGTTAACTTTTCACATCTCTCTAACCCACTCTGTTATGGATGGGCAGACAATGCATTTTCAGTGGTGGAGAATAACTACTCAGGCTGCTAAAAGAAAGAAACAAAGAAGCCCCCTCTTGCAGCAGGAGGTGAGTCCTGTGAGAATATCGAAAAGGCAGTTTGAGGGATTTGAGACATTATGCATGACAAAACATATGAAAGACAACAGTCCAAAAGGTATTGATGAGTGGACAATCCCACCAAATCTTACTCATAGTGACCTTCACTCCTCCACACTTCCAGCAGACACCTAAGTTGGATCTTATTCTATGTATCTTAAAAGGGCATCTATACCACCTGGTTAAAAGTATGCCCTTTACTGCTCTGAAGTAGCTAGGGTAAGTTTAAGGGGCCAAAGGCCAGATTAATCATTATATGCCTATAGACCAGCAGAAACAATGAGGGAATTTTCCCTGTATAGTTATTAGCTACGCATTTTTTCCTATCATCAGTAAATCTGAAGTAATCTCACAAAGCCTTATTTACACACCATCACAATATACTAAGCCAAGTTAGGAGCTGTAAAAAAAAGAATATGTTCTTTGTAAAAGTGGTGATCCCAGCAGAGGAATGTTGCTCTGAATGCCAAAGGTTGTCCGCCTACAGTCTCCAGTGATGGAAATTCAGGCCTGGATACTTCTATCTCTATTACAATGTGATTTTAAATTAGTGGTACATGAACAGCATTTCAGATGTCAGATAAGGATGTCAGTTGCCTCCAAAGCAGTGACATGACTATGGCCATAGCAGAGCTTACAACTGCTATGGGGCCCAGACACACGGGGACTGAAAACTGTCCGTCTGTGATTCATGCAGGTAGAAAACATGATAATTATACTTGGATACAATATTTTTTGGGAACCTATAAATCATTTTCTGTACCACTAGGGGAATTGCTGTTAAGATAGAAATAATAGATGCAGGGGGCCCTAATGATTTTGCTATGAGATTCAACCACACACTCCTTAGGAAAGATGTCAAGTTTTGATTTGGTTTAGGTTTGGATAGAGAAGAGGTAGAGAGGCAGGGAAGCATCAGAACCTCTGTTAAATTTGTACTTCTGACTATTTCCCCTTACACCTCCATTTCTCATATCTCAGACATATGTCCAATAGACAGGGGGTAATGAAAAACAAGGGCAGCCATAAAAAAAGATGACAGTGGTTTCTAAGGCCCTCTTATTCTAAAGCTAATAGAAAGTTACACCTGGAGTTGAGCTTTAAAGTATAGCTGTCATATAACAGAAAGCACGCTATGACACTCAAACAGTTTTGCTAATTGTCAAATAATGATTGAAAAAAAGAGGCTGTATATCTTTTTACGTTTCTGCATATAAAAAAAAAGTTTGATGTGGCCTGTACAAAAATTGTATTTCAATACATAGTAAAATTCAATGCAATGCAATAACGGAAAAATGTCAAAGCGCTTTATTGCACAAGAAATTTTGGTGTGTTTTTTATGTGTATTGTGGTGTGATGAGCCCTAAGTAATTTAATTAAAATATTGAAAGAGGTCCTGTTACAAAAAAAGTGCAGTGACTAGTACTTTCACAAGTACATAGGACCATTGGCTACAGATACATTCTGCATTTTGGCATCTGAAGCTTCTCTATGTGTTGAGTTGAGTGTTGAGCCTGCACTGGAATTCCCCGAAATCAGAGAATGACATATTCCTCTATGAAAGCCCTCTTGGGACACTATTAACACCAGTGAACATTTGATAGAGTGCACAGGGTACCATATTTTGTGAAATTCTTAACTAATGTTTTTTGCTTACGACAGCCTCCTTACTAGTTACAAAACATTCTTAATTAACACATTTTTTTGATTAACAGTAAATATTAAAATAGATACAAATCAAATATATCTGCCTTTTTTCATCTCCATTACATGGTGGATTGATGGGACTACTAGTTTAAACAAAAAAGATAAGGATGCTTGTGTTTTCAGTTTACAGGAAATGGCAAGCACACTGCATTTCCAGGAAGATCTAAAGATATTTCTGTACTTCCTGAAAATATTCTTAGAATGAAAAAAGAAAACTAAGCAGTCATCACATCTAAGGACTAAAAAGCTACAATGTAAAATTTGTTTTTAGCCAGGGGCTGCCTAAAATTGTATAATCAGTCATTTTATGAGAAGGTGGGCTAAAGCAAATGAAAAACTCTCTGCCATGAGATATGTGAATGCCTTCATAAACAGAAGATATTTATGTCATTACAAATCCAGAAACCGTGTCTTTATTCCTCATTTTAGGGGAGTGTGGAGCCAGACAAATCATTATTTTATATTACACTGCATCCAGATGCACTGGGGCTGAGACATAAATGTCTTTGATCACAGTGCAGAAATAATGAATGATAATTTATATATTCATGGTAGACAGAGCCTATCGTCTCCTCCCAAATAAAGTGGTTGAGATTTGATGATAATCTCTAAATAACTTCTCTGGCTGGTATGGACACACTGGCAGAGTAGCTCAATAGCCTGCTAGCTGCACAAGTCCCATCTAAAGAGGGCACAGTTCTGACAACCATTGGAAAACATTTAGCGGTGCTCCATGTCCACCAGTCCAGATGTTTGCATTGAAAATAAGGAGAACAGTTAACACACGGTTAGTGGACAGTGACCATTTGGAAAGTGGTTACACAATGACTGCTATTTTACAGCCCCCAAAGCAAAATCACTTGATGAAAATTAAAATTTATTACCAGTAAAAGGAATAAAAACTTACCTTAGACCCTGACATTTGGCTACTTCGTCTAAGCAAGGGTGACATCACTGGGTGTTTCAGAGGGGATCTTGGAAAACCTGAGAATCCCTAATCTTATATGAATGTGCTTATGGTCAGATGCCAAGAAAACATTGTAGGTGCTAGGTGGGTGATTAACCGCTTTCCGGACTGCCCCACGTACATTTACTGCGGCAGGGCAGCCCGGGTGCGCAAAATCACATACCTGTACATGATTTCATTCACTCGGTTTAGGGGCTGTATTTGTGTACAGCGTGGCACGACCGCACAATTGTCAGTTAAAGTGACATAGTGCCGTATTGAAAAAAATGACCTGGTCGAGAAGTGGGTTAAACCTTCTGAGGCTAAAGTGGTTAAACTGAGGTGAGTGATTTCTAGCCAAATACTTTGAACAGCTGTTATATAGTGACCATGATTAGCTAAGACCTAAAATGAGCCTTTCAAGGATAAAAAATGGAAACTCCCACTGGGGACTTATTGGGGACAAGCATATGCACCCAGAAGTTCTAAAACTTGACATACCCATGCTTGTCCCAACTCAGTGAGTCACCAAGTAGCAAGGATGGTTGATAATCATATATATATATATGTATGTATGTATATATATATATATATATACAGTAATGGCAAACAAATCAATAATGGCAGCATCGATATTGATAGGTTTTTAAGATGCCCATAGTTGTGAAGTGAATGTTGCCTGAGCTGGAGAAAAACAAGGAGACTATTTAATCTGTCCATAGATGGTTCAAATCTCAGCTGATTCAGCAGGGACTGGCTGAGATTACAACCATCTATGGGCAGGCTGATTGTACTCAAGTCGATCCATCAGTTGACTTGGGTACAACGGAATGTCGGATTTTCACAATTGCTCCACGGGAGGGATTCCCCCACCAACACTGACTGTGGTTGCAGGAAAGAAAATCGCATCATCTATGGCGTGCCTTAGAAAACCTTATTTAAAGGGGTTGTAAAGGTAAAAATTTTTTCACCTTAATGCATTCTATGCATTAAGGTGAAAAAACTTTTGACAGTACCGCCGCCCCCAGCCCCCCCGTTTTACTTACCTGACGCTTCGAATCTTCGCTCCTCGTCCTCGTCAGCTTCATTGCAGCTCAGCCTGGTCGCTGATTGGCTGCAGTGGATGGATTGAAAGCAGCGCAGCCATTGGCTCGCGCTGCTGTCAATCACATCCGATGACGCGGCGCGCCGGGGGGCGGGGCCGAGTGATACAGCGAGCGGCTATAGCCGCCAGCTGTATCACGGGAGCGCGCCCGCAAGCACTCACCACCGTGCGAGGGAGCTCGCATGAAGGTGGTAAATGCTTGCGGGGAGGAGCTGAAACAGTTGCCGAGGGACCCCAGAAGACCAGGTTCGGGGCCACTCTGTGCAGAACGAGCTGCACAGTGAAGGTAAGTATAACATGTTTGTTATTTTAACAAAAAAAAAAAAACAACTTTACAACCCCTTTAAACACTATTGTTTTTGCCAGTCTCTTCTACCAAGAGAATAAAAATGAATGCTGGGCAGAGCCAGGAATTAATGTTTATGCATACAATGCCCAGGCATTTGAGGGCTAAAAGGTTGTTGCTTTCCATTCAATTACCCTAGGTATTGTAAAGGCTGCATGAGCCCTTCTGGTGCCATGTTATTGCAGAAAGTGATACAAAATTCTAGTATTGTAACTTTTTAAAATATTACTATAAAATCTCAATATACAAGCACACCTCTTCTACAGTTGTGTTGTTCCACATCGCTATTTCTATGGATACTAATTTAGCCAGCTTACCTCAATTTTAAGGACAAATACTGATGAAAGTTGTCTTTCTTTTTATTATTTTGACTAGCTTTTGCTATTGAATCCAATACAAAGATGTAATTTTATAGCAGGGGGTCAGCTCCAGTCCTCTAGGGCTGTGATCTTCATGCATTCTTAGAATTTCTCTAATTAACAGACAGCAGCAATTGTATCAAGGTTTCGTTTAGGAAGTCAAATTTTTATCTTTCCCAAATCCTGACCAGTATCTGGCCTCAAGGGGTGAAGTTAGACACTATTTTTTTGTAACATTAATAAAATTAAAGTTAACCTAAAATGACAAAGAATATATGAAAGCTGCCATTGCTGACTAATTAAAATGCAGATACCTGGGCTGTTGCGGATTGTGGCTTCATTGCGGTAGGTGTCGAACTCCATCCCCTAAATTTCTGTATAATAAAAGGCTGACTATTAATATAGCCCTAAAGCAATGGCTCAGGACCTAGCACTGCTAGTAGGGTCATAGCCAACAAAGGTGGTTGCCTAGAGCAGGCATCACTAAAAGGCGGGCCATGGTCCGGATCCAAACCAAGCCATTGTCCCATCCGGATCCACCGCAGTGGCATAATTTAGGAGCTGGTTCTTCCTCTCAGCCATCGGTAATGCTGTCATCTTCACAGAGCTGACATCAGGAGGCAGCACAGCACTGATCGGAGGGTGGGATGCAGAGCATTCCTAGCAACCAATCACAAGCTGATTAACAGGAAAAGTTATACAACTCAGGCCCTCCACCCAGAACTTACCTGTCTCCTTATGCCACCTCTAGACCTGCTGTACCTCCTGCCCTCTGCCCTGTGTAAGGTAGGACAGGGAAGAGGGCTATTTTACTGCTATGAAGGACAGGGGGAAAGCCAGGGATAATGTGAAGGGAGGCTGAAGACTGCAATATGAAGGAGGAAGGGTGGTGATATAAAAGGGGGCCAAGGACAAACATGCAAAGAGAGGCTGAGGACTGTAATGTGAAGTGGAGGGGGGGTTGATATGAAGGGGGTGGAGGACACTGCTGTGAAGGGGGGCTGATGTGAAGTGAGGGACTGTGAAGCAAAGGGGAATCTTGATGCGAAGAGGATCTGTGATATAAAGCAAGGGGGTTGTGATGTGCATGGGGGACTTAGAACACTGATGTAATCATGATGCTAGGTTAGTTCACATCATTGCATCCTGCGTTCTGCATGCAGGCAGCCCATTAATTTCAAAAGGCTGCTTTATACACAGAAATGCAGAGAAAGAAGTCCCTGACCCTTTTTTTATTTTGGGCACCGTGCGGTTTGGCGTTTTACCATGCGTTGCCCATGCGTTTGCCCATGAGCAGGGGTGCCGTTAAGAATCAAACGTGCTTCGGACCTCTGCTGGAAGAAAACTTTACTGACTGGACCTCCGTAAATTTTAATTCAATACCCCTGGTCTAGAGCGACAGGGCTGCCAGGGGGACACACAGCCAATCAAGCATCATGTTACTGCCAGGATACATTCTATTGTATAATAAAGGATTCTAGACAGCTGCCTACCAGTCCCATCAGGTTGGGTTCTCATTCGACTTTTTCCTGGAATATTGTAGCATGTACTTATCATTCTACCAGGGTGGGTCCGTACACCAGAAATAAACTGCTAGCAGAATAAGATGACAGTTTTCATTACTCTTCCATCCATTGGTTCAAGGTGCACTGGCAAGTACTAGCACTAGGTTTTCAACATAACAAACAAAAAAATCACCGCGCTAACATAGAAAACCCCCAAAGAAGCAGCAGTTCAACTGTGAAATAATCACAACAAACAGGAAAAAACAAACTGCGCTATATAGTGAAATGTGAAGAAACAGTATATGCAATAAACACACACATGTATATCAATGATATCAAATCAGTAATGCAAAAATAATAGCAAAGTTCATTAGTGTAGAGGAAACAGGAGAAGTCCCCTAGTAGTTCTCTGTGAGATTTCAGTGAAAAATGGAAAGCGAGCACACCATGCACAGTGAACCCCCACCACCAAGTATATGCACTTACCAGATGGGAGGCATAAATAAGCACATCTTAGAACAACATCCAGGTAGGGCTGCTAGACAATGGAGACATTCCTCTGGATACCACTATGGATACTGAGCATGAAGCTGGATCCCAGTATGCTATCTAAGATCTCCCTCCATGTAGCATGACTCCGAACAACCAACAACCCGAGTTACAAACATAAGGATGAAAGAAGGGCAGCCATAGCGTAAATCTGAAAGAGAAATTTATTTAAAATATGGTAAAACACTTACAAAATATTGGTAGTAAAAAGAGCAATCGCCGGCCGGCAAGCGAGCGCCCGTTCGTAATAGATAGCGATGACATCAGCGTTATATGGATGCTCAATATCCATAGTGGTATCCAGAGGAATATCTCCATTGTCTAGCAGCCCTACCTGGATGTTGTTCTGAGATGTGCTTATTTATGCCTCCCATCTGGTAAGCGCATATACTTGGTGGTGGAGGTTCACTGTGCATGGTGTGCTCGCTTTCCATTTTTCACTGGAATCTCACAGAGAACTACTAGGGGACTTCTCCTGTTTCCTCTACACTAATGAACTTTGCTATTATTTTTGCATTACTGATTTGATATCATTGATATACATGTGTGTGTTTATTGCATATACTGTTTCTTCACATTTCACTATATAGCGCAGTTTTTTTTGTTTTTTCAGGTTTTCAGCATAGCATGAAATTATCCTTTAATTGGTGTACCAAACTATTTCTCAGGAATATTTGAAGAGATTTTTGTGACCACTAGATATGCTATTCCAAATCTGCATGTTCATACAGTATCTCACAAAAGTGAGTACACCCCTCACATTTTTGAAAATATTTTATTATATCTTTTCATGTGACAACACTGAATAAATGACACTTTGCTGCAATGTAAAGTAGTGAGTTTACAGCTTATATAACAGTGTAAATTTGCTGTCCCCTCAAAATAACTCAACACACAGCCATTAATGTCTAAACCACTGGCAACAAAAGTGAGTACACCCCTAAGTGAAAATGTCCAAACTGGGCCCAAAGTGTCAATATTTTGTGTGGCCACCATTATTTTCCAGCACTGCCTTAACCCTCTGGGACATGGAGGTTACCAGAGCTTCACAGCTTGCCACTGGAGTCCATTTCCACTCCTCCATGATGACATCACCGAGCTGTTGGATGTTAGAGGCCTTGCGCTCTTTCACCTTCCGTTTCAGGATGCCCCACAGATGCTCAATAGGGTTTTCGTCTGGAGACATGCTTGGCCAGTCCATCACCTTTACCCTCAGCTTCTTTAGCAAAGCAGTTATCATCTTAGAGGTGTTTGGGGTCGTTATCATGTTGGAATACTGCCCTGCGGCCCGGTCTCCGAAGGGAGGTGATCATGCTCTGCTTTTTTATGTCACAGTACATGTTGGCATTCATGGTTCCCTCAATGAACTGTAGCTCCCCAGTGCCGGCAGCACTCATGCAGCCCCAAACCATGACACTCCCATCACCGTGCTTGACTGTAGGCAAGACACTCTTTGTACTTCTTACCTGGTTGCTGCCACACATATTTGACATCATCTGAACCAAATAAGTTTATCTTGTCTTCAGCAAACTGTTTGCGGGCTTTCTTGTGCATCATCTTTAGGAGGGGCTACCTTCTGGGATGACAGCCATGCATGCCAATTTGATGCAGTGTGCAGCGTGTGGTCTGAGCACTAACAGGCTGACCCCCCATCCCTTCAACCTCTGCAGCAAAACTGGCAGCACTCATACGTCTATTTCCTAAACACAACCTCTGGATATGACGCTGAGCACTTGCACTCAACTTCTTTGGTCAACCATGGCGAGGCCTGTTTTGAGTGGAACCTGTCCTGTTAAACTGCTGTATGGTCTTCGCTACCGTGCTGCAGCTCAGTTTCAGGGTCCTGGCAATCTTCTTGTAGCCTAGGCCATCTTTATGTAGAGCAGCAATTCTTTTTTTCAGATCCTCAGAGAGTTCTTTGCCATGAGGTGCCATGTTGAACTTCTAGTGACCAGTATGAGAGAGTGAGAGCAATAACATCTAATTTAACACACCTGCTCCCCATGCACACCTGAGACCTTGTAACACTAATGAGTCACATGACACTGGGGAGAGAAAATGGCTAATTGGGCCCAATTTGGACATTTTTACTTAGGGGTGTACCCACTTTTGTTGCCAGCGGTTTAGTCATTATTGGCTGTGTTTTGAGTTATTTTGAGGGGACAACAAATTTACACTGTTATACAAGCTGTACACTTACTACTTTACATTGTAATAATAATTAAAATAGCGTGAAGCATACAAACTTACGTGATAACACAGAAAAGGTATGCAGATCTATGATGGCCACAAGAACCTCACATAGAATGACCTGTAAAGAAAACCCCTTAAATTCCAGAGGAGTGAATGGCAACATAAATGTCACTGAAACATAGTTCATAAAAATGATGCCCCAGTTAAAGTACGTTTGTACGAAACATGTCGGGTACATAGCCTGCTCAGCTCTGCACAACGCACTTGTTCTTATCTGCTTTGTGATCACTATTTGTACACATCTGGAGTGATGCTTGTACTTTTTTATATTTTTATTTTAATACATTTTTAAATGTTGGATTCATCTGCACTATGTGGAGGCCTTCTTTTTTTCATATGATCCATGCTGCTTCCTGGATGTAAGGAGTACCACATATACCAGGAACATCACCATTGCCTCGTGTCACCCTTGGTTTGATGGATGCAGGTGTATGCGCATGCCAGTCTATTTGTGGGAGCTGGGGTCGGAGATTGAGTTCCTGACTGTCGTCCATACCTATTTGACCCACTGCCGCTGGCATGTGTGTCCACAGCTTAGGGTAAAAGTACCTATCCCCTTCCCCTGGTGTTGGAGGCACATCCCCGGGTGTCATGTGCAAATTTCACTCTGCCTGATACAGCCTCATTGTTACATCCTATGAATTTCAATACCCTGTGATCATTTTCTAAGGGACTGAACACGTCATTATGAACTTTATTATGTTTCAGTGACTTTTATGTTGCCATTCACTCTTCTGGAATTTAAGGGGTTTTCTTTACAGGTCATTCTATGTGAGGTTCTTGTGGCCATCATAGGTCTGCATACCTTATCTGTGTTATCACAACAGTTTGTATGCTCCACGCAATTTTAATTATTATTGCATTTAGCACTGTACATAACATGTCGCTATAGTATTTTAAAGGTTTTCACATTATCATTGTTTCACTTCCAGGATCACTCATTGAATATATATGTATTTAGCATTGTACACAGCACTTTATATTTTATATATAATCCCTGGACATTCATCTGGGTTATACTCAGTTTTTAGCGCTGCATCTCCCTTGTTCTTTATACTCTTATGCAATTTGACTTATTGCTGATGCTGGCAGCTGGTTGATATTAGTAGCGCAATTTTTCCCTTCACTACTATACATTGTAGCAAAGTATCATTTCTTTAGTGTTGTCACATAAAACTATATAATAAAATATTTACAAAAATGTGAGGGGTGTACTCTTGTGAGATACTGTATGTGTATACAAGCGTACATCTTCGCCAGCACACCATGGATCAGCAAAAAGTTGTCCAAGAAGGTTTTTTAATGGAAAGAAGTTACATCACAGAAGAGGTGCCTCGCAGGACCCCTTCGTCAGGATCCCCATCACTTGCCTGTCGAAGGGGTCCTGTGCGGCCCCAAAACATTGCACCTCTTCTGTGAAGTAACTTCTTTCCATTAAAAAACCTTCTTGGACAACTTTTTGCTGATCCATGGTGTGCTGGCGAAGATGTACGCTTGTCTGATGTTCCAGAACCCAACTGGTAATCGCTGCAGCACCCACTATTTGTGTGCCATTTGACAAGGAACGTGTGCGATTGGAATATCGATTAGTATGTGTATACAACACATGTACACTGTCCAGAGTGACTACCAGACATTGTATAGTATTAACTGAATAAATGTCTGAATGTATTAATAACTATGGGGAAAGGAATGAGTGCAGAGGAGGTGAGCAGTAAGAGGTGGGCAAACTTTTAACCCTCAATTTGTGCTGTATTCCAGGAGGACAAAGATAGCCATGGCGAGATATCCAGTAATTTCTCAGTATTCTATTTCCAGCACTATTGCATTTTATACCACAGTTCATCTAAGGTAAAATTTGTCCTAAAATGCCTTCAGTATATATTTAATTACTGTCAATTACAAAAAAATGTCTGGTTGATGCTGGAATGATCCAATTTCCTACTTTACCCTCTGATGCACATAAATTTCAAATGTGCATTGAATGGATAGTGGGCTAGAAGGGTCATTGCTGTATATTTAGATATAGATGCAATGGCTGCATTCAAAGATACATTTTCTAATCCTTGTTTTCATAACAACAATGGGCAAATTGTGCCCTATAAAAATGTAGATATACTGCAGAGAAAAGGCTGTTGCGTGGCAGGAGGTGGAGTTTTCTCTCATGCTAGAAAATTAATTCAGATTGCTAACTAGTTAATTTTAGCAATGCCTTCAGTTTTCCTTTTTTTTTTATTATTTCATTGGATGTTAATATTTATGCATTAGGCTCAATTCACAAAGCTTCAACACAAGGATTTAGCTATGTGACTGTAATTTTCAAATCTCATGATATCTTTCACTTTTCAAAAATAAGTGTACCTATCCTTGTGTGTTAGCTTTGTAACTTGAGCCTATTGCTGTAAAATTGTATTAAAGTGGTTCTAAAGCCTCAAGGTTTTTCACCTTAAAGGAGTTGTAAAGTCTTAAGGTTTTTCACCTTCATGCATTCTATGCATGAAGGTGAAAAACCTTCTGTGCTTCAGCTTCCCCCCAGACCCCCCCTTTTTCTTACCTGAACCCCGATCATTCCAGCAATGAGCACGAGCCCAGCAGCTCCAGCTGCTGTTTTGGGTCCTTATTGGGTAGATTGATAGCAGCAGGAGCCTTTGGCTCCCGCTGCTGTTAATCAAATCCAGTGGCACGGGACCTGGGGGCGGGGACGACTCCTGCTGTCTGTGTCAATGGATGCAGCAGCGGGACTCGTGAGCGCGCCCGTACGGGTATCCTCATGGAAAGCAGCTCTCCATGGGGGCACCCGATGAAGAGGAGGAGACAGGAGTGCCGCCAGGCACCCCAGAAAAGGAGGATCGAGGCTGTTCTGTGCAAAACCCTTGCACAGAGCAGGTAAGTATAACATGTTTGTTATTTAAAAAAACAAAGAACGAACCTTTACAATCACTTTAATGCATTCTATGCATTAGGATGAAAAACCTTCTGTGCTGCAGCTCCCCCCAGATCCCGCCTTTTACTTACCTGAGCCCGATCCAGCGATGTGCACGAGCACATGTCTGCCGCCTCATTGGACAGATTAATAGCAGCCATTGGCTCCTGCTGCTGTCAATCAAATCCTGTGACAAGAGAGTGGGGGGCAGGGCCGATTCCTGCTGTCCGTGTCAATAGACGCAGCAATGGAACTTGGGAGCAAGCCTGCACGGGTGCCCCCCCATGGAAAGCAGCTCTCCATGGGGCACCAGATGAAGAAGAGGGGCCTGGAACGCCAGTGGGGGACCTCAGAAGAAGAGGATTGGGGCTGCTCAGTGCCAAACGATTGCACAGAGCAGGTAAGTATAGGCATGTTTGTTCCAAGGTTTACAACCACTTTAATTATCTCTTCTTTTTTAGTTATACTTCCTATATTGTATTGCCATTTTTGCCATGGCATATTTCCATCTTCTGCACTTGTGAAAACTGAAGTATGTTTTACATGAAGGATTAGTTAAAGTATATCTAAAGCCAAAACTTTTTTTTCCTGCACCTTCTCCCCCTCCCCGTGACAGCAGGTGGGGGCTCCTCTCCCAGCACCAGCTGTCACTTTTTTAACAGAAGCACAGCTGCGTCATTCATTCACAGTTTTCTGTGAATGAATAGACTACAAGTACCGCCATCCACAGCAGCAGACATGCTCATCATTTAAATGAACTGCGGGCACGCTGATCAACATGACTATAGCTTATTCACACTGTCTACAGCTCTGCAATGACAGAACGTAAAGAGGCACGGGCAACAGTGCTGTATATAGACAGTGTGTGCAGGAGCCTGACGCTGCACCCACAATCTGATGATTATGGGTAAAAGACTTTCTAGGCTCCTGTTTTAAAAATTATAAATGCACATTTTTTTTTACCTGCAAAAAGATGTGCATGTATTATTTTTATGTAAAGGTGAACTTAGCCCTTAAATCCCTTTGTCTGTCTTCCACTTAGGAGACTCATCCTAATCGATTAGTCCAGGGGACTATTCCACTGGGACTGAAACTAAGGAGAAATCATCTTATGGAGAAACCTGTTCTGGTGACAACTGTCTAATGCCCCGTACACACGGTCGGACATTGATCGGACATTCCGACAACAAAATCCATGGATTTTTTCCGATGGATGTTGGCTCAAACTTGTCTTGCATACACACAGTCACACAAAGTTGTCGGAAAATCAGATCATTCTGAACGCGGTGACGTAAAGCACGAATTTCCGACAACGAATTTTGTTGTCGGAAAGTTTTATAGCAAGCTCTCAAACTTTGTGTGTTGGAAATTCCGATGGAAAATGTGTGATGGAGCCCACACACGGTCGGAATTTCCGACAACAAGGTCCTATCACACATTTTCCATCGGAAAATCCGACCGTGTGTACGGGGCATAAGAGTGGTTTTGCTGACTTATTTTTATATCACATACTGTTGTGTCTACAGAACATAAAGTAAAAAGAAATCTCTCTATAAATAAACAAATGGCAATGTTTTAAATTATTTCCTACAATATCCAAAATGAAAAAGTTGCTTTAAATATACTTTAAGGCTCCTTTCAAACTTGGGAGATGACAAAGTCGTGCGACTTGCATTGCGACTTTACAGTGCGACTTTGAGGCGACTTTTGGTGCAACTTTGATCTGACTTTACATTCACTGGACTAAAGTTGCATCAAAAGTCACACCAAAGTAGTGCAGGAACCTTTTCTGAAGTTGCAGCAACTTCAGGATAATCAGTAGGAACGGCTCTCATAGACATACATTGAATTTCACATGTCCTGCCACTGGGGGTCTCACAAGTCGGATCCCAAGTCACAGAAGTGGGAAAGGAGCCTAAAACAAACATGTCACAAGAGAAAGAAGAAGAATACTATTGCTGACCTTCTAAAAATTGACTTATCTGGCTGTCATGCTGATCCAGTGGCTTTAATGCCTAAGTTCACCTTAAAAAAAAAAGAAATGCACATATTTTTGCAGGAAAAAAGTTATGCACCGACTGGTGATTAGTGGATCATGAGTGCAATGCCAGGTTCTTGCAAACTTCAGTTGGATTGCTGGAGGAAGTGTCAATAAACTATGAGTGTGATGATTACCACACTTGTATTCAATTGAGAATTAAAAAAGTCTGTCTGCTGCGGTGGAAGATGAGACTTGTAGTTCATTCATTCACAGATGTCTGTGAGGGAATTACGTGGCTGTACAGAAGAACCCCACACAACCACACCAGTTTCAAAAGTGACAAAGGCTGCGAGGGAGCCAAACCCATGCAAGCATTTATGGTCTGAGGGTAGGGTGGCTTGCTTAGCAACATGTTACATAAAATATGAGTGTAACATGTAACATATTGCAAAGTGTGGTGTTAGCTTTTATTACTGCAAAACAGTAACCCTAAAAAAGTAATGCAATGGGTGAAATCAACACCTCCTGTGTATTTGAAGAACTGAAGCCGGGGGGCAGCATGACATACAGGCAAAATATAATTTCCAAAGGGAGCTCCAAAATGGCTGCCTCCAAGTCTTTCTCATGAGAGTTTTTTTTTAATCACTTTGGGGGCCCAGGGTTGACCTTATGGGCTCAGTCACAATATATTATATTAATGTATAAATTTGCTTTAAGTAGACATAATCTAAGTGCTAATTTTAAGGATTAGGCTAAAAAGTACCATGACACTTTCCAAATGTGCACTTAATGTGCACTACAGACTCCTCAAAGTTCCTGCTTGTTGGAATAGATCTCTGTTTAACAAATAAACCCGGAATGTGGAAAAAGATTCTCAGAGCAGTATGGGTTATCTAAAGGGACAGCACAGCAGAAGTGCCCTGTTTTGAGTTGTTTGACTGAAACCTCGGCCTGTGCCATCTAATAGGATAAATCATCCCACTGACTGCTTGAGCTATTCAGTTGAGATGAACAACAGTCTTCTTTCAGCAAAGCTAAAAGCTTACTTATTTAGTAATGTAAAAAGGAAACCATATATTCACCTGCCGGCAGCATAGAGTACTATATACTGTAACCTTTACATGTAAGATTTATATTTACCTGAACAAGAATTTGTAATATTTTTATTTTTTATTCGTCAATAGTTTAAATAAAAAATAAATATGTAAAAGACTACTATACATTTCCTTTAAAGCCTCATGCACACAGGACATTTTGCAAACTGTCCTAGAAACCTTTCCTCCTGGCAGCAGCATTTTCGCAGAAAAAAGGCTGACGCTTGTAAAAGTGTCTGATGCCGCATACACACGATCGGAAATTCCACCAGCAAAACTCAGATGAGAGATTTTTGACGGAAAATGCGACCGTGTGTATGCTCCATCGGTGTCAGGGATACCCTGTGGCAGGACAGACACTCAGGCGTGCGTGTCTGTCCTGCCATTTCAGATCTACCCTTCAGATTTACAGCGACTGCACTTCCAAGTGCACTTTCAATGCAATTTCAAGTGCACTTTGCACTTGTAGTTTGCAGATGTAGTGCAAAGTGGATTTGCCTTTCATAAATAACCCCCAATATCTTTTACTTTTTGCTATAATAAATATCCCAATTTTTTTTTCAAAAAAACAAATTTTTTCCTCAGTTTAGGCCAATATGTATTCTTCTACATATTTTTGGTAAAAAAAAATTGCAATAAGCGTATATTGATTGGTTTGCACAAACGTTATAGCATCTACAAAATAGGAGATAGATTTATGGCATTTTTATTATTATTTTTTTTTAACTAGTAATGGCAACAATCTGCAATTTTTATCGGGACTGTGATATTGTGGTGGACAAATTGAACACTTTTGACACATTTTTGGGACCATTGAAAATTTTACAGCGATCGGTTTTAAAAAATGCACTGATTACTGTATAAATGTCACTGGCAGGGAAGGGGTTAACACTAGGGGACGATCAAGGGGTTAACTGTGTTCCCTAGTGTGTGTTCTAACTGTAGGTGGGATGGGACTGTCTAGGAGGAGAGAGAGATCGGTGTTCATATTTAGTATGAACACACGATCTGTCTCTACTCAACTGAAAGAACCGTGATTTGTGTGTTTACACTTGGCTTGGCGCTCGCAGTTCACCCAGGTGTGTTAGAACAGCAAATTAATATTCACTGTCCTAACACTGAACCGCCTCTCTGCCAATCAGATGCTCGGGTCTGTTACCTGTCACCTGATTGGCTGAAACTACAGGCTCCTGATTGGGCGCCTGACGGGAGGAGAGGACGGGAGGAGACATATGGAGGACACCACTCCGAGGACACCACTCACCTTTGTCATCTGCTGTGCCATCAAGATAGGGTAAGTGCCAGGCAGATGGCGAGTGGGCAGGGGGTTCACAGTGGCGGCATTGGATGGTACAGTGGCAGCATTCAATGGGCACAGTGGCAGCATTCAAAGGGCAGAGTGGAACCATTCAATGGGCAGAGTGGCAGCTTTCGATGGGCACAGTGGCAACATTTAAAGGGCACAGTGGCAGCGTTTTATGGGCACAGTGGCAGCGTTTGATGGGCACAGTGGCAGCATTTGATTACGGTTGCGTTTTTTTTAGGCATGGGTTTCAGGCGCGTTTTGTGGTGTGATTTGCATTTTTGAACATGCGTTTTGATGCATTTTGCTCCCCTCTTTAACAAACTGTGTATAGTTGGTTGTTAAGGAGCGAGCCGGGAAGCCACCTGCCGCAGCCTTAACAACAGTGGGCTCCCCTGCTGACAGCTTAATTTAAAAACAAGAATTTCCAGCAATAACAAAAATTGGGACAAAATGGCACACAAATTAATAAAAAAAATGGTGTGGAGTCCCCCCCAAAATCCATACTAGACCCTTATCCAAGCAAGCAGCCTGGCAGATCAGCAAAGGAAAAGGGAGGAGAAGAGCGAGCGCCCCCCCTCCTGAACCATACCAGGCCACAGATCCTCAACATGGGGGGTGCTTTGGGCCAGAGGGGCTCTGCCTCTGTTGAGGGCATGTGGTATGGTTCAGGAGGGGGGCGCTCACTCGTCCCCTCCTTTTCCTGACCTGCCAGGCTGCATGCTTGGATAAAGGTCAGGTGTGGATTTTGGGGTGGACCACACACCATTTTTTTTTTTTTTGGCGTGGGGTTCCCCTCAAAATCCATACCAGACCCGAAGGTCCTGGTATGGATTGGGGGGATCCCATGCCATTTTTCTTGCCGATCTTTTTCATTGTTGCAAATTCTTGTTTTTACATTCAGCTTTCAGCGGGGAAGCCTGCTGACAGATGATGACTCATCGGTTGTTAAGGACATGGCGGCCAGTTTCCCGGCCCACTCCTTAACAACAAGCTTTACCCAGTTTGAGAAAAAAAATGCAAAACATATGTAAAAACAAATCAAAAGCGCAACATTTGCATTTTATGTGCGGGTCCATTGAAGTCTTTTAGGCTTTATGTACACAGTGCCTACCGCTGGCCATGGAAAAATGCAAAACATGTTGCGTTTCCCTCAGCTGGTGGTTAAAACATTCCTATCCTGAACGCAATTCTTCCACGTTCAGGGGAGAGAGGTTGAAGCTCCCCTAACCTCAGCAACTCCTAAACTCTGGTAAAAGCCTATGTGTACACATAGGCTTTTATGGAGTTAAGTTTAGAAGCTTTGGCAAAAAAACGCCAACAGCTCCTAAACTCAAGTTTAGAAGCTGCTAGTGTACCTGAAGCCTGACATTCAAAACACAATCTGCTGCAGGAGAAAAAGTCCCTGACCCTTTCCAAAAATGCACTGGCTGAAAAATGCATAGATGCATAGATAGTGAATGTGTACCATAGGAAACCATGTTAAATGGACTGTAGTGCGTTTCTGCAAACTGCAAAATGCACTAAAAAATGTGGTGTGAACCTAGGGTTAGCTTTCTCTTTAAGTTAAGTAAATAGTGCATATTGAAAAAAAAATCACACATTGGTGCCATTACTAGTAACCATAAACCATACCCTTAAGTCCTTCAAATTTTGCAGGGATGTTCATTATCTGAGCCGATTAATTGCATATAATGAAAACAGTGAAAACAAAAGCACAAGAGGTGATCTAGCCAGATTAAATGTGGAACATGGCTTCAAAGTCTACTTTAAATTCCTACTTTGTTAAACATTTTAATTATCAACTAATCAGCATCTCATACACAATGGCATTCCAAAGTTTCAGCATCCCTACTGAGATTTAATCGACCAGAATAAAGCCCAGGGGTACCAAGCTAATGATTACCTGGACAATATGTATTCCACAATACTGTCACTAATAGAGTCTTTGTGGACATATACATTTCACATTTTTGCACATAGATACATTGTGACCTAGATATTTATTACAAGTAATTACTGGATTCATTACTTTTCTCCTGAAGACTATAAAGTGTCCTTGGGGTCACTGGTGGAAACTGATAAAGATGACTTATTTAATTGATAATCATTGCTGCTGCAAACATTCTTTTGCATGTGATGAAATCAGTCTTCTCACATTCAGTAAATAAAATTTATTGGAATTTTATAGCAAAGTGTAAACTTTATTTAAAACGGCAAAGATGACTCACTTAAAACAAAACCGCATAAATTAATCACTTGAAACAGTTCCTGTTTTTAAATATAAGGTACCTTAATCAGTACGTGAGTGTAAAAAAATAAAAATAAAGAATGTTTTTGTTTACATAAGTTTACAAATGAAGGTAAAGAATATTGTTTTTGTACATATATTATCAATGTATTATCCTAATATTATTATTATTATTATTATTATACAGGATTTATATAGCGCCGACAGTTTACGCAGCGCTTTACAACATTAGGGCAGACAATACAAGTACAATACAATTCAATACAGGAGGAATCAGAGGGCCCTGCTCATTAGAGCTTACAATCTTGGAGGGAGGGTCAAGTTATACAAAAGGGTAATAGCTGTGGGGGATGAGCTAATGGAGAAAATAGTGCAGTTATTAGATGGAGGCAGGATAGGCTTCTCTGAAGAGGAAAGTTTTCAGGGAACGCCTAAAAGTGGATAAATTTGGAGACAGTCTGACAGATTGGGGTAGGGAATTCCAGAGGATGGGCGAGGCTCGGGAGAAGTCCCGGAGGCAGATATGGGAGGAGGTGATGAGGGAGCTAGAGAGCAGGAGGTCTTGGGAGGAACGGAGATGGCGATTAGGTTGGTATTTTGAGACTAGGTTAGTGATGTAGCTGGGGGCAGAGTTGTGGATGGCTTTGTAACTTATTGTTAGTATTTTGATTTTAATTCGTTGGGCGAGTGGCAGCCAATGGAGGGATTGGCAGAGAGGGGTAGCAGACACTGAGCGGTTTGTAAGGTGGATAAGTCTGGCAGCAGCATTCATGATGGACTGCAGGGGGGATAGTCTGTTTAAAGGTAAACCAATGAGGAGTGAGTTGCAGTAGTCAAGGCGAGAGATAACCAGGGAGTGAATCAGGAGCTTTGTGGTTTCATTGGTTAGAAAGGGACGTAGTTTAGAGATGTTGCGGAGGTTGAAGCGGCAAGCTTTGGAAAGTGATTGGATGTGGGGCTGAAAGGAGAGTTCAGAATCCAGGATAACACCTAGCACCCTGACATGTGGGGACGGGTGGATAGTTGTGCCATTGCTCTTGACAGAGAAGTCAAGGGAAGAGGCACGTGGGGGAGGAAATATTATAAGCTCAGTTTTGGACAAGTTGAGTTTGAGGAAGTGGTGAGACATCCATACAGATATGTCGGTTAGTAAGTTAGTGATGCGTGAAGAGACTGATGGAGTGAGTTGAAGGGTGGAGAGATAGATTTGCGTTATATATATATAGATATAGATCTATATACAGTGTATATATATATTATAACGTGTTTCCCCAAAAGTAAGACCTACACTGAAAATAAGACCTACTGTGATTTTTGGGGAGGGCTGCAATATAATCCCTACCCTGAAAATGAGCCCTAGTTTAAAGTGCTTGTAAACTGCTAGAATTCTCTCTATTACAGTGTGTAAAAGGTGTGTGTTTCTGTAATATAATTGAGTAAAATAACTTTTTATAGCACTGCTCAGCGCTCAGCTGACCACCCATTGCTCTCCTTCTCTTCTCCCAGCTGTCAGGGGGTGATCTAGCCTCCTCTGTAGTGCTCGGATAAGAAAGCTCAGGCAGGCCATGGAGGCGCCGAGCCACACTCAGCTGATCCCCCGCTGCTCTCCTCTTCTGACAGCTGTCAGCGGGGTATCCCCATCAGCAGCCCCCTTCACACCAGTGTGTCCCCATCAGCAGCCCCCTTCACATCAGAGTGTCCCCATCAGCAGCCCCCTTCACATCAGAGAGTCCCTATTAGCAGCCTCCTTCACATCAGTGTGTCCCCATCAGAGTGTCCCTGTCAGCAGCCCCCTTCACATCAGAGTGTCCCCATCAGCAGCCCCCTTCACATCAGAATGTCCACATCAGCAGCCCCCTTCACATCAGAGTGTCCCCATCAGCACCCCCCTTCACATCAGAGTGTCCCCATCAGCAGCCCCCTTCACATCAGTGTGTCCCCATCAGAAGTTCACATCAGAGAGTCCCCATCAGCAGCCCCCTTCACATCAGTGTGTCCCCATCAGCAGCCCCCTTCACAACAGTGAAGTGTGTTTGCATCAGTAGCCCCTTCACATCAGAGTGTCCCCATCAGCAGCCTGCTTCACATCATTGTGTCCCCATCAGCAGCCTTTCTTCACATCAGTGTGCCCCCATCAGCAGCCCCCTTCACATCAGTGTGTCCCCATCAGTAACCCCCTTCACATCAGAGTGTCCCTATCAGCAGCCCTCTTCCCATCAGTGTGTCCCCATCAGCAGCCTCTTCACATCAGCATGTCCCCATCAGCAGCCCCCTTCACATCAGTGTGTCCCCATCAGAGTGTCCCCAACACCAGCCCCCATCAGCAGCCCCCTTGACATTGTTGTGTCCCCATCAGAGTGTCCCCATCAGCAGCCCCCTTCACATCAGAGAGTCTCCATCAGCAGCCCCCTTGACATCAGTGTGTCCCCATCAGCAGCCCCCTTGACATCAGTGTGTCTCCATCAGAGTGTCCCCATCAGCAGCCCCCTTGACTTCAGAGTGTCCCCATCAGCAGCCCCCTTCACATCAGAGAATCCCCATCAGCAGCCCCCTTCACATCAGTGTGTCCCGATCAGTGTCCCCATCAGCAGCCCCTTTCACATCAGTGTGTCCCCATCAGCAGCCCCCTTCACATCAGAGTGTCCCCATCAGCAGCCCCTTCACATAAGAGTGTCCCCATCAGCAGCCCCCTTCACATCAGAGAGTCCCCATCAGCAGCCCCCTTCACATCAGTGTGTCCCGATCAGTGTCCCCATCAGCAGCCCCCTTCACATCAGTGTGTCCCGATCAGTGTCCCCATCAGCAGCCCCTTTCACATCAGAGAGTGCCCATCAGCAGCCCCCTTCACATCAGTGTGTCCCATCAGTGTCCCCATCAGCAGCCCCCTTCACATCAGAGTGTCCCCATCAGCAGCCCCTTCACATAAGAGTGTCCCCATCAGCAGCCCCCTTCACATCAGAGAGTCCCCATCAGCAGCTCCCTTCACATCAGTGTGTCTCCATCAGCAGCCCCCTTCACATCACAGTGTCCCCATCAGTAGCCTCCTTCACATCAGAGTGTCCCTATCAGCAGCCCCCTTCACATCAGGGTGTCCCCATCAGCAGCCCCCTTCACATCAGAGTGTCCCCATCAGCAGCCCCCTTCACATCAGTGTGTCCCCATCAGAGTGACCCGATCAGCAGCCCCCTTCACATCAGTGTGTCCCCATCAGCAGCCCCCTTCATAACAGAGTGTCCCAATCAGCAGCCCCCTTCACATCAGAGAGTCTCCATCAGCAGCCCCCTTCACATCAGTGTGTCTCCATCAGAGTGTCCCCATCAGAAGCCCCCTTCACATCAGTGTGTCCCCATCAGAGTGTCCCTATCAGCAGCCCCTTCACATCAGAGTGTCCCCATCAGCAGCCCCCTTCACATCAGAGTGTCCCCATCAGCAGCCACATTCACATCAGTGTGTCCCCATCAGCAGCCACCTTCACATCAGAGTGTCCCCATCAGCAGCATCTTCACATCAGTGTCCCCATCAGCAGCCGCCTTCACATCAGTGTGTCCCCATCAGCAACCCCCTTCACATCAGAGTGTCCCCATCAGCAGCCCTTTTCACATCAGTGTGTCCCCATCAGCAGCCCTCTCCACATCAGTGTGTCCCCATCAGCAGCCCCCTTCACATCAGTGTGTCTTCATCAACAGCCCCCTTCACATCAGTGTGCCTCCATCAGAGTGTCCCCATCAGCAGCCCCTTCACATCAGTGTGTCCCCATCAGCAGCCCCTTCACATCAGAGTGCCCCCATCAGCAGCCCACTTCACATCAGTGTGTCCCCATCAGCAGCCCCCTTCACATCAGTGCCCCCATCAGCAGCCCCTTCACATCAGTGTGTCCCCATCAGCAGCCCCCTTGACATCAGTGTGTCTCCATCAGAGTGTCCCCATCAGCAGCCCCCTTGACATCAGAGTGTCCCCATCAGCAGCCCCTTCACATCAGAGAATTCCCATCAGCAGCCCCCTTCACATCTGTGTGTCCCGATCAGTGTCCCCATCAGCAGCCCCTTTCACATCAGTGTGTCCCCATCAGTGTCCCCATCAGCAGCCCCCTTCACATCAGAGTGTCCCCATCAGCAGCCCCTTCACGTAAGAGTGTCCCCATCAGCAGCCCCCTTCACATCAGTGTGTCCCGATCAGTGTCCCCATCAGCAGCCCCTTCACATCAGTGTGTCCCGATCAGTGTCCCCATCAGCAGCCCCTTTCACATCAGAGAGTCCCCATCAGCAGCCCCCTTCACATCAGTGTGTCCCATCAGTGTCCCCATCAGCAGCCCCCTTCACATCAGAGTGTCTCCATCAGCAGCCCCTTCACATAAGAGTGTTCCCATCAGCAGCCCCCTTCACATCAGAGAGTCCCCATCAGCAGCTCCCTTCACATCAGTGTGTCTCCATCAGCAGCCCCCTTCACATCACAGTGTCCCCATCAGTAGCCCCTTCACATCAGAGTGTCCCTATCAGCAGCCCCCTTCACATCAGGGTGTCCCCATCAGCAGCCCCCTTGACATCAGAGTGTCCCCATCAGCAGCCCCCTTCACATCAGTGTGTCCCCATCAGAGTGACCCGATCAGCAGCCCCCTTCACATCAGTGTGTCCCCATCAGCAGCGCCCTTCATAACAGAGTGTCCCCATCAGCAGCCCCCTTCACATCAGACAGTCCCCATCAGCAGCCCCCTTCACATCAGTGTCTCCCCATCAGAGTGTCCCCATCAGCAGCCCCCTTCACATCAGTGTGTCTTCATCAACAGCCCCCTTCACATCAGTGTGCCCCCATCAGAGTGTCCCCATCAGCAGCCCCTTCACATCAGTGTGTCCCCATCAGCAGCCCCTTCACATCAGAGTGCCCCCATCAGCAGCCCACTTCACATCAGTGTGTCCCCATCAGCAGCCCCCTTCACATCAGTGCCCCCATCAGCAGCCCCTTCATCAGTGTGTCCCCATCAGCAGCCCCCTTGACATCAGTGTGTCTCCATCAGAGTGTCCCCATCAGCAGCCCCCTTGACATCAGAGTGTCCCCATCAGCAGCCCCTTCACATCAGAGAATTCCCATCAGCAGCCCCCTTCACATCTGTGTGTCCCGATCAGTGTCCCCATCAGCAGCCCCTTTCACATCAGTGTGTCCCCATCAGTGTCCCCATCAGCAGCCCCTTCACATCAGAGTGTCCCCATCAGCAGCCCCTTCACGTAAGAGTGTCCCCATCAGCAGCCCCCTTCACATCAGTGTGTCCCGATCAGTGTCCCCATCAGCAGCCCCTTCACATCAGTGTGTCCCGATCAGTGTCCCCATCAGCAGCCCCTTTCACATCAGAGAGTCCCCATCAGCAGCCCCCTTCACATCAGTGTGTCCCATCAGTGTCCCCTTCAGCAGCCCCCTTCACATCAGAGTGTCCCCATCAGCAGCCCCTTCACATAAGAGTGTTCCCATCAGCAGCCCCCTTCACATCAGAGAGTCCCCATCAGCAGCTCCCTTCACATCAGTGTGTCTCCATCAGCAGCCTCCTTCACATCACAGTGTCCCCATCAGTAGCCCCTTCACATCAGAGTGTCCCTATCAGCAGCCCCCTTCACATCAGGGTGTCCCCATCAGCAGCCCCCTTGACATCAGAGTGTCCCCATCAGCAGCCCCCTTCACATCAGTGTGTCCCCATCAGAGTGACCCGATCAGCAGCCCCCTTCACATCAGTGTGTTCCCATCAGCAGCGCCCTTCATAACAGTGTCCCCATCAGCAGCCCCCTTCACATCAGAGAGTCCCCATCAGCAGCCCCCTTCACATCAGTGTCTCCCCATCAGAGTGTCCCCATCAGCAGCCCCCTTCACATCAGTGTGTCCCCATCAGAGTGTCCCTATCAGCAGCCCCTTCACAGCAGAGTGTCCCCATCAGCAGCCCCCTTCACATCAGAGTGTCCCCATCAGCAGCCACCTTCACATCAGTGTGTCCCCATCAGCAGCCCCCTTCACATCAGAGTGTCCCCATCAGCAGCATCTTCACATCAGTATCCCCTTTAGCAGCCCCCTTCACATCAGAGTGTCCCCATCAGCAGCCCCCTTCACATCAGTGTGTCCCCATCAGAGTGTCCCCATCAGCAGCCCCCTTCACATCAGTGTGTCCCCATCAGAGTGTCCCTATCAGCAGCCCCTCCACATCAGAGTGTCCCCATCAGCAGCCCCTTCACATCAGAGTGTCCCCATCAGCAGCCACCTTCACATCAGAGTGTCCCCATCAGCAGCCCCCTTCACATCAGAGTGTCCCCATCAGCAGCATCTTCACATCAGAGTGTCCCCATCAGCAGCCGCCTTCACATCAGTGTGTCCCCATCAGCAACCCCCTTCACATCAGAGTGTCCCCATCAGCAGCCCTCTTAACATCAGTGTGTCCCCATCAGCAGCCCTCTTCACATAAGTGTGTCCCCATCAGCAGCCCCCTTCACATCAGTGTGCCCCCATCAGAGTGTCCCCATCAGCAGCCCCCTTCACATCAGAGTGTCCCCATCAGCAGCCCCCTTCACATCAGAGTGTCCCCATCAGCAGCCCCGTTCACATCAGTGTGTCCCCATCAGCAGCCCCCTTCATATCAGTGCCCCCATCAGCAGCCCTTTCAGATCAGTGTGTCCCCATCAGTAACCCCCTTCACATTAGAGTGTCCCCATCAGCAGCCCCCTTCACATCAGTGTGTCCCAATCAGAGTGTCCCCATCACCAGCCCCCATCAGCAGCCCCCTTGACATCAGTGTGTCCCCATCAGAGTGTCCCCATCAGCAGCCCCCTTCACATCAGTGTGTCCCCATCAGTGTCCCCATCAGCAGCCCCCTTCACATCAGTGTGTCCCCATCAGCAGCCCTTTCACATCAGAGTGTCCCCATCAGCAACCCACTTCACATCAGTGTCCCCATCAGCAGCCCCCTTCACATCAGAGTGTCCCCATCAGCAGCCACCTTCACATCAGAGTGTCCCCATCAGCAGCCCCCTTCACATCAGGGTGTCCCCATCAGCAGCATCTTCACATCAGTGTGTTCCCATCAGCAGCCCTCTTCACATCAGTGTTTCCCCATCAGCAGCCCCCTTCACATCAGTGTGTCCCCATCAGCAGCCCCCTTCACATCAGTGTGCCCCCATCAGAGTGTCCCCATCAGCAGCCCCCATCAGCAGCCCCCTTGACATCAGTGTGTCCCCATCAGAGTGTTCCCATCAGCAGCCCCCTTCACATCAGAGAGTCACCATCAGCAGCCCCCTTGACATCAGTGTGTCCCCATCAGCAGCCCCCTTGACATCAGTGTGTCCCCATAAGAGTGTCCCCATCAGCAGCCCCTTCACATCAGAGTGTCCCCATCTGCAGCCCCCTTAACATCAGAGAGTCCCCATCAGCAGCCCCCTTAACATCAGAGAGTCCCCATCAGCAGCCCCCTTCACATCAGTGTATCCCCATCAGCAGCCCCCTTCACATCAGTGTGTCCCCGCCAGAGTGACCCCATCAGCAGCCCCCTTCACATCAGAGTGACCCCATTAGCAGCCCCCTTCACATCAGTGTGACCCCATCAGCAGCCCTCTTCACATCAGAGAGTCCCCATCAGCAACCCCCTTCACATCAGTGTGTCCCCATCAGCAGCCCCCTTCACATCAGTGTGTTCCCATCAGATTGTCCCCATCAGCAGCCCCCTTCACATCAGAGTGTCCCCATCAGTAGCCCCCTTCACATCAGAGTGTCCCCATCAGCAGCCCCCCTTCACATCAGAGTGTCCCCATCAGCAGCCCCCTTCACATCAGAGTGTCCCCATCAGCAGCCCCCTTCACATCAGAGTGTCCCCATCAGCAGCCCCCTTCACATCAGAGTGTCCCCATCAGCAGCCCCCTTCAGCAGCCCCCTTGACATCCAGGTGTCCCCATCAGTGTCCTCCTCAGCAGCCCCTTCACATCAGAGAGTCCCGATCAACAGCCCCCTTGACATCAGTGTGTCCCCATCAGAGTGTCTCCATCAGCAGCCCCCTTCACATCAGTGTGTCCCCATCAGCAGCCACCTTCACATCAGAGTATCCCCATCAGCAGCCCCTTCACATCAGTGTGTCCCCTTCAGCAGCCCCCTCCCACGTGTACTCACAGTTTTGAAGGCAGCTTCTCGTTCCTCTCTCCAGTCATGTGATAAGTGACAAGTGATAAGGGGAGAGAGGAAGGAACGTCTGCTGGCTGTCTATCTCCCCCTGCAGGATGGAGGGAGCAGAAAGCCTAATGCTCTCTCCAGCTTGACTGCAGCTGCTCCTCCTGACAGGAGTGAAATCACAATCACTTACTGTCAGTGTGGAGCGGCTCCAGGACTGCCCCTGACCAGTCCACTGAGCCATTGGCCCACTGGACCCAACCAATCTTAACAACCTCTCCTTGCTCCCCTTTTTATTCAAACTTCTTGACCGTCTGGCCTACAACTGACTGAGCAGCCACCTTGCTGAGAAAAGCCTTCTTGATCCCCTTCAGTCTGGATTTACACTCCACAGAAACTGCTCCCAATCAGTAACCCCCTTCACATCAGAGTGTCCCCATCAGCAGCCCCCTTCACATCAGAGTGTCCCCATCAGCAACCCCCTTTACATCAGAGTGTCCCCATCAGCAGCCCTCTTCACATCAGTGTGTCCCCCATCAGCAGCCCTCTTCACATCAGTGTGTCCCCATCAGCAGCCCCCTTCACATCAGTGTGTTCCCATCAGAGTGTGCCCATCAGCAGCCCCCTTCAAATCAGTGTGTCCCCATCAGAGTGTCCCCATCAGCAGCCCCCTTCACATCAGAGAGACCCCATCAGCAGCCCCCTTCACATCAGTGTGTCCCCATCAGAGTGTCCCCATAAGCAGCCCCCTTCACATCAGAGTGTCCCCATCAGCAGCCCCCTTCAGCAGCCCCCTTGACATCAGTGTGTCCCCATCAGAGTGTCCCCATCAGCAGCCCCTTTCACATCAGAGCAACCCCATCAGCAGCCCTCTTCACATCAGTGTGTCCCCATTAGAGTGTCCCCATAAGCAGCCCCCTTCACATCAGTGTCCCCATCAGAAGCCCCCTTCACATTAGAGTGTCCCCATCAGAATGTCCCCATCAGCAGCCCCCTTCACATCAGCGTGTCCCCATCAGCAGCCCCTTCACATCAGTGTGTTCCCATCAGCAGCCCCCTTCACATCAGAGTGACCCCATCAGCAGCCCCCTTCACATCAGTGTGTCCCCATCAGCAGCCCCCTTCACATCAGTGTGTTCCCATCAGCAGCCCCCTTCGCATCAGAGTGACCCCATCAGCAGCCCCCTTCACATCAGAGTGGCCCCATCAGCAGCCCTCTTCACATCAGTGTGTCCCCATCAGCAGCCCCCTTCACATCAAAGTGTCCCCATCAGCAGCCCCCTTCACATCAGAGAGTCCCCATCAGCAACCCCCTTCACATCAGTGTGTCCCCATCAGAGTGTCCCCATCATCAGCTCCCTTCACATCAGTGTGTCCCTATCAGAGTGTCCCCATCAGCAGCCCCCTTCACATCAGAGTGTCCCCATCAGAGTGTCCCCATCAGCAGCCCCTTCACATCAGAGTGTCCCCATCAGCAGCCCCCTTCACATCAGAGTGTCCCCATCAGCAGCCCCCTTCACAGCAGAGTGACCCCATCAGCAGCCCCCTTCACATCAGAGTGTCCCCATCAGCAGCCCCCTTCAGCAGCCCCCTTGACATTAGTGTGTCCCCATCAGAGTGTCCCCCTCAGCAGCCCCTTCACATCAGAGAGTCCCCATCAACAGCCCCCTTGACATCAGTGTGTCCCTATTAGAGTGTCTCCATCAGCAGCCCCCTTCACATCAGTGTGTCCCCATCAGCAGCCACCTTCACATCAGAGTGTCCCCATCAGCAGCCCCCTTCACATCAGTGTGTCCCCATCAGCAGCCCCCTCCCACGTGTACTCACAGTTTTGAAGGCAGCTTCTCGTTCCTCTCTCCAGTCATGTGATAAGTGACAAGTGATAAGTTGAGAGAGGAAGGAACGTCTGCTGGCTGTCTATCTCCCCCTGCAGGCTGGAGGGAGCAGAAAGCCTAATGCTCTCTCCAGCTTGACTGCAGCTGCTCCTCCTGACAGGAGTGAAATCACAATCACTCACTGTCAGTGAGGAGCGGCTCCAGGACTGCCTCTGACCAGTCCACTGAGCCATTGGCCCACTGGACCCAACCAATCTTAACAACCTCTCCTTGCTCCCCTTTTTATCCAAACTTCTTGACCTACAACCGACTGAGCAGCCACCTTGCTGAGAAAAGCCTTCTTGATCCCCTTCAGTCTGGATTTACACTCCACAGAAACTGCTCCCAATCAGCAACCCTCTTCACATCAGAGTGTCCCCATCAGAAGCCCCACTTCACATCAGAGTGTCCCCATCAGCAACCCCCTTCACATCAGAGTGTCCCCATCAGCAGCCCCCTTCACATCAGTGTGTCCCCATCAGCAACCCCCTTCACATCAGAGTGTCCCCATGAGCAGCCCTATTCACATCAGTGTGTCCCCATCAGCAGCCCCCTTCACATCAGTGTGTTCCCATCAGAGTGTCCCCATCAGCAGCCCCCTTGACATCAGTGTGTCCTCATTAGAATGTCCCCATCAGCAGCCCCCTTCACATCAGAGACACCCCTTCAGCAGCCCCCTTCACATCAGTGTGTCCCCATCAGAGTGTCCCCATAAGCAACCCCCTTCACATCAGAGTGTCCCCATCAGCAGCCCCTTCACATCAGAGTGTCCCCATCAGCAGCCCCCTTCATATCAGAGAGTCCCCATCAGCAGCCCCCTTCACATCAGTGTGTCCCCATCAGCAGCCCCCTTCACATCAGTGTGTCCCCATCAGCAGCCCCCTTCACATCAAAGTGTCTTTCCTAAAACTAACAAACGATCTATTAACGACCAAAACCAATGAACACTATCCTTTACTCCTACCCTTGGACCTTTCTGCTGCCTTTGATATGGTTGACCACCCCCTACGCCTCCAAAAACTCCACCCCACTGGTCTCCTTGACTATACTTTTCCCTGGTTCTCTTCCTACTTATCCAACCGCACCTTTAGTGTTACTTACAATTCTACTTCCGCCTCTCCTCTTGCTTTCTCTGTTGGGGTCCCCCAAGGTTCTGTTCTTGCGCCTCTCCTATTTTAAATTTAGACCTCCTTCCTGGGTCAGCTGATAGCCTCCCATGGCTTGAAATACCATCTCTACGCTGACAACACCAAATTCTATTTCTCTACCCCTCAGCTCACTCCCTCAGTCTCCTCATGTATCACTAATTTACTAACAGATATATCAGTCTGGATGTCACACCACTTCTTCAAACTCAATCTATCCAAAACCAAACATAATTTTTCCTTCACCACGTGCCCCTTCCCTTGATCTCTCTGTCAAAATCAATGGCACAACTATCAGCCCATCCCCACATTCCAAGGTCCTAGTTGTAGTCCTGGACTCTGGACTCTCCTTTAAGCCCCACGTCCAATCACTGTCAAAATCTTGCCACCTCAACCTCAGCAACATCTCCAAAATACTCCCCTTTCCAACCAATGATACAACAAAGCTAATTCACTGTCTGCTCATCTCGCCTCGACTACTGTAACTCCCTACTCATTGGATTACCTCTACATAGGCTATCCCCCTTCAGTCCATCATGAATGCTTCTGCCAGACTCATCCACCTTACCAATCGCTCTGTGTCTGCTACTCCTCTCTGTCAATCCTTCCACTGTCTTCCGCTCACCCAACAAATTAATTTCAAACTACTAACAACAACTTGCAAAGCCATCCACAATTTATCCCCCATCTACATCACTAGCCTAGTCTCAAAATACCAACCTAATTGTTTTCTTTGTTCCTCTCAAGACCTCCTGCTCTCTAGCTCCCCCGTCACCTCCTCCTTTGCTCGCCTCCAGGACTTTTCCAGAGCCTCTCCAATCCTATGGAACTCCTTACACCATTCTGTCCGATTATCTCCTACTCTATTAGCTTTTAGATGATCCCTGAAAACCGTCCTCATCAGAGAAGCCTATCCTACCCACACCTAACAACTGTACAGTTATTACCTTTTGTTTCACTTGACTCTCCCTTCTAGATTGTAAGCTCTAATGAGCAGAGCTCTCTGAATCCTCTTGTATTAAATTGTATGGTAACTGTACTGTCTATCCTCATGATTTAATTTGTAAAGCGCTGCGCAAACAGTTGGCGCTATATAAATCCTGTATAATAATAATAATAATAATAATGTTAGGGCCGTGTTTACCCGCATAGGGATGCACAGGTGTTCCATGCATCCATGTGCAGCAGTCCCATTCATGTCAATTAGGAAGCATTGACACAGCCGCTGCTCCCAATTTTACATCCGCGAAGGTATGGGTGCATGGCTGTGAACACACACTGTCTGCATTTGGGGCCATGCACTTGCACCTGCACAGATGTAAGGACATACAGCAGCTCTGTACTATTATATATAACTATTAGACGCAATGAGAAGGAAAAGTTTATTAGTACAGCACTTTATAATGAGAAAATTTGAACCTTTAAACGAATTACCACATTTCTCTGTCCCTCCCAACTTGTTACTGTGATTCACCCTGTAACTGGCCCATCCTGCCCTGAATGAACCTAGAACAAAGCATGGGAGATAAGAACTCTTGAGGACACTGCACTGGTAAGTAGCAATTGTTTATTTTCTTAGTCTGGTTTTCTTTTCTCCATGGGGAATTGTCTGTATCAGCCAAGTGGTTAAAGGTTATATTTCCTTTTAATGAATAACATTAAAACATAATTATTGTGGAAGAAATACAAGCGCACATTGTGATGAAAATAACCTCTGTCACGTTTATCCAGACGAATATGTCAATGTCACCACATCAGTGCACTTCAAGCTTTGCGGAGCTACTATCAGCAGGCCATACATCGCAGTTGTGTGTCTTGTGGAGTGGATAGCACAGTCACGGATGACTCTGTAACCACACTTCACTTGACGTGTGCAGAACATAAACAAAGGGATTGAGAAATAATCTCACACATGTCACTTACCACAACAAAGACCATGTTCTGATGTCATAGGCTTGTGTGTATTACCGTTTATTAGGAGCTTTTATGTTGTTCCAATGAAATATGTCCAAACTTGTTAATAACAATCCTTGTTGTAATAATAAGCAATGGCGGCAGTGTGGATGGCATAGTGTAGTGACAGCCATAGTGAGAACAGATCTTGCTAAGGCCTCTGCTTATCACACTTCTGGAAACATGCAAAGTGATATTCCCCTGATCCTGTGTGAAGTTTATCAATATAGTAGCAGCCATGTGAGAAAAACACTGTAGATTATAACTATTGAATGCTCTATACAGGAAGGTGGTTTATCACTGGAGATAATGAAGAAGAACTACCACATTCACAAACAATAATCTCAAAGCTGGCTAAATTGAAACTTTTTTTACCATAATAGTTTTATAGCGTTCTGTATATGTTACGTTTTTACATTTTAGCATGCTAATCTCATTTGTCCACAGCAACCAATCAGATTATTGCTTTCAGTTTCTATCATGTGTTAGGGTAATGTAAGATAACATTTGTTGCATTTCCTTTTTTTCTTTTAATTGACAATTTTTATTAAAGTTTTCTTTCACTTAACAAAGAAATAGGAAAGTCAACAAACAAAGGGTATCATAATATACGGTCCACAACAGACTGGCAATCCAAAAAAAGTATAGGTCTGAAGGAAATGCATGAGTAATAACAGCAAGACATCTGTAAGTATCAAAAACATTATTTGACCAAAATATATGTTGAACACTCTAGCTTTAAAAATATTAGCCAATGGACCCAATCCCAAAATGGACCAACTGAAGCCCAAAAGGGCCTGGGGATTGAACCCAGCATGCTATTTGATGCCCGTAAAGTGCTTTCAAAAACAACTTAAGAGAAAGAAGAAAGAAAGAGAAGGAGAGTAAAAGTAAGAAAGGTCCTGAAGTTGTCACTCCCAGGGATTGGAGCATGCTGCCACTGTGGACATTGGGGCATATTAGACTCTCATAAGGACTCTTCATGTGAGTGCCAAGACTTCAGGGCTGCATTATGTCGCTCAACCATATCGATAAGGCAAGCATCAAGTGACTCCATGGTCTCCACATCCTTAAACCTAGTGTACAACTCAATGGAGGTTGGCAGTTTTTGCCTTTTCCATTGAAGAGCCACAAGGCATCTGGCTGCTGTTAGTATATAAGGAATATATACTGATTGAAATTCAGCCAGCTCATAAGGGACAGGCTGAATTTCAATTTGAATTTCAATCTCCGTATTGAGTTCTGTTGAGGAGACTTGTTGGAAAACTTTTCTCGATCAGTGTCTGCAGACAATCAGTTACAGCTTTTGAGCAGAGTATTCAGAGAACTGTGGCTGCCGTTGTAAAAATACAATGTCCTGGCGGGAGGGGGGCCCTGTTAGAAAAAGCTAACAGTGTATGTCCAGCTTTAGAAGTTTACCTTCTGCATTGTATGTTATTAAGAGAACACTCATCCTGTCCTAAAGCCTGGTGATCTCCCCTGCTCTGCCTTTGTATTCCCCCCCTCGCCTCCAGACTCCCCCCTACTAGAACCAACTGATCTGCGCTCGCAGCCATTGGCTGAGAGTGCTGATCCGATGCTGGTTTTACAGCATGTCCCTTCTGAAAAAGCTGGTTATTAGACCAGCTTCTGTCGGTCAGACAGCTGTACACACTGACCAAAAGGAACCGGACAATTTTCAGCGCATGTGTACCCAGCATTAGCCTTTCTGTTGGAGCAGACTGACTCTGACATTGCTCAGAAATGCTTGCAGTCAGCCATGAGTCTTTCTCCAGAGAAACATCTAAAAGGTAAGAAACTTTTATTTTTTCTTTAGGTATTATTATTATTATACAGGATTTATATAGCACCAACAGTTTTCACAACGCTTTACAATAAAAAGGGTGACAATACACCAACAGTACAATTCAAAACAAGAGGGTTAAAGGGGCCCTGCTCCTGCAAGCTTAGAAACTAAGAATGTTCTGTAAATGGGAACACAAAATATATATTGGGTTTTTTTCAAATTTGATTGCAAAGGTGGGAATAAAAAAGATATTTATGGGAATTAAAAAAACAAAAACAAACACACATGGTCACCTTTATGCTGCAGCATTGGCGTGAGGCTGCAGCTGTCCCATGTTGGCTCTAAGATGTGTTCTGGTGACTACTGATTGCTTAGTCTTTGGTTTTCTCAGAGTGGAGAGTAGTAACTTTTAGTCACTGCTCTCCACTCTGTCCCTCCAGAGCTCACTGGAGTGCTGGGCTGGGGAAGACAGGTGCAGCTAGCTTTGGTTCTCAGCCTTAGTTGAGGAGAACCAGAACCAGCTGCCAAACAGGCAGCTGGGTGGATCCCAACAATATGGTCAGGATCCTTCCAGAGCCCGGAGGAGCTTTGTAACATCAGCTGACAGTGGACAATAGCTCGCTGTTATTAATAGCCCACTATAAGCTGACTCTGGGACATAGGAGCGCAAAAGTAAGTGCACTCCTGTGACCCACAAAAGAAGTATATAGGGCGGCACAGTGGTGTAGTGGATAGCACTTTCGCCTAGCAGTAAGAAGGGTTGCTGGTTCGAATCCCAACCACAACACTACCTGCCTGGAGTTTGTATATTCTCCCTGTGCCTGCGTGGGTTTCCTCCAGGTACTCCGGTTTCCTCCCACACTCCAAAGACATGCTGGTAGGTTAATTGGATCCTGTCTAAATTGTCCCTAGTATGTATGAATGTGAGTTAGGGACCTTAGGTTGTAAGCTCCTTGAGGGTAGGGACTGATGTGAATGTACAATGTATATGTAAAGCGCTGCGTAAATTGATGGCGCTATATAAGTACCTGAAATAAATAAAAATAAATAAAGTATGTCCAGAAAAGCTTTGGCCATACTTCCCTTTAAAAACATGAAATTTTCTCTTTTGATACATAAAATGTGACATTGCTTAAACTAAAACTCCAGAAAAACTGTAATTATACTTTTTGATACAGTAGGGATATTTAGGCCCCGTTCAAACCTGAGCGATTTTCTGCTTAAAGCTTGGAGCTCAAAAATGCCCAACAATTCAAACCCTATTCATTTCAATGGCCCCTGTTCACATATGAGCATTCTGTCACCTGAAGCAAAATGTCTGTCACTCAAAATAGTACATGAGCTTCTTTTTGGCAGATTACAAGCTTTTTTGGCCTCATAGACTTCAATAGAAACGTCCAACTTGAACGTTTTACAAGCAATTTGTCGCTCATTTTCTGCTCAAACAGCAGCTCTTCACCCCTAATTTCCTCTCCCTTTCCTCCCTCTAGTGCTTTCTATTGACTAAACAAAAATGGCGGCAGCTGTAAAATGTTTGTAATACGCTTCTCAAAACGCTTTAAAAATGCTTGTAAATAGCTACAAACATTCTTAAAAAACTCCCAAAAAACGCCAGTGAATTGCTACACTCAGGTTTGAATGGAGCCTTAACCTGACTGACTTATTTAAGAAAAAAAAAAACAATAAAGAAACTGTTGTCCACAACATGCCATCATCTTCTATAGCAGTTTTTTGTTTTGTTTTTTTGCTGAAGGAGGTTATAAAATGAAGGGAGCACATAAAAGTTCATCATGTGCAATAGCAAGATTTTAACTTTCTAACAATAAATCTTTGCATCATATGATCATTTTTTTTCAAAAAAAATACATTTTCAAGTTGTAAATCTTATTTACTTCTTCTTCGTACATATTTTACCTAAAGTATATCTTGATACAGCTATAAAGCTAATAAATACCATATAAGTATAGCTAAATGTTTAGACTGAACATTAGGCAGCAATACATTATTTAGGTATCGGATACATATGTCAGAATTTATTAGTCTACAAATGCTCCTACATGAGGCAGTATTTACACTTTACACTAGTTAAGATGTGAAGAGCGTTCAGGAAGGAGACTGGAAAGTCCATAAAACAACAATGTTAAATTACTAGGACAGTAGTCCAAGGGAGGAAAGACAATTCAAAAGGTTACATAAGGAAACCTTTTATATGAAAACAAAAAGATCCAACGATAGGAAGAATGAAGTTGTACAGCTACACAAGAGTATGGTTTATGTTTATCTGAGTGGAGCTTAACCTTTTTCAACAATTTTTTTGACGATAGCTACAGACCCAAATGTAGTCATAGCCCTATTAGACAGAACTAGACGGGTCACACTGAATAGCTTGGTAACAGGATCTTTGATCTCTTTCTTCTTGGGAAGTGGGGTGAACAACTGCAATTGAGAGAGATTTTCGAACCTGTTTCCTGGCAGTGACCATTCAATGCAACAGAGGAGGCCTTTTAACTCATGTCTACGGGTACCTTTGCTCTCTACCTGCCAAATGCATTTAGTTTTTCTTATACTGTAGACCAGGGGTAGGCAGCCTTAAAGTTGTGGAGATCTACCTTAACAACATGGGAGAAGTCAAAGATCACAGGGTACAGTGTCACCCAGTGTCGAAACCTCATATCTTTTTTAACTCTCTAATTGCCGTTCTACCATGTTGCAATCGTGTGCATTGCACGGCAATCATGGGTTTAAATCAGGTGGTGAAAAGGCAACATATCGCCTCCTCACCACTTGTCATACACACTCGGATCGCTTTTCAGAGGAGCAGCAGTGAATGTGAATGAGCCCTTAGTTGCATTCGGCAGCGGCACCCTTAGGTCTCATTCACACAAAGTTGCGCACGCGGGGGGGGGTGTTAAATCCCCAATCCCTACCCCCTTTAACTTCTGAGGCAGTAGCTAAATGTGTACACATGCCGCAGCAGAAATTAAGCCCCCTGTTACTTTTGGTGGGTGCTACCGCCTGCCAAACGTGACCCATTCAAGTAAATTGGGCCACTCTGCAAGTGCCCTGCAACTACATATTTCTGCTGGATCCAAGGGGTTAAAGCAGGTTGTGAGAAAGCAACACAATGCTTCCTGCTTTAACTGGTAGATCGCGATCTACTGGTTACTGACAGCCACCCTAGACCTAGACTATGTGTTCTCAACCAGGGTTCTGTGAAATCCTAGAATTTCTCCAGACATTGCCTGGGGTTCCTTGAGCAATGGGCCATTTCCACCTTTCAGATTCCTTGAGCATTGGGCAATTTCCGCCTTTCACATTCATTGAGCAATGGGCAATTTCTGCCTTTATGCCTTTCAGGTAAGAAATCACTGACAACAATGATCTTTTTTGCTATCTGAACAAATTGATAGCAATGACCACAAATGTAAGGAACATTCTTCCCAGTGACCATCACACTTATGTACTGTGAGTTTCAGATAAAGTAATTATTAACAGGGGTTCCCAGAGACCTGGAAAAATATTTTAAGGGTTCCTCAATGGTGAAAAGGTTGAGAAAGGCTCCCCTAGACATGTATGAAAAGAACTTCAAGGACTGCCATCAGCCCGGAAATTTACCAAGTCTAAAGGTGGCCATACACTATTTGAAATTTGTCTGTTTCAGCAGGGACTGGCTAAATTTAGATCAGTGTATGGCCATCCCTTCTCGACAGCAGTCAATTGTTTGATTGAAGGGACATGCTGGAAAACTCTTATGCCCCGTACACACGGTCGGATTTTCCAACGGAAAATGTGTGATAGGACCTTGTTGTCGGAAATTCCGACCGTGTGTGGGCTCCATCACACATTTTCCATCGGAATTTCCGACACACAAAGTTTGAGAGCTTGCTATAAAATTTTCCGACAACAAAGTCCATTGTCGGAAATTCCGATCGTGTGTACGGGATTTTCCGACAACTTTGTGCGACCGTGTGTATGCAAAACAAGTTTGAACCAACATCTGTCAGAAAAAATCTATGGATTTTGTTGTCGGAATGTACGATCAATGTCCGACCGTGTGTACGGGGCATTATGCTACGTAAACACGGGCGGACTTTTCGACCGAACTGGTCCGACGGACTGAGTCCGGTAGACAGTTCGACTGTGTGTGGGCTTCATCGGACCTGCAGTGGACTTTTTCTGTCGAAAATCTGACGGACTTTAGATTTGGAAGATGTTTCAAATCTTTAGGTCGGAACTCTGCCGGACCCAGTTCCTATTGAATAGTCCGCTCGTCTGTATGCTAGTCGATGGATGAAAACCAACGCTAGGGCAGCTATTGGCTACTGGCTATCAACTTCCTTATTTTAGTCCGGTCGTACGTCATCACGTACGAATCCGTTGGACTTTGGTGTGATCGTGTGTAGCCAAGTCTGTTCGTTGGGAAAGTCCGTTGAAAGTCCGCAGAAAGTCCATTGGATAGTCCGGTCGAAAAGTCCGCTCATGTGTACACGGCATTAGTGATCGGTGGCTGTGGTTGTTAATCATTGTATCTGTCTATGGCCAGCTTTCATGTTGCTGCATAGAGATTGTGAGAGACTGATATTCAGGTACGTACATTATTTGCATTCTAAAAATAGCCTTAACCTTTCTTCTAACATTTTCTTTCTTCTTCTCATGATTTTTTCCTTTTCCTTTATGTTGAAACCCTCACTTCCTGACCACTGCCTATGTTTTTTTTTTTTTTTTTTAACACAGGTAATGTTTATTGAATAAAAAGTACAGTACACTTGAGAATACAAATTAAGTATCGTATACAGAAGTATTTGTAGAACCGAATTTACAATGTTAAATGTTATGGTCTAATATACATGCATCATGGGAACATGAGTCATCTATGCAACTTCCCCCCAGTCTATTTACCTACGTAGCATTCTTATTCGCCAAGTATTTTGCCAAACACCTTAGAAGATTGTAGCAGTTTTAGGTTAGGCACCCCCTTTCGTCGGGGGACCACATGCCTTCACCAGGGACCCTCAGCCAAAAAGATAGACGAAGAGAAGGAAGAGGGAGAGGCGCTGCATAAGACAGATGCAGGGGAGGGGAGAAGAATAGATCTCCCCTATATCTGTAAACCCCACAGCTCCAAACCCCCAATCCCTCCGAACCAAACGTCAGAAACATCACATCCGCCCTCCTCCGAGAGGCCCCCCTGGGGGGGGGGGGCTCTTGGAAACATCTATATGGTAATGTGTTTAGCTTCAACCCAGGCCGCCCAGATTTTGTCGAACTTCTGAGGACAGTTTCTACCCATATAAGTAAGTTTGTATAATGGCAGTACCGCATTAACCTGAGCCCGCCACGCCCCCACCGTGGGAGGGTCCTCTGTCTTCCAGCGCAATAATATCTCTTTCCTGGCATAATAAGCTGTGTAAAACACAAACAGTTTTGTATACTTTGCCGTGGCCAAGTTGTAAGTAATGCCCAGGAGAAAAATAAGCGGATCTACCTCCAAGTGTAGCCCCGTCACTCCGTTAACCTCCGCCACCACTGTGGTCCAATAATTCTGCAAAATTGGGCATGACCAAACCACATGAAAAAAGGTCCCCACTGACTGTCTGCATTTAGGGCAAGTATCGTCCAATCCCGGGTATATAGTGGAAAGCCTATGCGGGGTGTTGTACACCCTATGCAAAAACTTTAGCTGGATGTACCTATCTCTGGCCGAGATCATAAATGGAATGCACTGTTGCAGTCCCTCTGACCAGTCCTCTTCAGTTAGAGGCGGGATATCTGAATGCCATTTGTTAAATAGAGAAAGTGTTTTAGAGGTAGCTTTGCAGGTAAGCCTAAGGTATATAGAGGACAGCGTACGGTCTATATCTTTGGCTATTAATAGGGATTCTACCGAGTGAACCGCTAGTTCCACCCCTTCCGGGAATTGCGCTCGGGCTGCATGCCTGAGTTGCAGGAACCGGAAGAACATCCATGGAGGGAGGTGGAATTTACCCTTCAGTTCTCCGAACGAGAGAAGTTGCCCCTCCTTGAAAATATCCCGTAATGTCCGGACATCATATCTGGCCCAGATCTGAGGGTCCGGGACAGATTGAAAGTGCGGCATTGTTGGGTTGCCCCATAGCGGAGTATATGGAGAGACACCCCGCCTGTCATTAAAATATTGAGATACCTCCACTGCCTATGTTTAGATATTTCCTTTTGAGCCATCACACATTCGCAGGTTTTTCATACCTCCATGTTGCCTGTTAAAGCTCAATCTGATGTTGGACGATAGCTCTATATGTTCAATTTATTCATCACGCTATCTCTGTTCTATTTATGGATGTTTCAATGTCATGTCTTGGATTATCCCAAGACAATCTTCATGTCTTATTACTATAAAATTCAATAACATTTATTGAACTATAACAAGCTTTAAAGATGTATTGATGAATACAGAGCTACATTAATTTGTGTCTTTAATATTTGCTTGAAGTTCACACCAGGTGCGATAATCATAGTCGATGCAGGCTTAACACATAAACACTGTAAAAACAATTGCTGTCTATGTGCCCTGTTCACACCACATTAGTGTGTTGATGTGTATTAAGGGAGAAATGTAGGAATGCTGCAATGCATAAAAATGCATGTCAACATGTATCAATATAAGGACATGTAAGGACATGCATCAAAAGAAAAAAAAAGATGTTAACGTCTTGTCCCTGAATATGCAGAAAAAACACAATTAAAAATGTAGTTTAACACGCAGTAAAATTAATAGAAAGTAATGGAACCATTTAATACACATGCAGATATCTGCATTTGACCACCTAAAGTGGCAAGACAGTAATCAATGCTTTATCACTTTATGACAGCTTGGGAAACTGAAGATGAAAACTTTTAGAGCAGTGCAATTAATAATTTTACAGGATTTATACAGCGCCAACAGTTTGCGCAGTGCATTTCAATATAAAGGGAGGTAGCAAAATTACAATACAGTTCAACAGAAGAAATGCGGGGTGGGGGGTTTGCCTGCTCATGGAACTTACTATCTAAACTATTCAACCCAAAAATAAAAATGTAATATATTGCAGTTTACCAATCCTTAAAGCGGATCTTCACCCTCTTACCCAATTTCCCTCCACTCCACCCCTCCTCCCATCCTGTATAGAATATCCTGTCTAGCGCATTTTTTTTTTTTTTTAAGTTTGCCTGTTTTTTTAGGGAAACTGTCTCTTATTCATCAAGGCAAATGATGTGCACACTGCCCATTGTGCCTCCTGGGATACACACGTCACATATTCCAGGAGAAATAGCTTTTTATTCAGGAGAGGCAGAGGGGGCAGGCCTACCAGTACATCATTGGGAGGCCTGCTCACCAAACCCAGAAGAGCCAGCGGGTCTCTCAATGCTGTCAGGAAGAATATGAGGGCTCGGGACAGAACTGTGGCTGGACTTGAGAGGATCTCAGTGGAACAACGCTGGATTCGCTGGATGGGTGAGTATCTGAAATGTGTAGATACCACCTTCAGGTAAGTGAGGGTGAAAGAAAAAAAAATGAGGTGGTTGGGTGGAAATCTGCATTAAATGCGGCGACTTCATTTTTTCCTTCAATTTCACCTGGTCATCCATCCAGTAAGTGTGCTATTTTTCGACTTCCTTTAACAGGACAAGCTATCAGTAGTTGTAAAGGCATGAAGGCAAAAAAAACATTGACTCCTGCTACCCATGACTTGTGACCCGTGACCCGAGAAGAGGAGGATCGGGGCTGCCCTGTGCAAAACCACTGCACAGAATAGGTAAGTATAACATGTTTGTTATTAATAAAAAAACAAGCCTTTAATATCACATTGAAGGAAAAAACATTTAACCTTGACAGGGGTAACTTATAATGGTCATATTTTGTTTATTTATGTAAAATCTTTATACCCCAAAGGAAAAAAAAACATTGCTGTAGTTGCTTGAAAAGTGTTAGCTGGAGTTCAGCTTTAATTCATTAGTCATGTCCATTTAAATCTGCTAGAGCATCTAACACTACCCTCTCTACTGGTTGACAATGCTGCTGTCCAAGGGTGGCTCAGTTGCTCCTCCATCTAGAGTGAAACCACCCCAAAGACACAAAGGGGTTGATTTACTAAAGGCAAATAGACTGTGCAGTTGCACGCTGCAAGTGTAGTTGCTCCAGAGCTTAATAAACAAGGTAAGGCTTCAATTTGCAAAGAATACCCAATCACATGCAAGGACAATTTATAAAACATAATTTTTGCTTGCACATGATTGGATGGTGTAGGTCAGCACAGCTGCTGCTCATTAACTAAGCTCTGAAACAACTACACTTGCAGAGTGTAACTGCACTTTGCAAAGTGCACAGTCCGTTTGCGTTTAGTAAATCAACCCCAAAGTGTGTTACTGGCCAGATAACCAGGTGAAAATAGAGGAAAAAAGCCTAAAAAACAACTCTAATGCAGATTGTGCTTTAACTCATGAAATACTACTGCAAACCTAAATTTAAAATAAAGAATAAATATATATATATATATATATATATATATATATATATATATATATATATATATATATGAATAAACTTTACAATAATGTCTCTCTTTTTGATGACATCAGTTATATTAGCAGAAATGATTTGGCATTCTCTCCTTCTTAGGTGTTGCCTAGAACCGTCAATCAGATCCCAGCTGTCATTCTATTTACAACCATAGAATGAAAGTTAACTTCTGATTTGTTGGTTTCTGTAACATCACCAACTTTCCTTTCCACCAGCTGTATACTTCATCCTCACTGTTCCAGAATGAAGTGAGTTAAAACCTGAAGCACATCCTGAATGAAGTTCTGCTTTTCTCTCCAGGGGAGTCATGTTCTGTTTTAAAGTCTTGGAGTTAGCAATAGTTTCCAGACATAGTCATAGGGTGGGGAACCAGCTCAGCCCCTAACATGCACACCCCTTCCCTCAGCTCCCAAATGTTCCTTCTGTGACCTCTTGTTCAAGTCCTACTAAACACTGATTCAGTTAACCCCTGTGTCACTGTGCCTATGACTCACAGCCGGGGCAACAGACAGTGACACGCTGTAGTTAGGGATTTAAAAAAGTGACATCTGTCAACACAGACACTGTGTCCTGAGCAATGTAACTATAAAACATGAAACTCGGGCTCCTAAAACATTACGTATAGGCTAAACTTCAATGCAAGGAGCCTGAAAAATCCTGACACGCCATCAGTGAATCATACTTGGGAACTTCTTGCCTGGAGCATCATTCAGACACCAGTCACTTAGAGGAATGGCTTACCTTCAAAGCAACATTAGTACATGAGGAGGTGGGGAACTTTTCTTAACAAATGGTGTCAGTGTCACATATTTTGGACGTGCGATGAATTTGTTAATCTTTACATTTAGCTTGGCTTAAATATAGCAGCAGCTATAGCTAGAAAAAAAATTAGTTTTGGCTGCGACACCTGATTTTTTTTTAAACAGTAATATGCCTGAATTGACCAATGGAAGAAACACCTTTTAAAGCTTTAAACAAAAAAAAACTAAAGCTGAAGCTTCCAACTCCATGCAAACTGGCCAGTGGCCAATTTAATAGTATAGTTTATGTGCTTTTTTTTTTTTTTTTTTTACTCAGTGCACTACATTGTCTTTAATAAAATCTCAAAACAGAGTGCACAAAACACTTCAAACCCACACTCTCATATTCTCTGAACCTCCTTCTAATTCCGTTTCCCCAATTATACCCAAAATATTCAAGATGTAGGTATGTGTAGAAATTGGCTATCATCAGGACAGTATGTGAGTACTTGAATAGGCATTAACCCTAGGTTCACATCTATGCGGGTGCGGTTGATGTGGTTTTCAGGCGTGTGCGTTTTGTGTTTTTACGCAATGCCAAAAAGCCAAAATTTAAGCCCAGCAGGTTAGGAAAGGGAGGGAATGCGCAAGCTTCCCCCCTTAACCATATCAAGCCACATCCCCTCAACATGGGAGGGGTGCTTTGGGGCAGGGGGGCTCTGCCCCCCTGCATCTTGTCCCTATATTGCTGGGGACAAGGGCTTCTTCCCCACATTCCTCACTGGTGGTTGTAGGGGTCTGTGAGCTTTTTCAGAATCTGGAAGCCCCCTTTAACAAGGGGGCCCCCAGATTCCACCCCCTATGTGAATGAGTAGGGGGTACCCCTATCCATTCACCCAAAAAGTATCAAAAGTGAGTAAAAACACTACATGAGTTTTTTTACAAGTCTTTTATTAAAAAAAATAAAAGTAATAAAATGTCCCCTGGTGTAGATCCATAATCAATCACGACGCATGCCACACCACTGGGCCTGAAACACTCAAGGCTCCCGCCGTCTGCCGTCTGCTCCGACGTCTGACAGTTATTAAATAGGTAAGGGGCAGGGCCACCCAACAATGTCATCTGGTGGCACTGCCCCCCTGAGACGTCGGCAGTCCAGCATGCACCGCTCCATGACGTCACAGGCCCATCAGTAAGGTGCTTTGATGGGGAGCAGAGCCGCCCTTGCCCCAAAGCACCCCCCCCATGTTAAGGGCATGTGGCCTGGTATGGTTCAGGAGGGGGGGGCGATTGCTTGTCTTCTCTCTTTCCTGACCTGCCGGGCTGCATGCTCGAATAAGGGTCTAGTATTCTTGAGGATTTTAGGCGGGACCTTATGCCATTGCTTCTTTACATTTTGGCATGGGGTTCCCCTCAAAATCCATACTAATCCCAAAGGATTGGATTGGGGGGCCCCACACCACTTTTTTGACGCTTTTTCTATTGCTGGCAATTCTTGTTTAAACATTCAGCTGTTTGTATAGCTCTACCACCTCGCAGATGTCCCCTGACCACCTCTTGTATCTCTGCGAACTGACTCTGGCAACCTTGACAGAGGAGGACGTTGCCTCCCTGGAGGCGGAGATCTCGGTGACCGAGATTGAAACGGCAATTCGTTAACTTCCCCCAAACAAGATACCGGGCCCTGATGGGCTCCCAGGAGACTGGTACAAAATGTACATAGCTGACTTAGCCCCACGTCTCCAAAAGTTGTATGCCTTTGGTTTAGAAGCAGGAAGCCTACCTGACTCAATGTCGCAAGCACACATAGTACTGATACAAAAGCCAGGGAAGGATGCCTCGTACTGTTCAGCATATCGACCCATATCCCTTCTAAATTATGATTTAAAGATACTAATAAAAGTGCTAGCCACCAGACTGATGGGGATCCTCCCGTTCTTGGTAAATATGGATCAAACAGGCTTCATGCTAGGAAAGTCAACGGATGTTAATATTCGTAGGGTGTTCACCCATTTACAAATTCCTTCTACAGAACAGAGTACCAGAGTCTTGGTTGCCTTGGACCTGGAAAAGGCATTTGACTCTGTAGCCTGGCATTACATGGAGGAGGTACTCAAGATATATGGTTTTGGCCCCACTTTTAGAAAATTGATTCAGCTCTTATACCAGAAACAGACAGCACAGATTAAACTTGGAGGGGTATTATCCTTTTCATTTTCTGTGGAGCGAGGCACTTGACAGGGGTGTCTTCTATCACCCGTCCTCTTTTCCCTGATGGCTGAGCCCCTGACTGTTGCACTACGGTCCTCGGATGCTGTCGGGGGGTGCCGGTCGGATCCCTGGAGGAAAAAATAGCACTTTATGCTGACGATATCATCCTTTTCCTCCGGGATCCGGGGCCCTCCCTCCGGGCAGCGTTAGAGCTCCTCTCACGCTTCGCTGACATGTCAGGATTAAGAGTTAACTGGGACAAGTCCCAGATAATGTCAGTTGATCCAGGTGCTACACAGTTAACGGATCCGTCACTTCCAGTACAATGGGCTAAGAGTATAAAATATCTTGGCATCCATATTTCCACCAGAGTACAGGACTTCTGCAAGCTTAACCTTCTCCCTCTCCTACAAATTTTTCAAAATAGGTTGAAAGAGTGGGCTAACCTCCCCCTTACATTGATTGGAAGGATAAATTTAATTAAAATGAAATTATTTCCCCCTCTTCTGTATGTAGTGCGCCATTCTCCAATGTGGATACCCAAAGCACTTTTTAAGTGGCTAAATTCTCATATATCCAGCTTTTTGTTGGGCTCTGCCCCCCCCCCCGTTTCCGATTGTCTATTCTCCAAAGACCTTGAACCCAGGAGGGCCTAGCCTGCCCTGATTTTTTCCTTTATTTTATTGCGGCGATGCTTACCTATGCTCACAACTGGCTCATATCGGATGCCACCAATGCAGCAGTTGCCTTGGAGGCCGCCGTTGTGGGGTCATTCGAAGCACTGCGGAATGTTCTATTTCGAGGTACTAGGGCTCCACATTCCCACACTACCTCAAAACGGTGCTCAGAGCATGGTCTGGGGCAACCGGCTCCTGGGTGGCCGATCCCCAGATGGGTTCCCCAAATATTCCACTATGGATTAATCCTTCTCTACCTGAATTCTATTCCATCCCGGACCCGGTCATAGGGTATTCGGTGTTTACATCATATCTGTGAGAATGGTGCACTGCTGACATTTGACCAACTTAAATCTAGATTTGACTTACCCGATGTATACTTCTTCCGATTCCTGCAACTCCCTCATGCCTACAGAGCACAGTTCGGGGGCTCTCCCCTGACCCTTTACCAGTCAAACACAGAATCGCTTTTACGTCAAGAGACGTTAACTAAACCACTATCCACAATTTACAAGGCTCTGCGGCCTACCATGCATCACGGTCTGGAGAGACATCATGACTTCTGGGCGTCGGAGCTGCCAGAGTTGGATGGGGAGGACTGGGAGGATATCTGGGACTCCCCCTTTGGACACCTGGTCTATTCTAGAGATCGGTTGATTCAGTTTAAAATACTACACAAGTTTTATTATACTCCATACATGCTTCACAAAATATATCCAGACTGCACGTCAGTGTTGGCGCTGTCGAGCTGACTCTGCGGGTTTCTTACATATGATCTGGTCATGCCCTGATGTACAGAATTATTGGTCATTAATCATAACCTTCCTCACTAAACTGACCAAAATTCCTATACCCCAAAAGATAGAGATTTGCCTACTTGACCTGGTAGATGCTCTTGCCCCTTCGAGGCGGTTGGTACACTACTAGGATTGCTTCTCTTCTATGCCAGGAAACTCATCATACTCAAGTGGAGAGCTCCCACGTCTGGCCTCACCCTGAATGCATGGAAATCATTAGTCAACCTTGCAGTACCTTTATATAAGGAAACATACTCTAGTAGAGGATGTCCCCTGAAGTTTCAAAAGGTTTGGAACATATGGTTAGAGTCTGAGACGACAACTGTAGAACGAGAGGACCCTGTGGGACTACCGGTCTGATTTGATCTCACATAAGAGATAATGGTTCCTCTGATTGTCCCCACGGGGGGTGCATTCTGACTAACCACGTGCCTATAATTACCCACTTGGTGGTAGATTTTATTTTTAATTAATTTTTTTTTTTTTTTTTTTTCTGGGTGATACTTGTCGTATAATAAACAGCAAAGTGCAGCGCTAATAACATATGTGAAAAGTTAAAATTGAGTTCCACCAAGTGACATGTAAAACAATTAGTGAAAAAACATATTACAAATAACAAATGAAACTAAAATCACAAATGTATGTGAAAAAAAGTCCAAAAATTCTTGATAAGTCCACAAATAAAGTAAATAAATGAAGAACACCCATCCAAGAGAGGTTTGTGACAAAAGGTGCCTAGATATGGTCCACCAAAACGTGTGTGAGTAGAGTCTGCTTACCAGACGGCGATGACTGCTATTATGGCAGTCTCGCCCAGCATAGGGATTATGGTCTCCCAAAACCCAAGGTACAATACGGGATCGGTAGTTCTAACACTCCATCAGACCGAAAATACAAAAGAGAACACCTCCATAGCGCAACATTGTATGATATAAAAATGTAATAGTAAACAAGGAGTCACACTTACAATATTGCAGAAGATATGCAGCATGTGGAAAAAACAAACAGAGCGGCGGCGTCTCCGTGTACCGCGATTCACTTCCTGTGTTCAAGCCCTTCCAAGAACGTGATGACGTCACCGTCGTAGGCTCCTCCCTACGCGTTTCGTCACGATAGGACGTCGTCTGGGGATTGGCCGAGTGACGGGTCATCACGTCTGGGCATATAAATACATAGAGAGCGCCATTTTGACTACTGGCGAACATAATGTGAGAAATGGAAATGAATCCAAAGGAGCCATATTGAATTCTGGCTGTTAATAGTGAACCTATGTATAACCAGGAAGTGATAAAAAGGAAGATCGCCATCTTGTGGCGATAAAGAAGATCAATGGAATAAAGCTCTACACAGGAAGGGAAACGGGCACAACCGATGCACCTGCCGTAACAATGACAATAATAACATAAAATGAAAGTCTGCTCATGTCTGATTCTAAGTAAAGGCTAGTTTACTAAAGGGAAAGGGAATACGGAGGGGATCTCAATTGATAATTAAGACATGGATTAACCACGTAATCTCAACTAAAAAGAAAAAAATCGTTAAAATGTTAAAATTCATAAAAATTATAAAGAAGAGGAAATAAAAAATGCAAAGGGCCAAACAGTGGTGTGTTACTTCATGCATTGTTTATAAAGCAATTTATATCCCATTCCACGTTTAACCCTTGCGGTCTGGAAGATACCATGTCAAAGATCCATCTGGTCTCGAGTCTAGAGATGGATCTGACCATGTTAATCCCTCTCCAGTGGGGACGTATTCTGTCGATAGCCACAAACAGGGTACCTTTTAATTTTTTATCATGATATTTGGCATAATGCCTTGAAAGGTTATGTTTCGTAAACCCTCGTTTGATGTTAGCGACATGTTCAGAAAGGCGCACGTGAAGTTCACGTTTAGTGCGACCAATATACTGTTTCGAACAGGGGCATTGGATAAGATAGACAACATATTGAGTAGAACATGTTATGAAGGACTCTATGTTGTATATCTTACCCGTGACTGTCGAACTAAAAGTTTCACATTTCCTGCCCCTGAAAGAATTGATCTGGCAGATCTTGCATCTATGACAGGGAAAGAAACCCTTCATATTTTGAAAGAAGGAGATGGTACGTGGAGGGTCGACCACATTTGAGGCTACACTGTGTCTTAGGGAGGGGGCCCCTCTGTAAATCAAAACTGGTTGGTCAGGGATGACAGTACGAAGTACTGGGTCATTCTGAAGGATACTCCAGTGTTTACGGAAAATCCTTTTGATAAGATAATGCTGATTGGAATAGCCCGTGATCATGGACCACTCAAATTTATTAGTAGGTCCAAGATCTCGTTGTCTATTTCCCCTCAGCATCTGAGATCTATCCATAGTGGCAACCCTGTTAATAGTAGTATCAATATCGCTCTCCAGATAGCCTTTGTCCAAGAATCGTTGTTTTAATAATGCAGCTTGTGAATGGAAGTCTGAAATGTCGGTGCAATTGCGTCTGATACGTTGAAATTGACTTTTAGGGACAGACCTCAGCCATGATGGATGATGGCAACTGGAGAGTGGTATGTATGCATTTCTATCCGTTTCCTTGAAATGTGTGTTTGTGGTTAGATAACCATTCATAGCCGTAATGTTTAGGTCAAGGAAATGGATATTCGATTGGCTAGCCTCAAACACCAAAGAAATGCCTTTGTTGTTAGAATTGAGTCTGGAGAAGAAACTATGGAGAGATGTGATATCTCCGTCCCACACAAGAAGGACATCATCGATATATCTTCTCCATAGACGCAGTTCTTTGGGGGGGTCGGTGTCTATGACTTCTTTTTCCCACCTGGCCATAAATAAATTGGCCAGGCTGGGCGCAAACTTGGCGCCCATGGCTACACCGCATGTTTGCAAGAAAAAGTCACCCCCAAACCAGAAATAGTTATGGCTTTTAGCGAATTTGAGAAGAGTCATAATAAATTGTTTTTGTATTGATGTTAGTGTTGAGTCTTGATCAAGGTAATAATTGACTGCCTCAAACCCTTGTTGGTGGGAAATAATAGTATAAAGGGAGGCTACATCCGCCGTGGCTAGGATGCAGCCATCTCTCCACTCAAAACTTTCAAGTAAATTGATGACTTGGGTAGTGTCTTTCAGGTATGAGGGAGTCAGAGCAACCAGAGGTTGAAGGAAGTTGTCTACATATCTTCCAATTCTTGCCGTGATGGAGTCTATGCCGCTAATAATCGGGCGGCCGGGTGGATTAATCTGGTTTTTATGTATTTTAGGTAAGTAATACATAACTGGGACCCTCGGAGCTGAGGGGACCAGGTATGTTTTTTCTTTTTTATTCAGAATACCCTGTTGATGTCCCCTATCAACCAGGATCTGAAGTTCTCTTTTATATTTTGTTGTTGGGTTGCATGCTAGGGGTAAATAAGTGGTACGATCAGAGGCATTATGCCAAATATCATGATAAAAAATTAAAAGGTACCCTGTTTGTGGCTATCGACAGAATACGTCCCCACTGGAGAGGGATTAACATGGTCAGATCCATCTCTAGACTCGAGACCAGATGGATCTTTGACATGGTATCTTCCAGACCGCAAGGGTTAAACGTGGAATGGGATATAAATTGCTTTATAAACAATGCATGAAGTAACACACCACTGTTTGGCCCTTTGCATTTTTTATTTCCTCTTCTTTATAATTTTTATGAATTTTAACATTTTAACGATTTTTTTCTTTTTAGTTGAGATTACGTGGTTAATCCATGTCTTAATTATTAATTGAGATCCCCTCCGTATTCCCTTTCCCTTTAGTAAACTAGCCTTTACTTAGAATCAGACATGAGCAGACTTTCATTTTATGTTATTATTGTCATTGTTACGGCAGGTGCATCGGTTGTGCCCGTTTCCCTTCCTGTGTAGAGCTTTATTTCATTGATCTTCTTTATCTTCACAAGATGGCGATCTTCCTTTTTATCACTTCCTGGTTATACATAGGTTCACTATTAACAGCCAGAATTCAATATGGCTCCTTTGGATTCATTTCCATTTCTCACATTATGTTCGCCAGTAGTCAAAATGGCGCTCTCTATGTATTTATATGCCCAGACGTGATGACCCGTCACTCGGCCAATCCCCAGACGACGTCCTATCGTGACGAAACGCGTAGGGAGGAGCCTACGACGGTGACGTCATCACGTTCTTGGAAGGGCTTGAACACAGGAAGTGAATCGCGGTACACGGAGACTCTGTTTGTTTTTTCCACATGCTGCATATCTTCTGCAATATTGTAAGTGTGACTCCTTGTTTACTATTAAATTTTTATATCATACAATGTTGCGCTATGGAGGTGTTCTCTTTTGTATTTTCGGTCTGATGGAGTGTTAGAACTACCGATCCCGTATTGTACCTTGGGTTTTGGGAGACCATAATCCCTATGCTGGGCGAGACTGCCATAATAGCAGTCATCGCCGTCTGGTAAGCAGACTCTACTCACACACGTTTTGGTGGACCATATCTAGGCACCTTTTGTCACAAACCTCTCTTGGATGGGTGTTCTTCATTTATTTACTTTATTTGTGGACTTATCAAGAATTTTTGGACTTTTTTTCACATACATTTGTGATTTTAGTTTCATTTGTTATTTGTAATATGTTTTTTCACTAATTGTTTTACATGTCACTTGGTGGAACTCAATTTTAACTTTTCACATATGTTATTAGCGCTGCACTTTGCTGTTTATTATACTTTTGGAGGTCAGATACAGGACTTTTTTAGGGTGCTGGCAGCTTTTCTAATTATTTTTTAATCTAAGCGCAGCTTTTACCCAATTTGGGTTTTTTCTCTTATATTCTTACACTTATTTGTATCAAGAAGCTGCTGCTGGATAGGTGTCATGGACATCTTCGATTACAGATCCCAATATAGTATCAATACTGAGGGAGTCTTTAATGGTCATGTGGAACAGACAGACGAACTTAGTGGCCTGTTCCTCAGACTTAAAAACTTACTCATATCAGAACTACATACCAGCTGGGATGTGGCCTACCTGGAACAATATGTTGCCCAAAAGATGGTACCCCGCAGTCTCAGATGGGAGGTCAGCCCCCAGAGAGGGGAAACAGACTTGGAAGGTTGGTTTGTTTACTTTAATGATACTGGTATCAAGTTTTTAGGCTTTTTGTTGGATAAAAAACGGATCAAACTTAAAAACTTGAATGATGAGGTTTCTTCTGTCAAAGATAGACTCATGGCCTATAAAGATCATGAAACCTATAAACAGAAATCTGATCATTTAAGACAGGTCCTTGAGAAAGAGGATAGTGATCAAAAAAAGAAAAAAAAGAAAAAATACAACCGCGATCTTGCGGATTATTCCAACAAAGCAGTGTTTAAATGGCAGATCATTGCAGATGACCTTATAGGCGACGCTGAGATAGCTAATCGCCCACCTTTTCCATCACAACCTCCACCGCTTCCCCTTGGTGGTGACACACAGTCCCGACCCTTGCTTGGTAATAACATGGAGAGAGTTCCTCCTATCCCCTCCCCTCGGGCCAACCAGCGAGGACAACTAGCAGTAAGGCCTAAGACCTTTAGAAATAATGATAGACCCATGCCTTACAAGAATCCCCCTCAGGGTACTCCACAAACATCCCAGCATGGGAAAAAACCTTTTAGGGGTAACAATCGGGGTAATTACCCCCCTAGAATAAATTCTAATGTTGTTTACCCCCGACAGGGCCCACGGGAATACCGAGAGGACCCTAGGGACTACTATCAAAGACCCTATGATGACAGGGTAACTTATGCTAACCCGCCATCTACCTCACAAGCTTACTATCCTCAAGAGAGACAGATCCCTTTACATAATAGATTTGCCCCTCTTTTGTACCAACCAGATCCTTACCTAGAGGATAACCCTGTCATCTCCAGGCACCCTAATCAGTTTAGAGGCCCTCCTAGAGAAGACTATCAGGACTCCCCTCATGATTACATGGAGACCAATCAGACTCGTTTTTTTCCCCAGGGCAACCACAAAACCAAAAGGGGTTACGACAAAAGAGAGGCATCAGAGGGGGGAGGAGGATCAGGTCCAAAAAAAAGAAAACAGTAGATATTAGTGGTGTTTTCAATTTAAGTCAAGTACAGTTATCTGAAGGTGAACAAAAGGTCCTCAGTTTAGGCCTCAAGTTTGCACCCCCACACAGGTTGAATAAATTCGAAACTTTCATTGATATACATAAATTCATAAGGAAGATTAACATTAAAAGACATTTCATTCTTAACCCCATTGGTAACCGAAGTCAGATTGTATCTACTAATACACTTTCTTCCTCTGTTGCTAATAGTTCCAATTCCACAGTAAATACTAATGGTAATTCTATTAGACATACCAACTTCTCTAACGCCTCACTATTCAACCCCCCAGGCTTTGCTGCCCCTTCGATACAGGTCTTTAAGGAGATGGTCATTAAAGATCTGATGTCACTTAATGTCCCAAAGTACAATACCAACAATGACCTTCAATATCATCTTAAACAGATCTGTGAGCGCAATGAAATAGTTATACGCCCTGCAGATAAGGGTGGGGGGGTAGTTATTTTAGATAAATCCAGCTATCTGGAGGAAATGAACAGACTTTTGTCTGATCGTACCACTTATTTACCCCTAGCATGCAACCCAACAACAAAATATAAAAGAGAACTTCAGATCCTGGTTGATAGGGGACATCAACAGGGTATTCTGAATAAAAAAGAAAAAACATACCTGGTCCCCTCAGCTCCGAGGGTCCCAGTTATGTATTACTTACCTAAAATACATAAAAACCAGATTAATCCACCCGGCCGCCCGATTATTAGCGGCATAGACTCCATCACGGCAAGAATTGGAAGATATGTAGACAACTTCCTTCAACCTCTGGTTGCTCTGACTCCCTCATACCTGAAAGACACTACCCAAGTCATCAATTTACTTGAAAGTTTTGAGTGGAGAGATGGCTGCATCCTAGCCACGGCGGATGTAGCCTCCCTTTATACTATTATTTCCCACCAACAAGGGTTTGAGGCAGTCAATTATTACCTTGATCAAGACTCAACACTAACATCAATACAAAAACAATTTATTATGACTCTTCTCAAATTCGCTACAAGCCATAACTATTTCTGGTTTGGGGGTGACTTTTTCTTGCAAACATGCGGTGTAGCCATGGGCGCCAAGTTTGCGCCCAGCCTGGCCAATTTATTTATGGCCAGGTGGGAAAAAGAAGTCATAGACACCGACCCCCCCAAAGAACTGCGTCTATGGAGAAGATATATCGATGATGTCCTTCTTGTGTGGGACGGAGATATCACATCTCTCCATAGTTTCTTCTCCAGACTCAATTCTAACAACAAAGGCATTTCTTTGGTGTTTGAGGCTAGCCAATCGAATATCCATTTCCTTGACCTAAACATTACGGTTATGAATGGTTATCTAACCACCAACACACATTTCAAGGAAACGGATAGAAATGCATACATACCACTCTCCAGTTGCCATCATCCATCATGGCTGAGGTCTGTCCCTAAAAGTCAATTTCAACGTATCAGACGCAATTGCACCGACATTTCAGACTTCCATTCACAAGCTGCATTATTAAAACAACGATTCTTGGACAAAGGCTATCTGGAGAGCGATATTGATACTACTATTAACAGGGTTGCCACTATGGATAGATCTCAGATGCTGAGGGGAAATAGACAACGAGATCTTGGACCTACTAATAAATCTGAGTGGTCCATGATCACGGGCTATTCCAATCAGCATTATCTTATCAAAAGGATTTTCCGTAAACACTGGAGTATCCTTCAGAATGACCCAGTACTTCGTACTGTCATCCCTGACCAACCAGTTTTGATTTACAGAGGGGCCCCCTCCCTAAGACACAGTGTAGCCTCAAATGTGGTCGACCCTCCACGTACCATCTCCTTCTTTCAAAATATGAAGGGTTTCTTTCCCTGTCATAGATGCAAGATCTGCCAGATCAATTCTTTCAGGGGCAGGAAATGTGAAACTTTTAGTTCGACAGTCACGGGTAAGATATACAACATAGAGTCCTTCATAACATGTTCTACTCAATATGTTGTCTATCTTATCCAATGCCCCTGTTCGAAACAGTATATTGGTCGCACTAAACGTGAACTTCACGTGCGCCTTTCTGAACATGTCGCTAACATCAAACGAGGGTTTACGAAACATAACCTTTCAAGGCATTATGCCAAATATCATGATAAAAAATTAAAAGGTACCCTGTTTGTGGCTATCGACAGAATACGTCCCCACTGGAGAGGGATTAACATGGTCAGATCCATCTCTAGACTCGAGACCAGATGGATCTTTGACATGGTATCTTCCAGACCGCAAGGGTTAAACGTGGAATGGGATATAAATTGCTTTATAAACAATGCATGAAGTAACACACCACTGTTTGGCCCTTTGCATTTTTTATTTCCTCTTCTTTATAATTTTTATGAATTTTAACATTTTAACGATTTTTTTCTTTTTAGTTGAGATTACGTGGTTAATCCATGTCTTAATTATCAATTGAGATCCCCTCCGTATTCCCTTTCCCTTTAGTAAACTAGCCTTTACTTAGAATCAGACATGAGCAGACTTTCATTTTATGTTATTATTGTCATTGTTACGGCAGGTGCATCGGTTGTGCCCGTTTCCCTTCCTGTGTAGAGCTTTATTCCATTGATCTTCTTTATCTCCACAAGATGGCGATCTTCCTTTTTATCACTTCCTGGTTATACATAGGTTAACTATTAACAGCCAGAATTCAATATGGCTCCTTTGGATTCATTTCCATTTCTCACATTATGTTCGCCAGTAGTCAAAATGGCGCTCTCTATGTATTTATATGCCCAGACGTGATGACCCGTCACTCGGCCAATCCCCAGACGACGTCCTATCGTGACGAAACGCGTAGGGAGGAGCCTACGACGGTGACGTCATCACGTTCTTGGAAGGGCTTGAACACAGGAAGTGAATCGCGGTACACGGAGACGCCGCCGCTCTGTTTGTTTTTTCCACATGCTGCATATCTTCTGCAATATTGTAAGTGTGACTCCTTGTTTACTATTAAATTTTTATATCATACAATGTTGCGCTATGGAGGTGTTCTCTTTTGTATTTTCGGTCTGATGGAGTGTTAGAACTACCGATCCCGTATTGTACCTTGGGTTTTGGGAGACCATAATCCCTATGCTGGGCGAGACTGCCATAATAGCAGTCATCGCCGTCTGGTAAGCAGACTCTACTCACACACGTTTTGGTGGACCATATCTAGGCACCTTTTGTCACAAACCTCTCTTGGATGGGTGTTCTTCATTTATTTACTTTATTTGTGGACTTATCAAGAATTTTTGGACTTTTTTTCACATACATTTGTGATTTTAGTTTCATTTGTTATTTGTAATATGTTTTTTCACTAATTGTTTTACATGTCACTTGGTGGAACTCAATTTTAACTTTTCACATATGTTATTAGCGCTGCACTTTGCTGTTTATTATACTTTTGGAGGTCAGATACAGGACTTTTTTAGGGTGCTGGCAGCTTTTCTAATTATTTTTTAATCTAAGCGCAGCTTTTACCCAATTTGGGTTTTTTCTCTTATATTCTGATACTTGTCGTATATCATATATCTATGTAATTTGCTGAGCATCACACTTATTCTGTTATTTTTAGCAGCAAGCTATGGGGTCATTTTGTTGTTTGTTTAACTAGTTTAGGCCAGTAGTTAAGGTATGGTATGCTTTGTTTAATGTTTTATACACCTTGAGCCAGGGAATGCCTAGAGGCTCTGTTATGTAACTTTTTTCTGAAATAAATAAAAAGAATTAAAAAAAAAAAAAAACATTCAGCTGTCAGCGGGGAAGCCTGCTGACAGCTGATGACTCATCAGTTGTTAAGGATGCAGTGGCTTCCCAGCCTGCTCCTTACCAGCCAGCTATACACAATGTGCTGTGGTGAAAAAAAAATGCAAAACGCAAGTAAAAATGTATAACAAAGCAACACTTGCATTTTTGGTGCAGGTCCATTGAAGTTTATTACACAAAAAACACAATCTGCTGCGGGAAAAAAGTCCCTGACCCTTTCCAAAAACGCACCAGCTGAAAAACGTATAGATGTGAACGTGTACTAAAGGAAACCATGTTAAATGGACTGTAGTGCATTTCTGCAAACGCACTAAAAAACGCATAGATGTGAACCTAGGGTAAATAGATAAACACAAGGCAGGTTTTATAGTGGCTGGCAGTTCAGAAGAATGGGAAGAGTTCAGGCCCTGAACTCTGTCTTACTTAATCTGCTCGCTGAACATTACTCCATTTTGACCACTGAACTTTAGGGTGTCAGGAGCAATGCACAGAGTTTAGAGAGCAAGATTAAGAGTTCAGGGATTATGCAGTTACTCACAGACTGCGGCTTGTGTCATTCATCCCCAGGGCCCGGCATTGTTCTGGGGAACCAGGTAGACTGTAAACTTTACAGTGCATGCGCTCCAACTCATCACACTGTGTGAGCATTAGTCCAAAACAGCATTGCTGGGTGGTTTGAGCATAAATGGCTGCAAATGTGTCTACCAGTGCCATTATTGAACTGACACTTGTTCAGTTTGATGAGTTGGAGCGAATGCACTGTGACCTTCATAGTGTCAGCTCCTGGGGGTAAATCTAGAGATGCCATTGTAAGGAGACAGTTGTAAACATTATACAACTTCCATGTGAAGAACATCTGCCTTTCATTTTAGGTCTGCTTGACTTTTTTTTTTTTAAAGGGAATGCCTAAATTTAAAGGAGTTGTAAAGTCAGAAGGTTTTTTTTATCTTAATGCATTCTATGCATTAAGATAAAAAGTCTTATGTGTGCAGCAGCCCTCCAGCCCCCCTAATACCAGTGATGTCCACTGAGGAGGAGCTGAGGAGCTGGTGTAGTAAGGAGGGGTTTGGGTTCTTGGAGGACTGGGCCGACTTCTCAGTCATTTACCAGTACGATAGAAGGGACGGACTGCACCTAAAATGAGGAGGGTGCAGATCTGCTGGGAGTAAAGATGGCCAATAAGTTAGAGGGGTTTTTATACTAGGCGACGGGGGGGGAGGGTCCAGAGGTAGAGATAGTTAACACGGAACATAGTCCAGAGGGTAGTATTGGGGGCATTAGTGGAGGGTTGAGGAGCCTGGCGGACAAGATAGGTGAACTAGTGATACTGTTGTACGAGGAGGATTTGGATTTTGTGGGAATTTCAGAGACTTGGTTCAACAGCTTTCATGATTGGCTGGCAACCATTCAAGGGTATATCCTTTATCGCAGGAATAGAGAGGGTAAAAAAGGGGGAGGGGTATGCTTGTATATCAAGGATACTGTACAAGTGAATGTGAGAAATGACATCACTAAGGGAGCTAGGGAGGAGGTGGAATCCTTATGGGTAGAGATCCAAAGGGATGAAGCTAAGGGGAATATAATACTGGGAGTATGCTATAGGCCCCCTAACCTGAGGGAGAAGGGGGAGGCGGACCTCCTATCACAATTTGGATTAGCAGCAAGGATGGGAAGTGTTATCATAATGGGGGATTTTAATTATCCAGACATAGACTGGGCAGAGGGAACCATGCATTTCTCTAATGCTCGCCAGTTCCTAAATGTCTTGCAGGACAATTTCATGGATCAGATGGTAGACACACCAACTAGAAATAAAGCATTACTAGATCTACTGATTACCAACAATACAGACCTGATCACTGATGTGAAAATACGGGGCAATTTAGGAAACACTGATCACAGGTCAATTGGCTTCAGTATAAATCACACAAATAGGAAACATAAGGGAAATACAAAGACACTGAATTTCAAAAGAGCCAACTTCCCTGAACTATGAACCTTGCTAGAAGATATAAATTAGGATAAAATCTTAGGAACAAAGAACACTGAGGAGAGATGGGTTTGCTTTAAGAGCAAATTAAATACGGCATTAGCCAGTGCATCCCATTGGGCAATAAATTTAAAAGAGCGAACAAAAGTTCTGGATGGCTTAACGCCAATGTAAAAAATATAAAAGCAAAAGAGAAGGCCTTAAAAAAATACACCTCTGTCAGAGGCTTCATACCGTGATCGGAGTTGCGGTATGTCAGACTGACACACAGCGCCTCCACGGGCACGCGCCTGCTCTGTTATCCTGTACATGTCATATGACGTCCAGTCAGGATACCACAACCATTCTGCCGCCATCATTTTGCTATACGGCGGGCAGCAAGTGTTAAGTATGTAAACAGTAAAGAAGGGAAGACAGACCATATTGGCCCCATAAAGAATGGCGAAGGTAATTGAATTTATTCTTCTCCTCAGTCTTCACGAGGGAATCGGGGGGCTTCAGTAACCAAAACTGCAGTGTTTATCCTCGTGACACATCACAGGAAGCACCCTCATGGCTCACAGAGGACAGAATTAGACTTTGGAAACTTAACATTAATAAATCACTGGGACCGGATGGCTTAAACCCGAGGGTGCTTAGGGAACTCAGTCAAGTAATTGCCAGACCATTGACCAATGTAGCACCAATATTTAAAAAGGACCCAAAATACATTCCTGTGAATTACAGACCAGTTAGCCTAACATCAATAGTATGCAAGCTCTTGGAGGGGATGATAAGGGACTATATACAAGATTTTAGTAATGAAAACTGTATCATTAGCAGTAATCAGCATTTATGAAGAATCATTCTTGTCAAACCAATCTATTAACCTTCTATGAGGAGGTGAGCTGCCATCTAGATAAAGGAAGGCCCTGGCCCGTGGTGTATCTGGATTTTGCAAAAGCATTTGACACAGTTCCCCATAAACATTTACGGTACAAAATAAGATCCATTAGCATGGATTGAAAACTGGCTACAAGGGCGAGTTCAGAGGGTGGTGATAAATGGGGAGTACTCAGAATGATCAGGGGTGGGTAGTGGGGTCCCCCAGGGTTCTGTGCTGGGACCAATCCTAATCCTAATCCTGGAGGATGGGGTAAACAGTCCAATCTCTGTATTTGCGGACGATAGTAAGCTAAGCAGGGCAGTAACTTCTCCGCAAGATGTGGAAACCTTGCAAAAAGATCTGAGCAAATTAATGGGGTGGGCAACTACATGGCAAATGAGGTTTACTGTAAAAAAATGTAAAATAATGCATTTGGGTGGCAAAAATATGAATGTAATCTATTCACTAGGGGGAGAACCTCTGGGGAATCTAGGATGGAAAAGCTGCTGCTAACAAAGCAAACAGAATAATGGCATGCATTATAAAAAGGATTAACTCCAGGGATAAAGTGATAATTCTCCCACTCTACAAGACTCTGGTCCGGCCTCACCTGGAGTATGCTGTCCAGTTCTGGGCACCAGTTCTCAGGAAGGATGTACTGGAAATGGAGCGAGTACAAAGAAGGGCAACAAAGCTAATAAAGGGTGTGGAAGACACTAGTTATGAAGAAAGGTTGTGAGCACTGAACTTATTCTCTTTGGAGAAGAGACGCTTGAGAGGGTATATGATTTCAATTTACAAATACCATACTGGTGACTTCACAATAGGGATAAAACTTTTTTGCGGAAGGGAGTTTAACAAGACATGTGGCCACTCATTAAAATTAGAAGAAAAGAGGTTTAACCTTAAACTACATAGAGGGTTCTTTACATTAAGAGCGGCAAGATTGTGGAATTCCCTTCAAGAGGTGGTGGTCTCAGCGGGGGCATCGATAGTTTCAAAAAACTATTAGATAAGCACCACAACATACAGGGATATACAATGTAATACTGACATATAATCACACACATAGGTTGGACTTGATGGACTTGTGTCTTTTTTCAACCTCACCTACTATGTAACTATGTAACTATGTTTCGGTCATCCGAGATGCTCCTTCCTGATTGGCTGAGCCATTGGCTCCCGCTGCTGTCAATCAAAGTCAGTCAGCCTATCAGGAGAGAGAGGGGGCGGGGCCAGGGCTCCGTGTCTAGATGGACACAGGGAGCTGTGACTCGGCTCGGGTGCCCCCATAGCAAGTTGCTAGGAGGGAGGGGCCAGGAGCACAGACGAGGGACTCAAGAAGAGGAGGATCCGAGCTGCTCTGTGCAAATCCACTGCAACAGAGCATGTAAGTATAACATGTTTGTTATTTAAAAAAAAAACATGACTTTATAATCACTTTAATGGCAGTTATGGAAATAGGAGTGATAAATATTTGGTGCTGATAAAACACTGCAAACACAGAATATGCAGCTGCGGATTCAAAAATAAAATATACAGATACAGCTATAATTGTTACTGACACACAAAATGGTAGCCCTAAAAGGACTGTTGGGTCTCTGAAGTGTGAACATAGAAGGATACACAAGAATATGTTTCCCACCACACTGCAATTCACAGTAATTTAGTGCAGTATAGCACAGTACAGCCCTACATAGCAAGCAACTCTAACAGACTGTCAGCTCTCCCTAAACTGCTCCAACACTGACAACGGCTGCTAGAAGCGCAACTTTAATAGTGAAGGAGCTGGCATATTACAAGGCCCTCATTATTGGTCATTCTAATGCCCTGTACACACAGTCGAAAATGTGCGATCGGAGCTTGTTATCGGAAATTCCGACCATGTGTGGGCTCCAACGGACTTTTTTCCATCGGATTTTCCGACACACAAAGTTTGAGAGCAGGCTATAAAATTTTTCGATAACAAAATCTGATCGCGTCAATTCTGACCGTGTGTGGACAATTCCGACGCACAAAGTGCCACGCATGCTCCGAATAAATTCCGAGAAGGAAATGCTCGGTCTGGTAAAATTAGCGTTCGGAATGGATATAGCACTTTCGTCACGCTGCAGTGTTTTAATGCAGCACACTCTCTTCTTCTTTATAATGCTAGAAGAATGAAGTTGTTTTGCTGCTCATAGTCACACAGACTTCTCACAAACTTCTTTCTTTATTATTTATCGTGATTTCATCAATATAATATTTTTATTTGTCACATCTACCGAAAAAATATTATTTTTTGGATGTTTTTATATTAAATATGTTTTTTTTTTATTTTTTTAAAGCCTGATCTTGTGTTTTATTTTTAATTTTTTTCTTTTTTTTTACTCCAGAATAGTTTTGTGTGTGTTTTGTGTGTCAAGTTACCACAACACCATTATTATCTTTTATTATTTAATCTCAAGGAGGTTGCGTGGTGTTGGTGTCTCTTGTTAATTTCAAATTGTATTTTTGAAATGTACCTGCCTCCTCACAAACAAACTGTCCTTTTTGAAGGAAAACATACATAGGCGAGTATTATAAAACAAACCAAACATTTTTTAAGGGTTCATAACCAAAGAAAGAGGGAGGCAACGCTGGAGAAACAGCAGAAATTGGCGAAGCCTTTGGCCCCCAGGGCACACATCAACTATTTTACTGCAAAATTGGTGGCCTGAGGAGCCCATATATAAGGGAGTACAATCTGGTCCAGAAGTCCAAGAGATCATGACCAGCAGTAGATGACATGTATATCCCCAGGCTGTGGTCATACAAGAGCCTGCATCTTTTGTCAGACCAGACTGAACCCAGGCCTTCACTCTCTTGTCTTCCTTCCACGGTTCCTTCCACGCTGTGTCTGTGGTGGTGGAGTTGTGGTAGGAGGAGGAGGATGATGCAACTCACTCAGGTGGGTATTGGGTGTGATTTCGCCCCTTAACCCCTTATTTAATGTTTTATAAATGATTTCCTCACACATGAGGCGTTGGCCCTCCTGCATGTCCTGCAGTTTTGTGGCAGCCATGGAGGCAAAGGCCTCTTCACGAGTGAGGGTGGTTCTGAGGGACGCAGAAGCCTCCTGAATCAGCCTGAGTGCTGATTCCTCCACGTTACTCCCCTTCCTGGGTCTTTTGTTTGGAAGGCGGAGGGGAGGGACCTGGGATTCTGTGAGGCTCCTACTGGGCACGGCCTTCTCCTGGCTGCCACTTACCCCCGCCTCCTCCTGGCTGCCACTAACCCCCATCTCCTCCTGTGTGCCACATTCCACAGCCTCCTCCTGTGTGCCACATTCCACGCCCTCCTCCTGGCTGAGGTCTTCCTGTGTATGAAAAAGGGACATAGTTTTAGTTTTTTCTTCATCAATCACACACAATTTACATCTCATGACTGTTGCAAATTGAATGTTAACAAATATAACAGACTATCATTCTGAGCCCAGCATTTTTCATTCTTGTCCCAATTATTTTTGCCCACTACTGTCTATTGATATGTAAAACACTTTATTAAATCAGCAATTAGTGATTAATAATAACATCTAGTAAACATCATTTATTTATTGACCAGAAATCTGCAGAAGAATGCTATACCTGGCTCAAGCTGGGCTCCTCCACTTCTTCCTGGCTAGAAGTCCCAGGTTGGACATCAGAAACCTTAGCTGGGGTGGAAGATAGGGTGGAAGTCATCGCCCACACAGAGCCTGCCTCTTTTGTTTATGGTTATATTGCGGATGTTTGACCTGCCACAGACAGGGCAGCTCCCTGTATTTGTCTATGAACAGGGGGAGGAATTGTGGTCATTGAAGCCATCCATTTTATCTGCAATACACAAGACAAACCCTAATGTCAGGCTAAAGTCTCCTAATCTTGTCCCAATATAGGCCTCAATCTATAAGCAGTATAGGCCCAAGTTTAAATGTTACCTTCGTTATCACGATCAGCGCTCCCGATACTCCTTCCTCTGCTCACAGTTCGTACGTACTATGCACGCGTGTTACGCTTTATATACACTGCGCATGCGTGAAACTCCGCCCGCCCCTGACGTTCTTTCTAGTCTATTCCCTGCCCCTTCCCGTTCGGCGCAGTGGGGAAAAAGCACATGGCGGAGACAGAGCAAGTGCGTGCTAATTACAGCAACGAGGAGGAGGAGGAAAGCCCGGAGCCAGAAACGTCCCGATCCCGGAGGAGACGATTTAAGGCATCAAATATGTCCTTTGTTGAGATGGTGGAGATAGTCGACATACTGAAGAGGGCTGACTATGACGGGAAATATGGACCTTACCCCAACCCCAATGTCAGAAAGCCCAAGATCATGGCGAAAGTTGTGAAGAGTCTGCACCGAAATTTTGGGGTATGGCGATCCAAGGATCAACTCAGGAAGCGGTGGTCGGACCTCAAATTAAGGGAGCACCATCCGTATAGAAGGATCAGGAGAGTGCTTCAAAAAAGTAAGTAGTTGTCCTGCATTCCTATTCGTTATTTTTATAACGTTCGTGCTCCTCCATGTGCTTTTCTTTACTGTTGTACAGTTTAAAATGGCAACTTTCATGTTCATGGACACATTATTCGTTCGTAGGAAACATTGTTCGTTCGGCCAATAAAACACCATGTTTTGTCCAGATGCATTTCAACACATTTTTTCTGGCCTACTTCTCTTAAAATCATTTTGGTGTCTAGATGGGTTTGTAACTAGAATTAACTGCAAACTAGATTCTGTGTAAGGAGAGGACACTCAGCAGCTGTTTACACATCTGGACGCTGGAGCACTAGTGTGGGACACAAGAACACCCTTTTCATTAGGGGGTCCCACACAGGTGCTCCAGTGTATACTATAGGGGTGTCTCCATCTGTGAAGCTTGTACAAAACAGGTAAGTATTCAAGCTTGACAAAGGAAAACAATATTTCTTCATCTTGGAACTCTTCCAAAATAGACAATTGTACCCCACATCCAAGCAATGTTTTATATTCCTATTTCTGCCATCAAATATCTGTGTGCTAAGTATACCTATTTTTTTTTTACATAGGGGAGAAAAGACTCGGAGGACACCACTCATCAGAGGAGACCACAGACCCCCCACCTCAGGAAGAAGGGGAAATCCCCCAAAGCCAAGCAGAGGAGGAGGAGGGAGATGTGGTGGAAATTGTTACCACAACAGGTGAGTGTCTCCGACCACAGGCTCAGGTAAGAGATGGATGCCTGCATATTTATAATACATGATGTGTTTTTTTTCTATATTTTTAGGTGATCGTGATGTTGTGGAAGAAGGTCATTTCACCAGTGAAAGTGCCCAGATACTGATCGGGGAGATCATGGGGTGTAATAGGGACTTGGAAAACATCAAGCAAAACATCAATGATGTTCAAAACAAAATGAAGAACATCACTGATGTTTTAGGGAGAGTTTAAAACCCCTCGAAAACCCTTACTTCTTTCTGCTTTATTTTTCTGAAAATTTTTGCACATTTTTTGACATATTCTAGAAAAGCCAAATTTTGAAGATGCACGCAGTGTGTCAACATGTGCTATCTGCCATCACGGGAGATCAATGCATGCGTTTGGGGGTGCAACCCCTTCCTCAATAATAAATAATGATCCCCCATGATGGCAGCTAGCACATGTTGACATTCGGCAATTTGTGTGCATCTTAAAAATTTGGCTTTTCCAGGAGTGACTTCACCCCATCTGAACGCAATATCAAACACAGTTTATAAATACTCGTGTCTGATATTGCCTTCAATTTCTACAAAAGTTGAACTTTGTAAGTTCCAGATTTGTATATTTCTTGTTGGTTTTAAACATGCCTGTTTTACCTTAAAAGGACATTTCTGCTTTTAATGTCACTTAAAAAATTGTTATACAACAAACATGTTGGTTTGTTTTAAAAACCTTTTATAAATGCACATGTGATTGTGCTTTGATTAAAAAGATTGAGAATCAACAATGTGTGGCTTATTCTTTCAGTGCTCAAAAGCATTTTTGGGTTGTAAAGTTGGTGTTTTCAGTGACAATGGGGATTGTTTACTAAAGGCAAATCCACTTTGCACTACAAGTGCAGTTTCTGTGCAGTCTCAAGTGCACTTGTAGTGCAAAGTGTCTTTGCCTTTAGTAAATAACACCCAACAGTGCTTTTTAATTTTACAGAATCACGCCATTTTCAGGACTCCCCAAATTTCAGTCAGGGTCAGCTAAAAGAAAGCAAAGCAATAAATCTAACCAAATATTTGTTCAGTTTAAAAAAAAATTTTATTCAAAAAATGTCTCAGACATTGTCTGGCATATTGATGGCCCCCCTACCCGCCAAGTATTCCATGTATCTTAGACAGACCTCGCGGGCACTCTGGGGGGGCAAGCCAGGACGACCAGCTTCAAGCGCCATCAGGGTTGGTTCATTGAGATTAATTCCGGCTTCAGGTTCAACTGAGCCAGCATAGTTCACAGAATTTCTCCTTAAAAAGTTGTGGAGAACACAGCAAGCCAGGATGATGTGATTGAGTTTATATTCCACCATGTGTATCGGTGTAAGAAATAGGCGGAACCGGCTGGCCATTATTCCAAACGCGTTCTCCACCACTCTTCTGGCTCTGGCCAGCCGGTAATTAAAAACCCTCTGGTCCGGGGTGAGGGTCCTCATAGGGAATGGCCCGCATAAGATGGTCCCCCAGCGCAAACGCTTCATCCGCAACAAAGACGAAATCTTCTGGAGCTGGCAAGTCCAAGCTGCCATTCTGGAGACGCCTGTAGAACTCTGTGTGGGCGATGACTCCACCATCTGACATCTAGCCATTCTTCCCCACGTCCACATACAGGAACTCGTAAGTAGCCGACACCACCGCCAACATTACAATACTATTGAACCCCTTGTAGTTGTAATAGTATGACCCCGAGTTGGGTGGTGGGACGATGTGGACGTGTTTCCCATCAATTGCCCCTCCGCAGTTAGGAAAGTCCCACCGCTAGGCAAAGTGGGAGGCCACAGTCTGCCATTCCTGTGGGTTGGAAGGAAACTGTGGAGTCAAACAAGAAAAAAAAATAATCATTTTGCACATAAACATGGAAAGCAGATTAGACACAAACATTCTTGGCCAACATCAGTATAACATTTATTTTAGGGAGTATTTAAAGACAAAGGTATAAGGTCCACATATCAGATTCCTCCTCCCCTCTCATGGGCCATTTTAGAAATGTTATGGGGGGAGATGTTTTGGACAGGTAACCCTTTCCACTTCATTGAGAGACGAATGCCTAAATAATATGTATTACTTTGGCCATACAAATATAAATACACACTGTACACATTTTAGCACATTTTTACATTCTGTTATTACCTATCAAGATAATAATAGGATACAAAAACTTTGAACATTACCATTTGAAAGTATTCAGGCAGGCCCTTGCACTACATGCTTTGGGGAATTCATCCATAAATCTGACCACAAAAGAGGTGGGTATAGTGTGTATGGGTTTGGCAAAGTCAGCAGATAGAAGATTGAGGATAGATAGAGGGTTGGTATCAGCTGAGTTAGCAGTTGGAGGGAGGGAGGGTTCCAAATGATTTTGGAACCCAAAAAAAAACCTCTGGCACTCTGCCTCAATTTAAAGCACAAATCACAATTTTACACATTTTAGGGTGTTTAGGGTAAAGCACTACTATGGAGCTGACAAAATACATTGTTAAGTGACTACACAAGGTGAATATAGGCCCAGGAGAGCATGCTGGGGTGGTAAGTGAAGGCAAATATGTAGGACAAGAAGGACAAAAAAGGACAAAAAAAATAACATAAAAATCCAGCATGCATGAGGACAAAGGGGACATTCACAGCATATTACAATCATGGTAATTAGGGAGGAAAGAAATACAATACATTAGCAAACATTCTATACAACAAAATGTGATATTAAAGGATAAAAAACTTACCTTAATATAGTCCTTCTGCAGGACCTGGATGATGGCAGAACAGGTCTCCAGGATAATGATCCCCAGAGCCTGGGGGGAGATGCCTGTCGAGAACTTGAGGTCCTGCAGGCTTCTCCCCGTCGCCAAGTAGCACAGGCTGGTGACTAGCCCCTGCTCCGGAGTGATGGCTTGCCTCATGCAGGTATCCTGCCTGCTGATATAAGGGGTCAGCAAAGCCAATAAACAGTGAAATACGGGGTCCGTCATCCGGAGAAAGTTCCTGAAATCGTCAGGATTATTCTCACGGATCTCACGGAGCAAAGGCATGTGACAGAACTGGTCACGCTGGAGCAACCAATTCTTGGTCCATGAACTCCTCCTCGCCCTGTTCATGGACTGAGCTTGTGTCAAAGTAAGAACCTCAACACCAAGCCCCCGCACAGCATGAACTCTACGATGAGTATGTACATGCAACATGGCTAGAAAACGGTCGGCTGGTCAGAACGAAGTAACAGAATGCACTGAAGAACAGCAAGGCCTGTGAAGAGCGACCTGAAAATCAGTAACGAACGAACAATAACACAATGACAAACTCAATGGTAACTCGCTGCATGCACTGAAGAACAGATACAAACCCACAAGCACAAACTGAACACCAGAAAAACTAACTGAAAACCACGAGTCTGAAAAAGCGCGAATCGTCTCTCACCAAACTTTTACTAACACAAGATTAGCAAAAGGAGCCCAAAGGGTGCCGCGCTTGGTACTGAACTGCCCTTTTCTTTGTGCGACCGTGTGTATGCAAAACAAGTTTGAGCCAACATCGGTCGGAAAAAATCCATGGATTTTGTTGTCGGAATGTCCGATCAATGTCCGATCGTGTGTATGGGGCATAACCCTGCTGACCACAGTTGAATGGTCAATTAGGGCATTATGGGTCCTTTAGAATTCAGTCCAGTGAATTTTACCATAAATTCACTAGAACTACAAACATTGACCTCCCCAGATTTGCTGCAAACCAATTGTGCAGCAAATCTAAACTTTATCTCTAGTCTTCAACCAAAGAGATAAACTGCCATTTGTCTTTTCCTGGAAGCTTTGAAAGTAATGTTATTTTAAAGAGCAATTTGACCCCTTGCGATAATCTGTGGTGATCTGCCGTTATGCTGCAACACGCCATTTCTTGAACTGACATTCTATTATCTGATAATATCGGGAGCCAGCTTTCTCTTCCTGGCCCTTGCACTCAGCCCCCTGAAAAGGTGCAGGAACTGTGTCATAAGTGGGCCGGCTGCAAGAATCAGGAAGAGACAACTAGCCTCCTGATACAATGCCACAGCATGTAGACACATGTAGATTGCTCTTAGCCTCCTTGGATATGTGACTGTGACGTGAGTATCCCACGAGGCTCTTAGCCTCCTTGGATGTGTGACGTGAGTATCCCACGAGGCTGCACGCAGCTGGGGATGTCATTTTTTTTCTAGTGAGAAATATAGAAGGGGATAGATACCAAAACAAAAGGATTTTAAAAAAATAATAAAACAAATAAATGCACAATTGTGTAAAAGGAGGGATGAGGAGTACAATTATGGAAAGTTGGTAATGAGGGTGAAGGTCTACTTTACTTATGTTTTATGCAATGTTATGTAATGTTAGTTATGCGTAGCACTTTCCCAGATAGGCTGCTAGTAAGGGTAGGAAAATTTAGTTCTGTGGCTCTCCTGTAAGCAGCATGTGATTGCTTTAGGCTGCTCTAGGCTCTGCAGGCTGCAAGTTTGATTGCTCCCCCTGTCTTCTGGAAATTTCCAGAATATAGTGTATGGGAGAGTCAAATGAGTAGCCAATTCCTGGGGAGGTGTGCCCAGATGTTGGTTGGAGCCTCAGAAAGCAGGCTTTTTCCCCCAGAAGAAGGGGTTCAAAGCCAGAAGGGCTGCCAGCCCTTTCCTGGCAATCAGGTTGAAGATTCTGCCTGTTTCATTGAGGCCCCAGCTGTGCATAGCTGGGGAGGCTATTCTGCTGCAAGTAGAGAAGGAGCTAAAAGTCTGGAGGGGGACATCCAAGCCCCAAGCCCCAAGGGACATTGTGAGTACAGAGAGAGGGATGGATCCCTTTGACTGTTGCTACTGTTAACCCCTTTTGCACCAGTATTAAAGTCATTGTAAACCCGTACATATACTTAGTGAAGTGACTGGCCTCAGGTGATACACAGAGAGGAAAAAAATTCTCCTACATAAGTGATACCTGTTTATCTGCAGTCTTCTCTTCTCTACATCCATTCAAAGTGCAGAATTTATAAAGCTAGTTTGAGCTGCCAAAAAAGGGGGCAGAAAGCTGAAATTACACTCTGCAGAGCTCACTGAGGAGAACTCTAAGAGCTGATTGGAGGGAAGGGACATACCCCCTTCACACAGCACACAAGAACACCTGAGGCTGTCAATCAGCTGGAGCTCCCTCACCTGTCACCTTTTTTCCCTTGGTGTCAGGAAAATGTGTCAGAAGGGATTCATGTTGATAGCATAGGAAAAAATCAGCAGACAGAAATGACACTTAGTTCTCTTAATTGAGACTAGTACACACAACATATGCTTTGTTCATATTTCATGTCTGAGGTTTACAACCACTTTAAGGCTTTCCTGGCCTGGGACATTGCTTATGGTGTCCCAGTGCTGTCCACTTTATGTCCTACTGCTCAAGGGACTGTTCTGAGAAGCAGCTAGAAAGAGACAAATGTCCTCATACTCCTGTTATGCCCTGTACACATGGTCGGACATTGATCGGACATTCCGACAACAAGATTTTTTCCGACGGATGTTGGCTCAAACTTGTCTTGCATACACATGGTCACACAAAGTTGTCGGAAAATCCGATCGTTCTAAACGCGGTGACATAAAACGCGTACGTCAGGACTATAAACGGGGCAGTAGCCAATAGCTTTCGTCTCCTAATTTATTCTGAGCATGCGTGGCACTTTGTGCGTCGGATTTGTGTACACACGATCGGAGTTTCTGACAAAGGATTTTGTTGTCGGAAAATTTTATATAAATGCAAAAATTTGATTCACCAAAATCCAGCCCCAAATGAATTCAAATAGCAGCGCTAAATAAAACCCTAATCATAAATAAAATAAAATAAGCCAGTGGTAAAATTATATAACCACTCCTTCCAACTCCTGTGCATCAAAATAATGTGATCTGTATCCACAAATATAGTGCGCATAACCAATTAAGTGAATATCATAACTGTGCACAAAAAAATTTTTTTTTTATAAGGAGTTCCAGAATATATATGTAAACCAGTGTAAAATAAGTCCACAAATATGTAAAAAAATAAATGTCCAAAAGTATTGATCCGTGACGTGATATAGTGTAGATCTTCACTCTAAACACTCTTCCACCACACCTCTGTGACTGTGAATCCACTCCCCTTAGGTTAATAAACTTACCAGCTCCTTTCGCCCACACTCTCGTGTTGGGCTACAAAGCTTTGTCCCACACAGAAGGGGGGAAATAAATGGTCTCCAATAATTCACCTTTACATCTCCAGAGTGTACTGATAAGGAGCTCTCTCCACATGAAAAAAAGAAAATGATCCAATAGTGCAATAACGTAATGATATTTATTAAAATAACACACTCCTCCACCATTAAACTCACATCCTTAAAATTCACTTCAAGCTCAAAACAGCACAGCACAGCAAGCTGTCACAGCGTAAAATTCAAACAGTAAAAACCAGCGTATGGTGGTCACGGCGGACCCAGGTACTGTGCTCTCTGATACCGGTCTCACCCGATCCTTGGTGTTACTAGGACCCGCTTCCCCACTTCCTCGTATGGCACTCCCTGTCACAGCATCCTACGTCATACGCGTTCGATTGCCGTATAACCACGCCCCGACATGTTTCGTCATGAAGACTTAATCATAGGATAAATCTGAAATCGGAAAATTTTATAGCAAGCTCTCAAACTTTGTGTGTCGGAAATTCCGATGGAAAATGTGTGATGGAGCCCACACACGGTCGGAATTTCCGACAACAAGGTCCTATCACACATTTTCCATCGGAAAATACAACCGTGTGTACAGGGCATTAGTGTTCTGAAGTATCCCACAGCTTCCTTAAGGCCCGGTTCACACTGATGCGAGTTCATGACGAATGTGATGCGTCAAAAACACTTTAAATTCACATGTCATCCCTAAAGTCATTGTTTTCAATGACGGTCGTTCACATACATACGTTGCGATACCTCTAATGCCCTGTACACACGATAGGATTTTCCGGTGGAAAATGTGTGATAGGACCTTGTTGTTGGAAATTCCGACCGTGTGTGGGCTCCATCACACTTTTTCCATAGGAATTTCCGACACACAAAGTTTGAGAGCTTGCTATAAAATTTTCAGACAACAAAATCCTTTGTCGGAAATTCCGATCGTGTGTACACAAATCTGACGCACAAAGTGCCACGCATGCTCAGAATAAATTAAGAGACGAAAGCTATTGGCTACTGCCCCGTTTATAGTCCCGACGTACGTGTTTTACGTCACCGCGTTCAGAACGATCGGTTTTTCCGACAACTTTGTGTGACCGTGTTTATGCAAGACAAGTTTGAGCCAACATCCGTCGGAAAAAATCCTAGGATTTTGTTGTCGGAATGTCCGATCAATGTCCGACTGTGTGTACAGGGCATAAGAATGCAATTAAGAAAAAGGTCTTGTGCGAGTTTACTGTGTTGCGTTGCAAATTTAGTCTCCATAGACATCAATGTAAATCGTTCTTGAATCGCATTGATGGTTCACATATGGTTCACATATGTGCGAATTCCACCACACTACTCTCCACAAAAACCAGGAAGTACACAGGAAGTTAACACCTTTTATTTTTTACATTATGATTCCATTGGCTAGAATATCAATTGCAGCTATGTCCAACTCCTGAAATTCGCTGTAAAATCGCTGTCAATTTGCGGTAAAATCGCTGTAAATTCGCACCTCACAAAGGACAAAAAACGGAACAAAATCACAGCGCATCAGTGTGACTCGGGCCTTAGCCCATCCAATTACTCTGCAATAATCTTTGAAAAAGGCAACTTTTATTTTCCAAGCCAAAGAAGTGAATGTTGCTGTTTGCCTGGCTGGTGCTACACAGAGGGAAAAGAATCTGGGACACAAATTCAGGGGCTCTTGCGGGGGTAGTGCTACATATGTTACAATCTTTTTTTACCATCTACAAAATTCAGACAAAAGTATAATGAAATTTGAATATACCGTATATACTCGTGTATAAGTCGAAATTTTCAGCCCCTTTTTTGGGGCTGAAAGTGCCCCCCTCGACTTATACTCGAGTCACCGCCGTCTGCCTACATGATCAGCATGTCATGCAGGCAGACGGCGGCCAGCGTGTGCTACATAGCACTCGGCAGCCTCTCACTGTTCAAAAGCCGCGCCTCCCCGTCTGTGATAGGCAGTCAGTGTACAGCCTATCACGGACATTCTCTCATCCTCGTCCGTGGTATGAGGATGAGAGAATGTCCGTGATAGGCTGACCGCTGACTGCTGGGAAATTGCTGAGAGTTTTCTGCCTATCATGGACGAGGAGGAGGCGCGGCTTTTGAACAGTGAATGGCCGCCGCACGCGTTGATCGGTGCAGAGCGGCACACGGAGGATGCACAGGACACAGGTAGGGAGCACACAGACACATGCACACAGACACATGCACACAGGTACATATACACACGACACATGCACATATACACAGGACACAGGTACATGACACAAGCACATATACATAGGACACAGGTACATGACACATGCACATATACACAGGACACATGACACATGCACATATACACAGGACACATGACACATGCACATATACACAGGACACATGCACATATACACAGGACACATGACACATACACATATGCACAGGACACATGACACATGCAGAGGACACATGCACAGGACACAGGGAGGTATACAGCTGCAGATGGGCATTGTTAACCCTCTTTTTCCACTTACAGTAGCTGCTGCATTTCTCATCCTCGTCTAATACTCGGGTCAATAAGTTTTTCCCATTTTTTTGTGGTAAATTAGGGCCTCGACTTATACTCAGATCGACTTATACTCAAGTATATACGGTAATTAGGCTTAGATAAAATCCAAAGTATTGATAATCATTTCTGTCTTGATCCAAGCAGATTGCCAAACCTGCCACATTCATCTGCAGTTATTTTTCTCTTACACCTTGACTAAAAGACATTTAATTTTTTTACCATTTATCTATATTCAGGTTAGCAAAATATGCATTGGTGCTTCCAGCACCCAAGCTGTTTGGGCTGCATATGTTCTAAACCAGTGGTGGCTCATTAGGGGCATCGCCCCTCCCCCCCATGATCCATGCGCTCAGCACCTAATATACATGCAGGGTACCGGACGCATGGATTTCAGTAAAGGTTTTTTGTTTTTTTGAGAAGCACATGATTAGAGTCTGGGGCTCTAATTGGCTTAAAAAAGGGTGTGCCTGAGCCCACCCACTTGTGTGATGTGTGCGGCAGTGGCTGGAGCAGAGACGAGGAGGCAGGGGAGTTGGCGGCAGCCAATAAGCGTGCAGTCTCTGGCGGTGATGTGCAGAGGCAGAGTTGCCGTGCAGCTTGAGCTGGGAGAAGAAAGATAGTGATTTCTGTGCCATGGCCTGTCTCTGTCCACCAGGCTGCTCTCTTACTGCTTCATCCATCTGCTGTGCATGGACTTTACAGTGGTCGAGAAGGAGGGGAAGGATCATGGATGGGGTAGGTGCAGACCCGGCGGCAGGAGGTTTTTTTTGCCCCCCCAAAAAAATGGAGCACCAGCCGCCACTGGTCTAAACCAGTTTTTCTCAATCAGGGTAATGTGGTTCCTCCAGAGGTTGCTAGAAGTTCCTGGAGCAATGAACAATTTCTGCCTCTTAGACAAGTAACCACTGACATCATTGGTCATTTTAGCTATCTGTAAGTCTATCTGGAAATTCTTCCCAATGACCACAAGTTTAATGAGCATTATTCCCACTGACCATCACATTAAAGCGGAGGTAAACCCAATGATTTACCAGTTTCAAAAATCAGACCACAAATATAAGGCACCATCTTTTCCAGTGACCATACCACTAATGTACCGTGAGCTGCTCCTCTAAACACTCCTAGTGGGGATACTCGCAGAGAATCAATGCAGAGCAATGACCAAGTGCAGTCATAAACAAAAAAATGAATAGACCTAATGAGACTTTTATGCTGTATGCACATTATACCAACAAATGCGGCAAGGCCCATGCACCTTTTTCAACTTTGAGCCTTTTTTAACTGCGAGATTGTAGGGGAGTTTAGATATCCTGAGAGAGCTCTCAAGAACCCTAGTGAGGAAATCATTGAGCTTCATGATCTGCAAACCTGGTTTTGCCATTTTGAGGGGTCCACACTATCCTTGTTAAAATGAATTTTATAGTATGGAAAATGCAGAGGGTGGAGGAAAGGAAAAGCATTGTCGTACATTACTCAACAATTATTTTTAACAGATGCCTTTCTAAGAAGTTAATAGGAAGTGAAACCATGCTTGGTGTACGTGTATATGTACCCTAACCGTTTTTAAAGCTCTGTCTTCATCACAGTCCATGTCACCACATCATCACATCATCTTCCTATTTGCATCATGGGGCATATGATAATTGGTACCATTCAAACTGACGTAGTTCTCTTTGTCACAGCCATTGCTTTCATCTATATTGCTCAACTGTGGTTAATTAATGAATTACTATTCAACACAATTATTACTTATTATGTGTAATTTAAATGGAATTTCGGTAAAGATGACCAAAAAAAGACATCAATTTGCAAACTGTAGTGAGAATTGGTCAGAAAACTAATGAAGCATTTAGATGCACTTTATTTTCAGATTTACCAGAAGATTAAGCAAATGTTTATGAAATCATATGCCTACAAGGGAAAGCTCAAGGATCTTTTTCAAGCTCAATTCACGGGCAGTTTGGAGATTACCAAGATGGTAATCAACACCAGGCTACTTTCTCTTGTTTTCACAAAAATGTGCTAGCACTGAGAAGTTCAAAATAAAGTGTTTTAGTTTTACATTTTCCTAAAGCCCAACTTTTGTGAAACTTTTCTTTTTTTTTTTTTAATGTTTTTGATAAAGTAGGGAAGAAGTAAAATTTATATCAGCCATGCATTGCTAGGTTTTTTCTTTTGACACCTTTCACACTCCAAAACCCAAAGAGTGGATCTTGGTGACACGCTAAATCTTGGACCGTCTGTTCTAACCTACACACCCTCTTTGAGTACTTGACAGATGTACTATACATGGAGTACTTTTGCTCCAACCAACACTGAGATATACTCTTCCTCCTATTGGTTTGTATTTATATACTGTGGAGGGGTAATCTCTGCCTATTTTCTGGGAATATTATCTGGAATTGTTAAGCAATGGCATATGCTCTTTACCTGTCTGTATTTAACTTTGGAAAAAGAATAATGCATCATTCTTTAAAAAAAATTGCCAGCCTGTCAGCCTGTGGCCCCAGTGTAGAGATATCCCTTAACTTTCTGAACTTGTGCCATCCATACAAGAAATAGGGGAAGAGTTTATCATCAGGACAGGAAAGCATAGGCACCAATAAAACCAATGTATTTTTGATACAATTTTGGTACAAACACATCATATCTTTAATAAAGATGAATAGTACTGCATGGAAAAAGCATGCAGATGCCCTTCCACCTTGGAAACACATGTAAAATGTAAGTGCTGCGAACATTTTATATTACAAGCAGAAACAACTAAACCTATTGGTTTATGTTTACCTTCTTCTGTCCTTTTAATTATTTTTGCAATTGAATGTACAGTAGGTTAAAAGTGGTTCAAATTGCCGGAATATTTCCCTGTGTGCGGGTTAGCATACCAGCTGTCTCTGCCTTACAGGAGGGACAAGCCTTCGAGCTGTCATTGCTTAATTTAGTACTCTGCACTCACAATTCCTCTGTTTTTTTTTATCATTCATGTTTCACGCTTTATTAAATGTATTTCTAATATTGATGGTTCATTGCCTTGTTCTTCCTCTTCCTCTCAAATAGGTAGACCTCACATGCTCTAATGTTGACAGTGATATTAAGGGGGTTTTCAAGGGTGCAATGGGCATTAAATAGTTCCTAAGGGTTAGGCTTGTTTAACCTCTTCAGCCCTGGAAGGTTTACTCCCCTTCATGACCAGGCATTGTTTGGGATATGGCACTGCGTTACTTTAAGTGACAAGCGACGTTGTACCCAAATAAAATTGATGTTTCTTTTTTTTCCCATAAATAGAGCTTTCTTTTGGTGGTATTTGATCACCTCTGCAGTTTTTATTTTTTGCGCTATAAACAAAAAAAAAAACGACAATTGTGAAGAAAAAATATTTTTTACTTTCTGCTATAAAACATATCCAATAAAAAAAATGTAAAAAAATCTAATTTCTTTATCAGTTTAGGCCAATATGTATTCTGCTACATGTTTTTGGTAAAAAAATTCCCAATAAGAGTATATTGATTGGTTTGCGCAAAAATTATAGCATGCACAAACTATGGGATATTTTTATGGAATTTGTATTTGTTTATTTTACTAGTAGGTGGCAATCAGTGACTTATAGTGGGACTGCAACATTGCGGTGGACAAATCGGACACTAAGTGACACTTCTGAACCTTTTTGGGGACCAGTGACTCTAATACAGTGATCAGTGCTAAAAAAACATGTACTATCACTGTACTAATGACACTGGCAGGGAAGGGGTTAACACCAGGAGCGATCAAAAGGTTAAATGTGTCCCTAGGGAGCACTTGCTAACTGCGTGGGGGTGCTTTAACTGTTGGAAGACAGAGATCCATGTTCCTGCTTAGTGAAACACAGGATCTCTATCTTCCCTACTAACAGAACGGAGATCTGCCTGTTTAGGCAGACCGCCGTTCTGTCTCTCTCAGGAACGATTGGCGAGTCCTGGTAGACATCGGGTCCACCGGATCTGCTGATTGGCTCCCGCTGTGTCCAATCACAGTGAGAGTGGGTCGCTGGTGACACGCGTGCGTGCCCCAGACCCGGAAGTGCAGAGTCACGTACCTGTACGAGATTCTGCGAACAGGGATTTTTTTTAACAAAAAGAAAAAACATTTGAAAAAAAAAACAAAGCCTCAATTGACAAACTGCAAATAAATAAAACATTCATTATAATGTATACTCATAATATGAAAAAATATTTCTAACATGATTCCGATTACATTAGAAAGATTAGAAATATCATAGGCCCTTGACTATATTCATTATCAATAGTGATTTTCACTCACACATTCCATTTACAGATTAATTATTTTCTTTTAAAATTTAACACATTTTTATTGCCCAGATGTGAATGTTCCAGGGCCAGTTTTTCCATTAGGCACATGTAGACACTGATGCCTAAAGCCAAAAAGACCTTCAGAGGAGGAAAAAAATGTGAACTAGTAAAGTGTTTTTTTGTACACCTTATCAGTTCTTTACAGGGCTTGTGCTGTAAAAAATGGAAAATTGTATCAAATACTTACCGTAGTTTTCCTTTCCTGACGCCAATACATGGCAGCATACATATAATATAGCTCCGCCCCTATATCCACCCACAGGACCTGTTTACCTCTATAAAAGTCTGACTGAGAGCTATTTCCCCCATTCTCAGTATAAAGCACAAAGATCAGAGGGAGGGTTCGTATGCTGCCATGTATTGGCGTCAGGAAAGTAAAATTACGGTATTTGATACAATTTTCCATTTTCCTGACGCCAACATGGCAGCATACATATGATACATAATGAACTTTTAAGAGGGAGGGTTTGATGCTGCAAACTTAGTCTTTATTTGACAATAGACATAGAAGCTTGGCTCCCAAACTCTACTGTAGTAAGAGCTTCTGGATCCACCCTGTAGTGTTTTAAGAACGTATGATGTGATGACCAGCTATCCGCTTGCAGACTGTCTCCAGAGGCACTCCTGCCTGTTCTGCCCAATAAGAGGACATCGCCCTGGTTGAGTGAGCACTAACCACCTCTGGAGGATCCTTCCCGGCCACTTTATATGCCCAGTGAATAGTTTTTACTTTCACGACCAAGATGGTTCTGGCAGAGGCCTCTTTTCCTTTAAATTTTCCGGTAGGTATGATGAAAAAGTCTGTCAGAACGTCTGAATGTAGAAGTAGCCTGGAGATAGGCTTTGAGGACTTTTGAAATGTCCAACTTGTGCATATCAGCATCTGACTCCGCTGGGAAAGCTGGGAGCTTTCCCATTCACTGGAGAGAGGAAATATCAATGCCACTTTTGGGACAAAGTGATCCAATGGTCTGAGCACAACCCTGTCTGGGAAGAACATGGCTGCCCCAAATTCTTGGATTTCCGACATCCTTCCCCCTGAAGTTATGGCTATTAGGAAAGTCATTTTTAAGGTGATATCCCATAGTGAACAGTCTGCTGTCAAAGCACGAGGAGGGTTTGCTAGAAAATTGAGGAGTACTGCCAGGTCTCATTGAGGGAACCTATTTCTTTTGGGAGGGCGTAGTCTAAGTACCGCTCTCATGAAGTGCTCCATAAGCAGGTTTGCTGCCAATTTATTTTGAGTAAAAGCCGAGATGGCTGAAATTTGCACCTTAAGTGAACTTAGGCTGAGCCCCAACTCCAATTCGGATCACAGGAAAGACAGGATTTGAGAAACATTTGGGTCACTAGGGTCAAACTGACGTCCAGCTGCAAAGCTTGTGAACCTTTTCCATATTCTGGAGTAGATGGCATTGGTTGACCACTTTCTGGAACTCTGTAAAGTTCTAATAACCTCTGGAGAACATCCTAACTCTTGTAACCCCTGCCTTTCAATCTCCAGGCCGCTAAGGCCAGTCGTGATGGTTGCGAATGTAGGATATCTCCTTGCGACAGGAGATGAGGAGTCACTGGCAGAGTGATCACATGCTGAGATCCATTGCCAGAGAGAATCATGGTCTGCGAGGCCAGTAAGGTAATACTGCGATGACTGTCAAATTCTCTGCCAACAATCTCCTCAGGAATTCCAGGATTAAAGAAATTGGAGGGAAGGCATAGGCCAGTTGCGCAACCCAAGCATGGGTCAAGGCGTCCGTCCCCTCTGCTAAGTGATTAGGGTAGCGTGAAAGGAACCGGCTCACCTTGCAGTTGGTTGATGAGACAAAAGGATCCAGTTGCCGACACCCCCACTCATAGATGATCTGTTTGAACACTTTTTGGTGAAGGGACCATTTGTTGGGACCCTTGAATTGTCTGTATAGGCGATCCGCTTCCAAGTTCTGATAGCCTGGAAGATATATGGCCCTCAAATCTGGGACATATTGTTGTGCCAATGTCATGATCGGTTCCACCTCTCTCAAGAGGGATTGGCTGTGCATTCCGCCTTGTCGCTGTATGTAGGACACTGCTGCCATGTTGTCCAGATGGAGCAGGAATGGGTGACCCTGTATGTGAGGCAGCAAGGTGGCCAACACCATGAATGCTGCTCGAAGTTCCAGAATATTGGAAACTAGGCCCTGAGTGGGAAATTGCCCTCTGCCCTGGATCTTGAGTTTTTCGTAGGTGGCGCCCTGCTGCGCTGGCATCTGTGGTAACAATTATTCATGGCTGCGGCCCTAATGGATGATGCTGTTTAGCATTTCTTGTTTCGTCTACCACCAGAGACTCTGGCGCAGCCGGCTGGTGATCCTGATTGGCTGGGCTAGACAAACTCTCTTCCACTGTATCAGGAAGCCTTGTTGGAAAACTCTGAGTTTCCAGTGAGCCCAGAGGATCCTCGGGATACATGAAGCCATTGTCCCAAAAAGACTCGTGCACTGGGATGCTGACATCACTGGTGCAGCCAATGCCTGTTGGAACTTCTCCCTGATTTTGGGGAGTTTCTGAAGTGACAAAGAAACTGTGGCTGCCTGAGTATTGAATTGGGCCCCTAGGTAGACCATATTCTGTGTAGGCTCCAGCTGGCTCTGGTAATGCCTGTCCCCCAACGCAAATCTGAGGAACTGCTGGTATGACTGAAGGATCGGGACATGCTGGTAGGCATCCTGCAAGTCCACTGAAATCCTCCAGTCTCCTGGTTGAATAACCAGGATTATGGTATGGAGAGACTCCATCTTGAGTCTCTCTATCCAGATAAATTGATTAAGCCTCTTGAGGTTGTTCTGGAGGCTGCCATTTGAACAGCCAATAATGATCTTGCGCCACTGTGGACTAAATCTGCTGATTTTGGCAGTGGTCTTGCCAGAACTGGGCCACTTTGAGCAGCCTGGCTCCAACTACCTCCTGGGTGGGCCTGGCGTTAAAAGGGCTTCTGCGTATCTGAGGGAGCCGCCAGCGGCCTTGGCTCTCTGCGATCTTACGAAGGTTGACTGTGTACGCCTCCAACCCCTTCTGGAGTCCTTGGATGGGTCGAAAGCCTACAAAATTCCAGTACCCATTAGGCACTTCTCTGGATGGTTGCCCCCTTTGGCATCTGGACCTTCGATCTTGGGGCAGAAGACCTGATTTTCCTCTTGTAACCCTGGAGTCTCCAGGTTTTGGCCAAACTGCGTCCTCCCATCAAAAGGCAGTTTACAGCAATTCTGCTTTGAGGATGGGTCGGCCGCACAGGGTTTTAGCCACAACGCTCTTTTGGCTTTGACTGAGCTGTGCATAGCTCTGGATGGCCATCTAATGATGTCTATATCTGCCTCACCTATGAAGTCCGCCAAGAGTTTTATCTCATCAAGAGCCTTGATGATTTTTTCTTTTGGCAGCTGTTTTTTGATCACATACCCCAAGTTCTGTGCCCACACTTGCATAGTGCTTGCTACTGATGTTAAAGCCACAGCGGCTTACAGGCACCACCTGCCGCAAGGTAGGACTTTCTTAAGTCCATGTCGATGCGTATCAAGGATATCGCGAAAGGAGGAAGAGTCTTCCATCGAAAGTGTTACATTCTTGGCCAGTCTGGTGACTGCCGCACCCACCGTTGGTGGGTTAGATAAAAGAGCCGCATCCTCCCTTGTGAGTGGATACAAGTTCTGCAACCTATTAGTTGAGGAGGATTTTCTCTCCCCCTTCTCCCATTCCTCCTGAAACAGGCCTCTTATTTCTGTAATAAGAGGAAAGGTAGCTACCTGTTTCTTTAGGTTCCTCCTATGGAACCCAAAGGCTTGTTCACACTTGCAGCAGGCTCTACTATTGCACTGAAAAGCGAGCTGTGCTTAGATCACTTTTCAGAGGCACTTGATATTATGACGTAGAGGGGACAAGTGTTCCCACTAATTGATTTTCAAAGAGCTAAATGCACACAATGTTGCAACTTGCATGGGGGCGGCCCATTCACTTGGCTGTCCTTCGCGTGCAAAAATAAGCCCCTGCTTCTATTTAGGGGCGACAAGCTTCGCACAATGTTTTTAAAGGTGCGTTCTCCCATGTGACAAACACAGCCGAATCGCATCGCATTTGGGGTGCCCTGAAAGGATAAAGGCACCTAATGCATGTTGTGCAGCAATCGCCACACAATTTAAAATCAGATTGTATGGTGTGCGTGATAAGTTTTCTCCTTCTTTGGAGGAGGTTCCGGATCCTCCCATTCCAGTGAAACTTTTACTGCCTTAATGAATGGTGGTATCATCGCAAAATCAAAGCCTGAACCTTCAGGATCCTCTGCCGAGGAAGATACAGCATATTCTCCCTCTGCCTGGAAGATTGGCTGTAATACTGGGTCTGGGGAATCAGCCTGCCTAATCAGCTGGGCTGGAGTCACCCCTGAAGTGCCTTGTACCTTTCTAGTTAGAGAGGGTTGAATGGCTTGGTTTAGACCTGGTGCAGGACCCACACACTGTCCCCGGTTGTCCGAGACGACCCAAAAATTCTGCCAGGGAGTCGCGGACTACTTTCTTGAGCAAGGTTGACACCTGCTGACTCTCGTACTCCTGGTCTTTGGCAAGCTGCCTGAATCAGTTGCTGCTGCAGTAGCTTTCCTGGCATAGGGTCATCTCCACATGACCACCATTTGCCTTTCGGGCGTTAAGCCCTCAGAGAAGCTGTGTGCCTTCTCTTAAGCGTACATTTGCACCCTTTGTACTGGGGTCTGTCAGGACTGGAGGAGTCACTTTCTGCCCTGGAAAAATCCTGACTATCCAGAGGGCCTCTGGACCTTCTAGAGCGGGAGTGTGAGCAGCCGGGGCTGCAATAGACAAGAAGGCACGCTCATCAGGGCATAATGCATTCTTTTTCCCGCATCTTCTTGCATACCCGAAGTTGGCCCTTACCTGGTATTGCGATGGTCTTGGTTATGTGGTGTTAGGCTCATGCTGGCGGAAGAACCGAAAGATGCAATGGGGACTGCATGGCAACAGAGAGAAATAAGGGAGGCGAGAGAGGGGAAAAAATACATATATATCCCTTTTTTTTTTTTTTTTGGCAAAGAGAAACAAATTAAAATAAAATAAATCTGGGCAACCCCCCATCCCCTAGTAATCCATTCTTCATTGCACCCCCTCCCCCTTCTATCCCCATTACTAGAATAGCAAGACTTACCTGTCATTGACTGTTCCTCAGAATGAGATGATGCCTGAATCGCAAATGCATTCATTACCTGGCCATTTGTGCCCTTTAAATAGAGCACGCACCTGAAAGAGAGACTCAGCCCTCCCCCGCCTCTGTCTTAATCAAAAAAGGGCCAGTACAAATGGAGGGAAGCCAACGCCCATCCACACAAAAGGACAGTTTTGAGCTGGCTACACATCACACAAACCTCTGCAGGTTTTTTCCCTCAGATTTACCAAAACCATACAATACAAAGTCAAACTTTAAAGTGGATGTAAACCCGAAATGTTTTTTTTTAATTTGATGTCATAATGTAGAGTATAAGATTTCCTATCATTTTAGCCCAGTCTTGCCACAAAGAGTTAATCCAGCTCTGAGCAATCGTCTTTTATTGTTCAGTGAGATAAAACTTGACAAACAGAGAAAATCTTTGTCAAATCCTCCCCCTTGCTGTGAGTGACAGGTGATTTACATATCTCGTGCACTAGCCTAAGACATGCATTATTTTTTTAATTCCCTCCCCCACTCCTTTCTTCAGCAGCTCTGCAAGGATTGGCTGTTCCACACCTCAGCATGATTTGGCATGCTGAAGTCATGTGGTTACTTTCCTGTCTTTTCACTGGATGTTAGAGATCATAGCAGAAGTTCAGTGTAAGAAATACACAGGAGAAAATGCATATTGACAAGGGGAGTGTAGAGGTAGGCGGGGAGTCTACTGGCATCACAACTCCACCCTCTGAGCTCCAGACAATAGACCTACCCACAGAATCCTTATAGATAACCCCTATGGCAGTAGTTTAGAAAGGATTACATTGGGTTTACATCCACTTTAAGAGCCTCAATTTGTATGCAATCAGGCAGGCCCCTGCACTACATGGTCCAGGCAAATCTAAAGGAAATCAGACAACAAAAGCTGCACAGTGTGTATGGGGTCTTAGAGACATGAGAGCAAGAAAAAGAAAAAACGTTTTATAGAACACTGACAGACCTGGAAAGAGTTACATGGGAGAGAAGACATCATGCAGTCCCAGCTGTTGGATCCGGACCCCACAGCAGGCATGCCACAAGAGGGATATCGTCTCTGATTAGAAAACACCTCGGCCCCTAAAGACCACCAGAAGGGGCTCCCCACCTTGTTGGTGCATTTAGCATCCTAAGATGTTGGACTGCTTTCTGGGAGAGGCTTGAACCCAGACAGACTCCGACATAGTAGGCAGGTAAGAGCTTATCCTGAGTGTAACGGTCTGTAGGTGATGATCTTTCAGGACAAAAAGGAGAATGGGGGAGGTAGCTCTCAGTCAGACTTTTATAGAGCTAAACAGGTCATGTGGGTGGATATAGGGGCAGAGCTATATCATATGTATGCTGCCATGTTGGTGTCAGGAAATAGCTATTGCTGCTGTGCTAAGGAAAGCTTTGCATTTGCATTAAGATGCAGTCTTTTCCAAAATGACCATAGACACTTTCTGTCTGCTTTGTAAACATGGAGCCAGTTTTCTGTGTGATTCTGCCTTGCTCTTGGGAAAGCACTGCATCCCATTGATATACAGAATTTGATAACTGGAAACCAAATGTGCAAATGCAGACACTTTCTTTCAGCACTGAGTTTCCAGTTCATCTTTGCTACCTTTGCAGTTCACTAGCCATTGAATGGTGCAGAACCAGATTTTGCCATTCATTGATTTAACTACTAAGTATGGGATAACACTGGCGGGCAGTAAAGCATTAAGTTAGTTGGGCTCCAATGGGAAGATTTCTTAATTCGGCCTGGTATATTTAACCAATATACAATGTACAGACACTTTTAATGCATGCATCATCATGGGAAAATGCTTGTAATAAGCCAGGAAAATCCAAGTACCCTTTATCATTCCAATTAATAGTTAGGGGAGGTACTTGTGAGCATAATATTCCTTTCAAACATAATATTCCTTCAGGTTACTCCCCGAATTTAAAAGTATTGAGTTCTTTCCTAACATACAAATTCTTATTCAAAGCTAGAGCATCAGTATCCTGATGGTAAATAGAGTATTTTGTATATTACTGTATTTTCCATAAGAATAAAGAGAAATATTAAACAAACCTTTTACAGTTTTGAACAAAGTGGATAAGGGTTTTTTTGCTATGTGGATTTCATTGCGTTCCATTGGAGACCACTTCCTGCCTCAAAAGCACATCAAGACATGACAGGAAAGATATCCAAAATGATGAGAAACTCTTAGATAGATGTCACTGGAAGCAATGTACCCATTGGAAAAGTTTCCTAACATTTCCTGTTTCTGTAACAACAAACTTTTTGAATTTCTGATCACTATATTCTCCCTAACAGGGACAAAGGCACAATACAAACCTAGAATACAGAATGTTGAGGCCTGGGCATTTATCCATGAAATGTGCCTATAGCTGAATTTATAAGCCATAAAGTAAGATATATGGGCCCTCCAGCACAAAATAAAATTATTAAAGAAAATTCATTGGGGGGGTGGTAATCACCAAAAGCCATTTTTAATAGCTAAAACTAACATGTTTTTTTACCTTTCCACATTCTGGTCAAAATTGAAATGAATTGGTTAAGAGATGTGATCCTTAAGTTAAAAAAAAGGGAAACTTTCCTTATGAATGCACCGCCACTGATAAGGTACATGATAGATAATTTCCAAGAACGGACAGCAATGGATTTTTATGAAATTGCTTTGGCTTATGCAAGGAGTATACTGCTTATCTCTGTCTCAGGATAAACTATGGATAAATGGTGCAACTCAGGAACATCACCATATTCTTTGGAAAAAAAGCTGTAATATACTTATCAACAAATGCTACAAAGTATTTGTGTATCTACTGAGTTTATTCTGCACTGTTACAATGTTGCAATATGCACCAGCAACATCTGCAACATAGCAAGTCATCTGACTAATCTCTGTTTAGTAAACTAAGTAGCCACATCTCTTCATAACGGAAGTTCTCAGTAATGTTACATACTTTCAATTAATGGTAACATTTGTCCTAGGAGGTCATGACACAAAACACTGTTGTGAGAAGGCTCCAACGGAAGCACCTTTTATACAGGTAACATGGAATACAGGTTCAGTTAACCTGCTCCAGAACATGGGGATTGTTTTTTCCATCAGAAATTTCTCATGCAGGTGCTTTGCTTTGTACCCCCTTTCCTTGGGGGTGTTCACTTTACTAAAGTTTATTGAAGAATTGTGTGAAATTAATTTCACAAAAGATTGATTCAGTAAAACATAAAGTCTTCATGGCCAACACCCACCAGTGCTACCCCAGACTCAATGTTCATTGACAAAAGATTGGCTAGTGCAGTGATTCTCAAACTGTGTGCCGATTTGCAGGTGTGCCGTAGGAACAAAAAAAATTCAATGGTAAATCAATGTCGCAAAAGTTAAAATAATGTAATCTCTGTCAGTCTGTCATTCATTGGTTCCTTTTGTAACGTGAGACTTGTGCGTGATCTCTGGAGAACTTGATCGCTCTAATTATATTATAATAATAGAGACCATTCCAATTGTTTGTTCCGTTTGTCGATTTTGGAGCCTCGCTTCAATCTGATTTGCTGTCAAAAGCAGGAACATCCTACACAATAAGTTTAAAATTGAATATATATATATATATATATATATATATATATATATATATATATATGAAAATAAATAAGTTCTTCACCCCAAAAATTGTTAAATATTTTCAAACGTGTCGTGAAAATTTTTAGATATTTTTGGTGCCACCTATTAGTGCCCTTCAGTGCCACCTATAAATGCCCATCAGTGATGCCAATCAGTGCCCATCAGTGCCTCATCATCAGTGACACCTATCAGTGCCACCCATCAGTGCCCCCTCATCAGTGCCCAACAGTGCCGCCTCATCAGTACCCACCAGTGCCGCCTCATCAGTGCCCACCAGTGCCACCTATCAGTGTCCATCAGTGCCACCTTATCAGTGCCCATCAGTGCAGCCTATCAGCGCCCATCAGTGTAGCCTCATCAGCGCACATCAGTAAAGGAGAAAAATTACCTGTTTGCAAAATTTTATAACAAATTATAAAACTGTTTTCCTGACAGACTCCATGGCAGACTACGTGTGGGTTAACCCCGCCTGCTCTCCAATGCTATAGGACCCCACTCCCATAAATTTAAGTTCACCACTAGAGACTGCGTTCCTTTTTTAACCTCCTCATTGGACCTACAAGCTATGCACTTACGTTTGCCGACGTCCAAGTCGATCAAGGATTGATGTCGGCATACCGTCTAGCAGTATTGAGATAGTCCAGGACCCAGCCATGGGCGGATGTGTGGCTCCAGGCCCCTGTGTCCTGTGGTGGGGATGGCCTTCATATGCCCAGATGTGGTGGATCGTCTGGCAGGTCTGAAGGTCCTCCATGACAGCAGTTTCTGTATGTACATGCCCCTGTTTTTGTCTCCCCTCATGTGCCTTTTTTCTCCTTTGTTTTGTTTTTGTGACTTTTCGGTGCCTGGAACGCTTTGGCTGCCTCTTCCAGTTCGTGGCTCCGTTGAGCTACTGCGAATGCGCGACCCTTGGGCGAAGCTGAGGTTTGGTTTTGCGAATGAGTGGTGCGACCAGGGACTCGGTGGCCGCGCAGGTGCTTTAGGGTGGGTTGCCTCTGAACAGGCGCAGTGACATAATTCTGGCGGGGTTATTTGAATCCCTGTGTGCCCTGTGAAGCTGAGGAATGCTGTGGGCAGCTTGCATTAGCCCCTCCAGGTGCCAGGCTCCCAGGTCAAAAGTAAGCTTCGGCCTGGGGCCATGGTTTAATGGGAGGGGGGAATGCCTCTTAAAGTGGCAGCTGCACAGTCATCTGTACTTCTTTGTTCCAGAAAGCATGTGTGCTCCTACAAAGTTGCAGAATTGTCACCTCTTCATCGGTCAGGGTGCCATGGACAGATCACCGCCTCAGTGCGGCCAGCCCTCACACTCTAGGTACGTGGGGCGTGAGAAGGAGGGGCCAGGTCCACGTCATGTTTTCCCCTTCTCCCTTTTTAGTCCTTCCAGGTCAGACCGTCAGTTTACTGTCCAAGACAACAGGGACCTTGCCAGGCCACAACGCACACCTTCTTCATCCCGGTCCAGACGTGACTCTCCGTCTAGGACCCAACAGCAGAGGAGATGCTCCCATTCCTCCTCCCAACAGAAGAGATGTTCCCATTCCTCCTCCAAACACCACACCCACCGCCACAACAGCCGCTCTGATCGCAGATCCTGCTGGGGTTGTGGGACCCGAGTCCCGAAAGGGAAATCCTTATGCGACCGTTGTTATGCCAAGGCGGTCGGGGAAAAAGAAGCTGAAAGCCAGCAAATGGAGTCACTAGTCAAGCGAGTGGTGCAACAATCCCTTAAGGAGTGGGGTACATCTCACATGCAGAGCCAGTCCACCACATTGTCTGGCTCCCTGGCTGACGAGGACCAGGAGGATCCGGGCCCATCCCAGCCTTATGATTCCTCCCCTGATTCCTCGCACAGCGAGATGGAGGGAGATGAGTTTGTTGGAGGCTTCGACTTCGCCTTGTTTCCCCACTAATTAAAGCGGTCAAAGAGGCCCTTAAGTGGGAAGATTCTTCTACTCCCCCGGCTAAGCAGAGAAAATTCTTTAAGCATCTGGGGAAAGAACGTTCCAATTTTCCACTCCTTTCCGAATTAAAGGATATTATTGACGAGTAATGGAGAAAGGTAGATAAGAAGACCTCTATGTCAAGTAAAACCTCCAGGTTATACCCCTTCAAGGCCGAGGAAGTGAAATATCTGGAAAACGCTCCCCTCGTAGACGCAGCTTTGATGCGACTAGCTAAACACGTCACTCTTCCCCTGGAAAATGGTATCCTTCAAAGATGGACTTGAGAGTAGAATAGACCAAGACCTGAAAAGGATTTACTGGTCAGGCTAGATGGCTTGCAAACCCGCTTTGGCCCTTGCGGACATGTCCAAGGCCATGGAGGTCTGGACAGAGAACATAGACTCCGTGCTCAGAGGAGTCTCGGAAGAATTGGCCAGGGGCTTGGTAATCCAGGAGCTGAAGCTGGCAGTGGCCTTCCTGGGGGAGGCTTCAATCGACCTTATTGGTCTGTCGGCCCAGACTATGCTGTCCTCGGTCACGGCCAAACGGGCCTTGTGGTTGCGCCCCTGGCTCGCTGATCCAGCATCCAAGCAGGCCTGCTGTAGGATCCCCTTTGAAGGGTCCTTGCAGGGCCGGTACAAGGCAGGGGCGGAAGGGGCACGTGCCCTGGGCGGTACCATTTGCTATGGGGGGGCGCAGCCTGCAGGTGAATTTCTGCCACGGCCGCCCCCCGCCAGTGTGTACAACTACTACAAGTGACCATACTACAAGTGTCATAATGCATTGCCAGCGCCCAGCGGCACTGTACAAATTGCCGAGTTTGTGCGCTCCTGCATCCTCCCTTCCCTCAGCACAACTTCACTGTGTGACAGTTTACTCCCCTACGGAGGAGTCCCGTAGTCCCTGCCAGCGCAGTGACGTCACTCACGGCCGGAGGCGAGGTGGGAGGATGCAGAGGAGCGCAGGGAGCTGTGTCGGTGTGATGTTACCTCAAGGAGCCGAAGAGCCGAAGAGCCAAAGAGCTGAAGAGCTGAGGAGCTGCTGCCTGTCTGTCTGGCTGGCTGGCTGGCTGGCTCTAGTGTAGCTGCTGCTGGATTCTGGAAGGAAGCTAAGTTAGAAGATTTAGATTGCAGTGTGTGCCAGTGTTCTGACTGAACTTGTGTAAAAGTAAACAGTAAAAAAACAGATTAATAAATGACTGGATTGGGGGAGGGGAGGAGGCTGAGGCGAGGTTAATGACCAATACTCTGCAATACCCCACAATACTCTGCAATACCCCGCAATACTTTGCAATACCCTGCAACACAGTGCCATACTCTGCAATACCCCACAATACTGTGCAATACTCTGCAATACCCTGCATTACTCTGCAATACCCCGCAATACTCTGCAATACCCCGCAATACTTTGCAATACCCCACAACACCGTGCAATACCCCACAACACTGTGCAATACCCCACAACACTGTGCAATACTCTGCAATACCCCACAATACTGTGCAATACTCTGCAATACCCTGCAATACTCTGCAATACCCCTTAATACCCTGCAATACCCCGCAATACTCTGCAATACCCGCAATACTTTGCAATACCCTGCAATACTGTTCAATACTCTGCAATACCCCGCAATACCATGCAATACTCTGCAATACCCTGCAATACTCTGCAATAGCCTGCAATACTCTGCAATACCCCGCCATACTCTGCAATACCCCGCAATACCCTGAATACCCCGCCATACTCTGCAATACCCCGCCATACTCTGCAATACTCTGTGATACCCAGCCATACCCAGCCATACTCTGCAATACTCGGTGATACCCAGCCATACTCTGCCATACCCAGCCATACTCTGCCATACCCAGCCATACTCAGCCATACCCAGCCATGCTCAGCCATACCCAGCCATGCCCGGCCATACCCAGCCATGCCCAGCCATGCTCAGCCATACCCAGCCATACCCAGCCATGCTCAGCCATACCCAGCCATACCCAGCCATGCTCAGCCATACCCAGCCATACCCAGCCATGCTCGGCCATACTCAGCTGTACTCGGCCTCTGTATGTGGCCAGGCTGTGGAAGTCTCACACATGTGGTATCACCGTACTCAGGAGGAGTAGGAGAATCTATGTTGGGGTGTCATTTTTGGTATGTACATGTTATGTGTTAGAAATATTGTATAAATGGACAACTTTGTGTTAAAAAAAAAATGCGTTTTAACCACTTCCCGCCCGCCGGCTGTCATACGACGTCCTTGACTTTGTGCGGGGATATCTGAATGATGGGTGCAGCTACAGGCCTCATTCAGATATCAACTTTTTTAGCCGCCCTCTGGTGTTTCTACCGACTCACCACTACGATCAAAGCCAGGATCTTTTTTTTTTTTTATTTCAGGCTTCCCAGTCTAGAGGTGAGATGTGGGGTCTTATTGACCTCATATCTCACTGTAAAGAGGACCTGTCATGTCATATTCCTATTACAAGGATGTTTACATTCCTTGTAATAGGAATAAAAGTGGTCAAAAAAATGTTTTTTTTTGGAGAAAAGCATCAAACTAAAATAAATAAAGTAAAATGAACAATAAAAAAAAAAAAAAAAAATTTAAAGCGCCCCTGTCCCTGTGTGCTCGCATGCAGAAGCGAACGCATACGTAAGTCCCGCCCACATATGAAAACGGTGTTCAAACCACACATGTGAAATATCGCTGCGATCGGTAGAACGAGAGCAATAATTTTAGCCCTAGACCTCCTCTGTAACTGAAAACATGTAACCAGTAAAAAATTTAAAAACGTTGCCTATGGGGATTTTTGAGCAGCGAAGTTTGGCGCCATTCCAAAAGCGCGTGCAATTTTGAAAGGTGACATGTTGGGTATCTATTTACTCGGAGTAACTTCATCTTTCACATTATGCAAAAATATTGGGCTAACTTTACTGTTTTGTTTTTTTTTAAAGCATAAAGCAGTTTTTTTTCCTGTAAAAAAAAAAAAAAAGCGTTAAAAAAATTGCTGCGCAAATACCGTGCGAGATAAAAAGTTACAATGACCAAATCTTATTTTTCACCATCTTGGAGCCCTTAAGGTGTTTTTTAGCAAACTCCATGCGGGCTTTCATGTGTCTTGCACTGAGGAGAGGCTTCCGTCGGGCCACTCTGCCATAAAGCCCCGCCTGGTGGAGGGCTGCAGTGATAGTTGACTTTCTACAACTTTCTCCCATCTCTGGAGCTCAGCCACAGTGATCTTTGGGTTCTTCTTTACCTCTCTCACCAAGGCTCTTCTCCCCCGATAGCTCAGTTTGGCTGGACGGCCAGCTCTAGGAAGGGTTCTGGTCATCCCAAACGTCTTCTGTTTAAGGATTATGGAGGCCACTGTGCTCTTAGGAACCTTAAGTGCAGCAGAAATTTTTTTGTAACCTTGGCTAGATCTGTGGCTTGCCACAATTCTGTCTCTGAGCTCTTCAGGCAGTTCCTTTGACCTCATGATTCTCATTTGCTCTGACATGCACTGTGAGCTGTAAGGTCTTATATAGACAGGTGTGTGGCTTTCCTAATCAAGTCCAATCAGTATAATCAAAAACATCTGGACTCAAATGAAGCTGTAGAACCATCTGAAGGATGATGAGAAAAAATGGACAGCACCTGAGTTAAATATGAGTGTCACAGCAAAGGGTCTGAATACTTAGGACCATGTAATATTTCAGTTTTTCTTTTTTAATAAATCTGCAAAAATGTCAACAATTCTGTGTTTTTCTGTTAATATGAGGTGCTGTGTGTACATTAATGAGGAAAAAAAATGAATTTAAATGATTTTAGCAAATGGCTGCAATATAACAGAGTGAAAAATTTAAGGGGGTCTGAATACTTTCCATCCCCACTGTACTTGACATTTTTGCAACTGTCTTCAGCAAGTTTACAGAAATTTTCATTTATTGCCTTGATTTCTATTTTGCACTTTTTTAGATGAATATTTTGTACTAAGGGGTTCTTTTTGGCTGAAGGCCCTATATGTTGTTTAAAATATGTCTGTTTGTTGTTTTTGTGCACTTTTCATATTTATATGAATATTTTGTATTGGGGCACTGACTACCTTTAGGAAAGATTACAGTTGAATGTTATATGTTTCAATGAGAAATAGTGTAATCCCTTGATTTTGCACTTTTTTATATTAGTATTTTGTATTAAGGGTTCTTTTTTGCTGAAGGCCATGTATGTTGGTTGAGAAGTTTGTGAAATTTTTAGATTTTTGCACTTTTCCTATTTATGTGAATATTTGGTATTGGGGCACTACCTCACACAAAATAATGCAAAACTGAAAACTTTAGTATGTTCACATGGGCCTTGACAGAAAAAACAGTTAACCAGGCCTTTCTACAAGCACATTTGTTGCATTATTACTTCAAAGTGCCTCCAATAAAAATACATATTAAAATGTGTGAGTGAACTCTGTTTCTATCGCATTAAACATAATTGAACTTGTATTGTTTTAAGTATATTCTTGTTTTGAAACGACATTGATTCTTTATTAAAAACGGGGGGGGGGGGGGGGGCAGTTTGCCATCTTCGCCCTGGGCACCAAATGGCCTTGTCCCAGCACTGGGTCCTTGCTGTTTGGTGACAAGCTGGATAGCACCATAGCCTGGGCCATGGGTGGAAAGTCAGGTTTCCTGCCTCCGGGTAGGCATCTGTTCGGTCAGAAGAGGCCCCAGCACAGAAGACATAGTACTGAGCGTTCAAGGGAACCACGCTCTTACAGGCCCGGCCAAGACGTCAGAAGGAATTGGAGCAGAAGACAGGCATTCTTCCAGAAGCCCGCTAAGAGCCAGGCATCCAGTGGACGAGAGTTGGCCAAGCCATTTTGAGATTGGGCCCGCCCAGGCGGGTCGGGAGGGGGCATGTCTGCTTCTCTTCCGGCAAGTCTGGGTGGCCTCAATCTCAGATTACTGGGCCATCGAGACGGTCTCCACAGGCCATACATGGTCCTTCACCAGTACCCCTCCCCCCAGATTTATTTACACTCTGCTTGCACAGTCAGAAGAAAGGAAACAGGTTTTACCGTCCTACGTGGAGTCACTGATAGTACAGGAGGCCGGGGTGCCTGTCCCGAAAGGCGAAGAGTTTCAAGGGGTGTACTCCCCTCTCTTCCTGGTGCAGAAGAAAGATGGTTCATGGTGTCCATGATAGATTGACCATCCAACAAACTGTGCAGCCAGGCAATTGGCTAATCTCAGTTGACTTAAAAGATGCTTTTAAATACAAATACCTCCGTTTTCAAGTCGGGCGAAAACATCTACAGTTCACCTGCCTCCCTTTTGGGCTGACACCCTCACTTTGAGTCTTCTCGAAAGTTCTTCTGGCCGTGGTGGCCCTCATCAGAACTAAAGGGATACGTCTGTACCATTACCTCGACGACCTCCTGTTACTGTCTCAAGACAGGGAGCAACTGTTAGTCCACAGGGAGCTGGTTATCTCCACACTGATAGAATCTGTGAAAACCTGGAAAAAAACCTGGAAAAAAAACATCTGCAACCAGTCCAGCATCTGATATACTTAGGGGCCCAGTTCGACATGGTAAAAAGTACCATCTCTCTCCCAGTGGAAAAGTTCCCAGTCATTCGAGGAAGAATCTAACAAGCTCTGAGCTCCTCACACCTAAAGGCCTCGCAATGCCTAAAGATTATCGGCACGATGGTCTCTACGACCCCCATGGTCAAGTGGTCTCTGTGGAGGTTATGCCCTTTTCAGACAGGGTTTCTTCATCAATGGAATTCAGTGGACGACAATCAATCCATTCACATAACTTCAGTGATGAGGAACAGCCTCTTCTGGTGGCTCCAGCGCAGAAATCTGTTCACCTGCCACTCCATTGCTCCCGTCTCATGGGTCACGGTCACGACCGATGCCAGCGGTACTGGTTGGGGAGCACTCTGCAGGTCAGAACTTGCTCAAGGCAAGTGGGATGCCCGTCTTCACACCTGGGCTCGAATGTCCTGGAGTTACGGGCAGCCTGGTGCGCCCTCCAATCCTTCACTCATCTCCAGAAGGGGGAGTCAGTTTTGCTGAGGATGGACAACACTACAGCGGTTTCCTATGTAAAGAGCTCTACTCTGCTCCAAGAAGTCAAGCCCATCATGTCCTGGGCTCAGAAAAATCTGGCCAATATTTCAGCGGTCTTCGTCCCCGGGGTAAGTATGACATGTTTCTTATTTTTGACAAAAAAAAAAAAATATATGATACTTTAGTATTACTTTAATTAATTGTTAATATATCATTTGTATTTCTGAAAATGTTATACAAGTTTAGAGCATTACCTTTAGTTATATGAACATAACTGAGCTACTTATCTGTAATTATTACCCACTTATTTTTAACTTTTTAATCAATAGATATGCATTATGGGCAACTCCATGCTAATCTGTTATATAAAAATTGGTGGCATATAGGAAATATGAGTGTAGAGTGTGTACACAACAAACATCAAATCCACAATCTCTTAATCTTCTATTAGGCTCCATGCACACTATCATCTTTTTAAGCTCATAGAAGCTGTTATTGGCATTTTTTGTGATCCCAGAAGCTAAATAGTGTTATCTTATGTGTCCATGCACACTACAGGCTATCAGCATTTTTTTGAGCTTCAGTGTCTAGGAACAGAAAAAAAGAGTAGTTTTTTGGAGTGTTTACCCAGCAGAAAAAAACCTCCTCCTAAACGCTTCTAAACGCTATTAAAACACTCCTAACAACTTTTTGCAAGAATTTTATTTTCTTCACGTATACTGTAAAAATGCTAATGAAATGCAAATGCTCATAAAAGCTACTAAAATGCCACTACAAGCCAGCACAAAAATGCTATTTTCAGCGATTTTCATCCAGCTTTTTTTTCTTGAGCTTATAAAAAACTGCTAGTGTGCATGGAGCCTTAGAAGGTATTGACTAAGATAAGCAATAGGAACTGCCGTCTGTGCTTGTATGTGCACCTCATTCGGTACTAGCCTTCAAGAAAATCTGTGACTTTAGGTCATTCCAGTTTTATGAGACATTACTCTGTCTTAAATCAGTAGCCACTAGCCAGCACAGGCAATCCTGTTTTGGACTGATGCTAGGAAAAAGATAAAGGTAACATAATATAAAGTGGAATTATAGGTATATGCACCCAGCAGAACTGAAAGATAACTTTATCTGTCATTCAGTGAGACTAATTAGTGTTGCCACTGTCCACCAAGGCTGTTCTTTTCAGTATATATTCTCTTGACATCATCATTTTCATGACACAGCTAAAGAGGTTTTGAAGCTTCATTTCTCTGTATAATTTGAGGTTGGAAAAATCATTTTACAGACAAGCCTAAATAGCAGGAATATATGTTAAGCCAAGAGGCACCAATGTATGTGCCCAAAGTCATGGAAATCCAACTAAATGGGTGTTTTGCTATGGTTTACACCAACTGATATATATTTTTTTTTTATTGAATCCTTGGACTTTAATAGGGAATGTTGGCCAATATGTTACAGCTTTGTGCTGCATCATCTGGAAGAAAGTAAAATCGAAGTATCTTTTTCAAGGAACTCTTGCCTCAGCTGGTTTGAGGCTGCATATAACCACAACCCTCAAAGGAGAACAAAAAATATGATAGTAGGCTTACCAGTGACCTTTACCTCTTGACTCAGTCTTGACAAAGCTAAACCAAGGCTATACGTTTACTGGTAAGTCTGAATAACAGTAACAATATCACCAGTATATTTTCCTAATAGTGTGTTTTTGTAATTTTTTGAAAACTAGTCTAAGAAGTGAATGAACCCAACTACAAGGAAAGGGGCTGAGGTAAAAAAAAAAAACACAAATTGCCTAGTGACCAGTAATTGTCAATATTGCATTTTTTAAAAGGAAAACTTACATTAATATACACAAAGTGTGGCACAAATTTCACACATTCACACATTGAATTCCTCTAGTCTGGCTTAAGTAACTTTACTTTCAAAAAATTGGTCATACCAAATACATTTATTTCTCTTGCACAAGGTTTCTAGCTTTTTAAATTTAAAAAGCAAAGACTGTTACAGCTGGATATTTGACACTAGGCAAACCCATGGGCTAGGTGACCTGATAAAAGGATCCTTTGGTCCCAAAAATAATATTTATAACATGCTGGCAAGGTCCCTATACACTAAGTTCATGCATGGCCATTGTTTAATCTTTTATTGGTGGTATACTGGCAAATGATGATCTGACAAACAATAAACAGGGCTAGGCTTATTGGATTGCTATCAATTTAAAAGTGGTAAAGTATAAAGTGTTCTCAAGGGCTTGTATTGAAAGGCTTTGGGCTTTTGTTAATGGCATCAGTTTGATATGCTTCTGCAATCATATAGAATTCATTGACAGGTGCATTTGACCTGCAATTGACCTCCTTCTGAGCCACATTTAACCTGATTCAAGGGGGTTTTGCACTCTCATATGCCTGTATAGGAAAGCAAATCTATTTGAAGCAAACACAGGCTCTAAATTATGTGAAGTATAGTCAATGGAGAATAAAATATTAAAACTAGTTAGGAGCTCAGTCCGACATTAAGGCCGGCCACACACGGTTCAAATCTCGGCCGGTTCAGCAGGATCCAGCTGAGATTCGAACCGTTAATGAGCAGGCTGAAGGTACCAAGCTGATCGATCAAAATGGGTACAGCCAGTCTTCCAGGTTCTCTTACAATTATCGTTATTGGCTGCTATAGCCGCTAGCGATAATCACTGTCTTCTCTGGGCGGGGATGGCTTTGCCTGCCCCCCCCCGGGAGCAGACAATTGCTCGTCAGGAGGAATTATCCTTTCAGCACTATCTGTGTTGATGGGGGCATCGTGCAAACTCTTTCCCGCTACCTGTGGTTGCATGAATGAAATTTGCACCGTTTTGGCCTGACAAAAATCACATGCTAATCTTGCAATTAGCATTGGTGTTGTCAGCCTGTATGTGAGGTCCTTTAGTCAGCCATTGGGTTAATTATCAGATTCATTAGGTAGGCAGCCCAATGGCCAACTAAAAGTGCACACATGGCAAACTGACACAGCTTCTCCTATTTGTGCAATGGTGGCTTGGCACTGCCAGAAAGCCTTGTTACTAGCAAGATCTCCATGTAAAAAACTTTGCAAAAAATTCACCATAAAAGGATTTACTTGAAAAAAAAAATTGATCTGCATTTGAGCTCATTCTAATTTTCATTATGCTGCTTTTGAGTTCCCATTGACTTGTATGGGAAGAGAATTAGCTCTGACACAAATAAAAATCTGCCAACATTGGCCCCAACACACAAGGGAATTCACAAAGTGGCGCTATTACTGCCTAAATCCAGAAATAATTACCTTTAGATCGTAGATAATGAACATGTAGATAGATACAGTGCCTTGAAAAAGTATTCACACCCCTTGAAATGTTCTACCCCCACATGACTTCTCGCAATTACAGCTGCAAGTCTTTTTGGGTATGTCTCTACCAGTTTTGCACATCTAGAGAGTGAAATTTTTGCCCATTCTTCTTTGCAAAATCGCTCAAGGTCTGTCAGATTGGATGGAGAGTGTCTGTGAACAGCAATTTTCAAGTCTTGACACTGATTCTCAATTGGATTTAGGTCTGGGCATTGACTAGGCCATTCTAACACATGTATATGCCTTGATCTAAACCATTCCATTGTAGCTCTGGCTGTTTAGGTCCGTATTCCTGCTGGAAGGTGAACCTCCTCCCCAGTCTCAAGTCTTTTGCAGACTCTAACTAGTTTTCTTCTAAGATTGCCCTGTATTTGGCTCCATCCATCTTCCCTGTCCCTGCTGAAGAAAAGCATCCCCACAACATGATTCTGACACCACCATGTTTCACAGCGGGGATGGTGTGTTCAGTGTGATGTGCAGTGTTTGTTTTCCGCCACACATAGCATTTTGCTTTAGGCGAAAAAGTTCAACTTTGGTCTCAATGGTAAAAAAGGGGACACTCACAGGAGTGCAGACAAATAGGCTACGCACCCCACAAGATGCATGAGAAAACACAAAAAAACCCCCTAATAGGGCTTTAATGCAGCCAATGATATCAAAATGAGTGGGCAATCAAAATAACTTTATTGATACAAAAATTGTATAAAATGAATAGGTTCTGACATTAAAAGTCAGGACATGAACTGGAGTGCAGTATAAATTAAATTAAAAAACAGCGGACAATACCCATAATCGGGAACAGTGTACAGTACAATATATGCAAGACAACAAGATCGAAAATAGTGTTAAAATGCTGACGCGTTTCGACCCTAACTGGGTCTTTTTCAGAGGATAGTTATCAGCTGTAAGGGTGTAAGCATATATCAGAACATGGCACCCAACAACAACAACAATGAATTTGTGTAAACATAACAATGAATTACATAGTTACCAATCACGATGTTCCCGATGATTCTGAATAATCATGAAGAAAAAATATAGCCCCTCCTGTTTCTTCAGTTTCCCCAATGATTGGCCAGCTCCCCAGAGAGCCGGCATCAGGCCAGCATGCCTTGCAAGGGATCACGTATGAACTGCCCCCCGAGGGGGATCGGAGGGTGAAGGGCACACACCGCACCCGCAGTGGAACAACAAGAATGCTAAAAGCAAATTGAGGGCAGGAAAGGGAGTCATTAGTTCCCCAAATAATGCGAGAAAAAATAATGTACACTAACTTTAAACGGTTTAGCTAGTATGGGTTATAATCGGATATACAGGGGACAGGATTGTTCCTCCCCTGTCATCCTGTCCCCTGTATATCTGATTATAACCCATACCAGCTAAACCATTTAAAGCATTGATAGCTTCAAGAAACTATTAGATAATCACCTGAATGACCGCAACATACAGGGATATACAATGTAATACTGACACATAATCACACACATAGGTTGGACTTGATGGACTTGTGTCTTTTTTCAACCTCACCTACTATGTAACTTTGGTCTCATTTTCACGTTTGCTGTGTCCCCCACATGACTTCTCGCAAACTGCAAATGGGACTTCTTATGGCTTTCTTTCAACAATGGCTTTCTTCTTGCCACTTTTCCATAAAGGCCAGATTTGTGGAGTGCTTGACTAATAGTTGTTCTGTGGACAGATTCTCCCACCTGAGCTGTGGATCTCTGCAACTCTTCCAGAGTTACCATGGGCCTCTTGGCTGCTTCTTTGATTAATGCTCTCCTTGCCTGGCCTGTCAGTTTAGATGGACGGCCATATCTTGGTAGGTTTACAGTTGTACCATTTTCCGATGATGGGTTGAACAGTGCTCCATGAGATGTTCAAAGCTTGGAATATTTTTTTATAACATAACCCTGCTTTAAACTTCTCCAGATCTTTATCCCTGACCTGTCTGATGTGTTCCTTGGTCTTCATGATGCTGTTTGTTACTAAGGTTCTCTAACAAACCTCTGAGGGCTTCACGGAACAGCTATATTTATATTGAGATTAAATTACACACAGGTGGACTTGATTTACTAATTAGGTGACTTCTGAAGGCAACTGGTTCCACTAGATTTTAGTTAGGGGTATCATTATTTGTAAAAAAATGTGAAAAACATTTCTATAATTTTCCTTCCACTTCACAATTATGTGCTACTTTGTTGTTGGTCTATCACATAAAAGCCCAATAAAATACATTCATGCTTTTGGTTGTAACGTGACAAAATGTGGAAAATTTCAAGGGGTATGAATACATTTTCAAGTCACTCTAAGACAAACTTTAACTTTAAACAGAGTGCCTGTTGCGCTATGCTGTTTAGCAGGCAGCATAGTTGCTGCCACTACCCCTTCACCCCCACCTGTAGTTGGTTGTTAAGGATGCTTAATAGCAGGGCCGGGACAAGGGGTGGGCAGAGGGGGTAGCTGCCTTGGGCACTGTGGTATAAGGGGAGGTAGGGGAGGCACCACACAGAGATTGGGGGGAGGAGATTTTTCTTTAGAAGGGGGAAGTTGGGGCGCAGGGGGTAAGTATTGTGCTAGGAGTGGAAATTTGAGGGGGGGGTGCTATGAATGGTGATTTAGGGGGATTTCTGTTGGAAAGGGAAATTCGGGAGGCGACAGTTAGTATGTATTCTTCTAGGAGGGGAAATTTGGGGGGAGGTGCTAAGAATGGGGATTTAGGGAGATTTGCGTTGGGTGGGGGGATGGGGGAAGAAAATTTGTGCTAGGAGGGGGGATTTCGGGGGAATTTGTGCTCAGAGGGGTAGATCTGAAGGGGGAGGGGAGGATGTGTACTGGGAGGGGAACCTTTAGAGGTAGAGAATGTGTGCTAGGAGGGTTGAATTTATTTTGGGGGGGGAGCAAAGATTTGGGCTGCTTTTTCAGCAGGGGGGGTGGATTTGAACTTAGAGGAGGGAGAATTTATGCAGCTTGGCATGTTCGCCCTGGGCTCTAGATGATCTTGTCCCGGCACTGCTTCACAGTCAACAGCCTCTTAGCAACCAGTGATGTGGACAGTGGGCAGAGCCTGATAGGGAATCTAAGACACCAGTTCTCCAAACAGGTCCACTCTCTTCTGGTGATTGACAGCAGGCAGAGGGTGGATTCTATAGCCAACAGCAAGGTGTCTATTGGCTATGGATCCGCTCACTGCCTGCTCTTAGTCACAAGTGGAGTGGACCTGATAGGGAACTAATATCTGTGAATCCCCATCAAGTTCCACTCACCCTGCATTAAAACTCCTTGTCCACTGTGTTGTCTGGGTGACAGCTGCAGCAACATGGAGAGAGTTCAGCTGCACCTAGGATGGACTGTCCATATTAAGACTTCAGTCTTAGTGTTCCTCAACTAGTGTTGTGTGCCCCAGATCCATGGCTTACAACATGTACATGAAATTATCACCTGCACCAACATTTGTCTTCTGGAGGCATATTGGAATTCTAAAGAGTATCTTAAATGGGCCATACATTTTTTTTTCTTTTTTACATTCAACCAGTGGACTAAATGAAAAATGAATATAAAGATCCACACAAAAAGGTGGATAGAGGAATCCTAATTGCTGGGACATTGTATTCTGAAAATAGAATACACTGATCAATAGCCGCAGCCACTGATTGTTAAAATGTTTCCAATATTCCTTTTCAACAGAAGTGAATCAAACTTCGAATTCTGTCAAGCCGAGACAAACAGATCAAATTTTTCCGGTCCCTGCTGAAATGGCTGAATTTCTAATGCTGTGTACACACGACTGGACTTTTCAACAGCAAAGGTCCGACGGAATGAATCCGCCGGACAATTCGATCGTGTGTGGGCTTCATCGGACCTTTGTTGTCGAAAAATCAGACGGACTTTAGAAATAGAACATGTTTCAAATTTTTCCGACAGACTCGAGTTCGGTCGAAAAATCCGTTTGTCTGTATGCTAGTCCGACGGACGAACAACGACGCTAGGGCAGCTATTGGCTACTGGCTATGAACTTCCTCATTCTAGTCCGGTCGTACGTCATCACGTTCAAATCAGTCAGACTTTGGTGTGATCGTGTGTAGGCAAGTCCGTTGCGTCGGAACTCCGTTGGAACTCAGTCGAAAGTCCGTCAAAAAGTCCTTCGGGGTTCAGTCCGTCGAAAGTCCGCTCGTGTGTACATGGCATAACAGTGTATGGCCAGCTTTAGACTCTCTTTATGAATTCCCCTGAAACATAAGAATGTTTCCAATGAAATCAATTCTACATATAAGCCCGGTTCTGTATCATTGTTTTCACTGTCATCATTCTTTACACTGTGCAGTTTACAGAATTCGGAAGTGCACCTAGAGGTGGTCCCTTAGCACTGTGTATACTCCCATATAGAGATTTGCCAATTATTTAAGCAAAAGACAAATTTTTTGGTAGAAAACTATTTTCTAATTTGCAGAATTCAAAATTCAAAACTCTGATTACTTGAATTTAAACACTTTGTCATTCTTTACTGATCAGGCAAATGAACATTCAAAATTCCACAAAAGATAAGGTTCAGATAATTCTCCAGGCTCAGTACCAATGATCTTTTTTTTTTTAAGAGCAAATATTTTAAAGTTTTGCTGTAATGCTACTGTCATGATGAAACAATTCACATAAAGGAAATATGTACATACATCTGTTGCTGTGCTTTACTTTTTTTTTAAATAATGTACTGTATGTACAGAGGAAAAATGTTTGTCACAGGTCAACATCCATGGCAAAAGTCAGATCAGTGAGGTCATTGTCTCAGCAGATAGATGTTGGCCTCCTGTCAAAAACATGTATCCTTCCTCTCTGGATCCATTTGGTAAGGAAGAATAGTGTACGTTTGGGGCCAGCAGCTGGACGCATCCCACACAGCTGGAGTGTGGGAGATTTCCCCAGCACACCCTAAAGACAGCAGCCACATTATTAACTGCATAAAGTCAGAAAAGATTTATTTAAAAAGATCCAGCTTTTTTAAAATTTTTACTAGTTCTGCTTATTCCTAACATGTTGTAATTTTTGTACTGAAAATACTATACTATAAAGACAATAGAGATACATCTTACAATAAAACATATACCAGAAAGCACACTCTATTTGACCAGTTACATGTTGAGCAGGAGCTGCCTTGTAAAATAATGTTTTGACAAAGCCTGCCTCACAAGACAGTTAGGAAATGCTCCATCACACATACTAGGAAGGGAAGAACCAGTGATGTCGTTCCTTAGCATCCGTTTGTTTGTAGAACACATTAGGCACTGTGACCAAAGCAAATAGTCAGTCAAGAATGTTTGCTTTAGTGTACATTCTTCATCACTTGTTCTTTTAACTTCTGAAGGATAACACGTCATGTAGTAATAAAGATAGAAAAGAAATAGATAAAAGATGAACAAACAAAAGAGTCACTGTTTAGTCCACCATAAATGTCCTGACTAAGCGCTGCCTCGCTGCTTAAATCTTTTAAATAAAAAAGAATAAAGCAATCGCATATTGTTAGATGGGGTGGTGTAGAGTAAAAGTGGCCAAAATAATACTGAATTCAGGAGCTAGGCATTGAGTTCAGGAAATGTCAAGGGCCAAGAAAAGTTTATATTCCGTGGCATAGCTACATGGATCAGAAATTCAACGATCACTACAGGGCCTGTGAATTCTAAATATGCTTTTGTGGGGTGACAGATTCTAATGAACCTGTCATTGAAACTTCTTCTGCCAACCTTTTTATGTGACTTTGAGGGCCAAATGGGAGAAACACCAATTCTTTTAATTACATGCTTGGGAAATTCCCTTAAAGCGGAGTTCCAACCAAAAGTGGAACCTCCACTTATTTGCTTCTTCCCGAGAGGCTTCACTGCCGGTTACCCTTAGTGGAGATGGCGGCGGCAGCATCCAACAGCTGATCTGAGAATTGGCCCGGGTGCCGACATTGCGAGCTCCCTGGACAGGTAAGTGTCCATATATTAAAAGTCAGCAGACTTTAAATTTTTTTCCCCCCAGGCGGAACTCCTCTTTAAAGTGTTACAAAACCCACAACAGTAAAATCATTCTGTATATGCAGTAAAGCATGCTTGTTATACTCACTGTGGAACCTAAGGAGTTAATCCTCCTCATTGTGTAAAAAGCCTGTCTTCTCTGCTCCTCCCCTTCTTCCACTGTCCCCAAGACAGAGCCTTTGGAGTCACTCTGCACATGCTCAGTTTGGTGTGTATTGCTGGAGTGCTCTTTTTTTTTCTTGGGAGGGTGCATGTGATCGGCACAGGGACAATCAGCACTGTCCAGACAGAGGGTCAGTAGTCATGCAGCCTCATAGGACAGTCACAGGAGAATGAAAACTCCTCCTACAAGCTTTAACCAGACACTGATAGAAGCCACAAGACTGCTATATACTGCTGATGAGAAAAGGTATTTAGCAGTTTATATTTTTCTAAAATAACTGCATTTCCATGTTCTGTGTACTGTGGGAGACCAGGTACAGTGAATGCAGGGTCCTGGGTTTAGTAACACTTTAAGCTTTTTGCAGTATTACAGAACAGTACCATTCTCTCAGACACCGGACATGCCCATTGTTTTGCAGCTGGTCCAAGTCGCCACACCATCATCAGGCAAGGCTTTGTGTGACAACTGCACCGATTTGGTGACTGCCCTTTGGCAGGGAAAGTTCACTCACATACTGTACCTTGTCTAGAATATGTCCTGAACCTGGTGGTGCATTGGTTCCTAGTTAGGTATCCTGGCTTTCAAAATGTCCTGCAGCAGAAAAGTGAGCAACCACTTTAGGTGGTCATACCAATCAAGTGTTCACCTGGTTAAAATGGTGTGGTAACAAAAGCTGCCTACCAACCATGTGATATGAGTTACACCCACACACTTGAACTTGACAATTGCCACACTGCAGCATCTGCCATCAAGTATATGTGTTGGCATAGGACAGGAACAGGCTCTGGGGAGCTGGAGTTATTTTCACCATGTCACTCGTTTTTTATTCAGATGCATTCATTATATTGTCACCATATGAACAGGCAACTAGAATGATGAGCTGTGAGCTTCTTTGGTGTTTCTGCTAGAGCACACACTGCATGATGTAATAGATTGGGCACTGGAAAAGAAGAAAGAGGAGGATTTCCCACTGTCTCAAGGCCAGCAGGATCCTTTACCTGCCTAGAACCTTTACCAACATCCTTGTGAGGAAGAGAGGCAGAGGAAGGGTACAAGGAGGAGGGGGGTTAGCATGCTTACAGTAAAGAGGAGGAGGTTTATGCCCCGTACACACGGTCGGATTTTCCGATGGAAAATGTCCGATCGGAGCGTGTTGTCGGAAATTCCGACCGTGTGTGGGCTCCATCGGACATTTTCCATCGGATTTTCCGACACACAAAGTTGGAGAGCAGGAGATAAAATTTTCCGACAACAAAATCCAATCGCGTCAATTCTGACCGTGTGTGGCCTGTTCCGACGCACAAAGTGCCACGCATGCTCAGAAGAAATTTCGACACGGAACAGCTCGGTCAGGTAAAATTAGCGTTCGCAATGGATACAGCACTTTCGTCACGCTGCAATGTTAAAAATGGTTTAATACAGCGCACTCTCTTCTTCTTTATAATGTGACAAGAATTAAGTAGTTTTGCTGCTCATATTCACACACACTTCTCACAAACTTATTTTTTTGTTTTTTTCTTGGGATTCCCTGAATATATTGTTATTTGTCACATCTGACATATTTTTTTTTTTTTTTTTATTTAAAGCCATTTTTCGTTTAGATTTTATGTTTGTATTTTTTCCAAGGCTGAACTTTGTTTAATGTTATTTTTAGTTTTACTCCAGACTATTTTTGTGTGTGTTTTGTGTGTCAAGTTACCACAACACCATTGATATCTTTTATTATTTAATCTCAAGGAGATTGTTTGTTGTTGGTGTCCCTTGTTAATTTCATGTTGTATTTTTGAAATGTACCTGAATCCTCACAAACCAACTTTTCTTTTTGAAGTAAAACACACATAGGCAAGTAGAATTCAAAACAAAAATCCTTTATTAAGGGCTCAGAACCAAACAAAGAGGGAGGCAACGCTGGATCAACAGGAGAAATTAGTGAAGCCTGGGACCCCCAGGGCAGACATCAATTCTTGAACATCAAAATTGGTGGCCTGAGGAGTCCATATGTAAGGGAGGGCAGTCTGGTCCAGAAGTCGCAGAGATCCAGAAAGCAGCAGATGACATCTGTGTCCCCAGGCTGTGGTACCACAAGAGGCTGCATCTTTTGGCCGACCAGACTGGATCCAGGGTCCTCACTTTCTGGTCTTCCTTCCACGCTTCATTCCGGGCTGTGGCTGTGCTGTTGGAGATGTGGCAGGAGGAGGAGTAGGACCTGGAGGAGGAGGAGGACTGGGAGGACCTGGAGGAGAAGGAGGAGGACCTGCAGGAGGAGGAGGAGGACCATGTGTGAGTTCGCAAAGGTGTGTCTCAGATGTAATTTGGGCCCTCATACCTTTATTAAGAGCCTCCAATATGAGCGACTCACACATGAGTTGTTGTCCCTCCTCTATCCTCTGCATTTTAGAGGCAATGATGGCAGCGAAGTCATCCTCCACGGTGTGTGGTGCTCCCAGGGCCTCTGTAGCCCTCCAAAAGAGGCCTATGGCAGCCTCCTCTAGGGCACTCCTCCTCCTGCCACTTTCTCTTTCCAGGGGGAGGGGAGGGACCTGCATATCAGGTAGCCTGCTCGGCCCGGCCACCTCCTGGCTGCGACTTCCCTGTGTATGAAAAAGGGACATGGTTTTAGTTTTTGCATCATCAATCACAATCATAAATTAGTAATCCAAACTAACATCTAGTTAACATCACTGATTGGACAACCTGAACTATTTAGAGGAATGCTATACCTGGCTCAAGCTGGGCTCCTCCACATGTTGCTGCCTGGAAGGCCCAGGTTGGGCGTCAGAAGCCTCAGCTCGGGGGGGAAGGAAGCGTGGAAGGAAGACTGGAGAGGGATGACCTGGGTTCAGTCTGGCCTGCCAGAAAATGCAGCCTGTCATAGTACCACATCCTGGGGACATAGATGTCATCTGCTGCTCTGGATCTCTGTGAATCCTGGACTTTCTGGTGCTCCCTTACATATGTGCTCCTCAGGCCACCAAATAGGATCTTCAAATATGTGATGTCTGCCGTGGGGATCACCTGCTTCACAATTTCCAACAATTGATCCAGTGCTGCCTTCCTCTTTGTTTGGTTCCTGTAATGTGGGTGGTTTATCTCCCACAGACAGGGCAGCTCCCTGAACATGTCAATGAATACTGACATGAAGTCATTATCTTGTAATAAGATATCCATGTTCACTGCAAGACACAACACAAGACAAAGCCTAATGTCAGACCAAACTCTCCTAATCTTGTTACAATATAGGCCTCAATCTAGAAGCAGTATAGGCACAAGTATGTCTCTTACCTTCGTTCTTACGATCGGCGCGTCCAATGCTCCTTCCTCCACTCACAGATCGTACGTAATACGCACGTGTGTTACGCTTTATACACACTGCACATGCGTGTAACTCCACCCGCCCCTGACGTTCTTTCTAGTCTATTCCCCGCCCCTTTTCGTTCGGCGCAGTGGGTGAAGAGCACATGGCGGAGTCACAGCAGGTGCGTGCTAATTACAGGAACGAGGAGGAGGAGGAGGAAAGCCCGGATCCGGACACGTCCCGATCCAGAAGGAGAAGATTTAAGGCCACAAATATGTCCTTTGGGGAGATGTTGGAGATGGTGGACATCCTGAAGAAGGCCGACTATGATGGAAAGTATGGACCTTACCCCAACCCCAATATCAGAAAGGCCAAGATCATTGCGAAAGTGGTCAAAAGTCTGCACAGGAATTTCGGGGTACGACGATCGAAAGATCAGCTCAGGAAGCGGTGGTCGGACCTGAAATTAAGAGAGCCAGAGAAGTACAGAAAGATCCGGAGAGTGCTGCAAAAAAGTAAGTAGTTGTGCTGTGTTCCTATTCTTTTTGTCTTTATTACGTTTGTGCTGCTCCATATGCTTTTCTTAATTGTTGTACAGTTTAAAATGTCAATTTTAATGTTCATGGGCCCATTATTCATTCGTATCAAACATTTTTTTTTTCGGCCTCTAAAACACCATTGTTTAGGCCATATGCATTTTCCTACATTTTTAAGGGCCTACTTGGATGCAAAATATTTGGTTGTGTAGATGGCTTTCTTACTAGAATGAAATGCAAACTAGATTCTGTGTAAGGAGAGGACACTCAGCAGCTGTTTTCACATCTGGACACTGGAGCACTAGTGTGGGACACAAGAACACCCTTTTTATTAGGGGGCCCACACAGGTGCTCCAGTGTATACTATAGGGGGGTCTCCATCTGTGAAGCTTGTACAAAACAGGTAAAGTATTGCAGGTTGAAAAAGGACACTAAAAAAGCGACATCTTGGACTCTGCTAAAATTGACAATTGTACCCCACTTCCAAGCAATGTTTCCTATTTATAGTTCTGCCATCAAATATCTGTGTGCTAATTATACCATTTTTGTTTTACATAGGGGAGAAAAGACTCGGAGGACACCCCTCATCCGAGGAGACCAGAGACCCACCACCTCTGGAAGAAGGTGAAATACCCCCAACACAAGCGGAGCAGGAGGAGGAAGAAGACGTGGTGGAAATTGACACCACAACAGGTGAGTGTCTGCGACCACAGGCTCAGGTAAGAGATGGATGCTGGCAGATTTTTGATACCTGTTTTTGTTTGGTTTCTCTCTTTTTAGGTGATCGTGAGGTTATGGATCGAGATCCTTTCATATCAGAAAGTGCCCAGATTCTGATCGGGGAGATAATGGGGTGTAATTTAGAATTGGAAAACATCAAGAAAAAAATCAATGATGTGATTCAAAAAAATAATAACATCATTGATGTTTTGGGGCGAATTTAAAACCCCACAAAATCACTTTTTTTTGTGTGGTACAATCTTTTAAATTTTTGAGCGATGTTTCGAAATGCCAAATATGGAGGATGCACACAGTGTGCCAACATGTGCTATCTGCCATCACGAGAGATCAATGGACGCGTTTTGGGGGTGCAACCCCTTCCTCAATAATAAAGTAGCGGCGAGGAAGGGGTTGCTCCCCCAAAACACGTACCTTGATCCCCCGTGATGGCAGCTAGCACATGTTGACATTCGTAAATTGGTGTGCATCTTCCAAATTTGGCTTTTCAAGGGGTGACTTCACCCCATCTGAACGCAATATCAAACACAGTTCCTAAATACTCATGTCTGATATTGCCTTCAAGTTTTACCAAATATGAACTTTGTAAGTTCAAGTTTGTTGTGTTTCTTGTTGGTTTTACACAGGCCTGTTTTATCGTAAATGGACATTTCTATTTTTGATAATGCCACCCCAAAAATTGTTATACAACAAACATGTTGGTTTGTTTTAAAAACCGTTTCTAAATGCACATGTGATTGTGCAGGTATTAAAAAGTTTGTTGATCAAGAATGTGTGGATTATTGTCTCAACGCTACAACACTTTTGTGGTGATGTAATTGCTGTTTTCTGAGAAAATAGTGGTTATTTCCTAAGGGCAAATCCTCTTTGCACTACAAGAGCATTTTCAGTGCTGTTTCAAGAGCACTTGTAGTATAAAAAGTGTATACGCCTTTAGTAAATAACAGCCAACAGTGCTTTGTATAAGGTTACACAATCACGCCATTTTCAGGACTCCACACATTGCTGTCAGGGTCAGCTAAAACAAACACAAGCAGTAAATGTCACCAAAGATTAAATTTGTTTTTTTTTATTTGAGAAATGCTTCACAAATTGTCTGGCATATTGATGGCCCCCCTACCCGCAAAGAACTCAAGGTATCTTAACCGGACATCACGGGCACTCAGGGAGGGCAAGCCAGGACGGCCACTTTCAAGCGCCGTCAGGGTTGTATCATGTAGATTTCTGGCCTCAGGCCCAACTAAGCCAGCATAGTTGGCAGAATGTTGCCGTAAAAAGTTATGGAGAACACAGCACGCCAGGATTAGATGATTAAGTTTATACTCCGCCATATGGATGGGTGTCAGAAATAGGCGGAACCGGCTGGCCATGATTCCAAATGTGTTCTCCACCACTCTTCTGGCTCTGGCCAGCCGGTAATTAAAAACCCTCTGTTCTGGGGTGAGGGTCCTCATCGGGAATGGCCGCATAAGATGGTCCCCCAGCGCAAATGCTTCATCCGCAACGAAGACGAATGCGAGTCCTTCCACATTGTCCTCTGGAGGTGGCAAGTCCAAGCTTCCATTCTGGAGATGCCTGTAGAACTCCGTCTGGGTGATGACTCCACCATCGGACATCCAGCCATTCTTCCCCACGTTCACATACAAGAAGTCGTAATTAGCCGATACCACCGCCAACATCACAATACTATTGAACCCCTTATAGTTGAAATAGTACAATCCCGAGTTGGGTGGTGGGACGATGTGAACGTGTTTCCCATCAATTGCCCCTCCGCAGTTAGGAAAGTCCCACCGCTGGTCAAAGTGGGAGGCCACAGTCTGCCATTCCTGTGGCGTGGAAGGAAACTGTTGAGGAAAACAAAAATAATTTACTATTTTTGCACATAAACATGGCAAGCAGATTAGGCACAAACATTCTTGGCCAACCTCCAGATAGCATTTATTAAGGGGAAATTAACACCAAAGTATAAGGTACACCTATCATATTCAACCTCCCCCCCCTCTCATGGGCCATTTCTAACATTATAGGGGGGGGGAATCGTGGACAGGTAACCCTCTTCACTTCATTGAGAGATGAATGCCTAAATACAGGGTATTACTTAGCCCCTCCTTAGTTACACTATTGGCAGCCCACTGGACAGGTAAGAAGTGTCATAATACAAAGATATAAATACACACTGTACACATTTGAGGACATTTGGACATTCTGATATTACCTATCAAGATAATAATAGAATACAAAAACTTTAAACAGTACCATTGGAAAGTATACAGGCAGGCCCTTGCACTACATGCTTTGGGGAATTCATCCATAAATCTGACCAGTAAAGAGATGGGTATAGTGTGCATGGGTTTGGCAGATAGATGATTGAGGATAGATAGAGGATTGGGATCAGCTGACTTAGAGGTTGGGGGGAGGGAGGGTTTAGAAAAATGATTTGGGGACACTACAAAAAAAAAGCCTCTGGAACTCTGCCTGAATTTAAAGCACAAATCAATTTTCTAAACATTTTAGGGGGTGTTTGGGGTAATAAAGCACTACTATGGAGCTGATAAAATACATAATTGTTAAGTGACTACATGAGGTAAATATAGGGCAGGAGAGCATGCTGGGGAGGTTATTGAAGGCCAATCTGTATGAAGGACTAAAAAAATAAATACCTAAAAAACCAGCATGCATGAGAACAAAGGGGACATTCGCAGCATATTACAATCATGGTAATTAGGGAATGAGGAAAGAAATACAATATATTAGCAAACATTAAATACAATAAAATGTGATATTAAAGGATACAAATCTTACCTTCATATACCTTCATATACTCCTTCTGCAGGACCTGGATGATGGCAGAACAGGTCTCTGGGATAATACGGGGGTCCGTCATCCTGAGAAAGTTCCTGAAATCATCAGGATTATTCTCACGGATCTCACGGAGCAAAGGCATATGAGAGAACTGGTCACGCTGAAGCAACCAATTCTTGGTCCATGAACTCCTCCCCACCCTGTTCATGGACTGGACTTGTGTCAAGGTCAGGACTCCAACACCAAGCCCCCGCACAGCACGAACTCTACGACAAGTACGTATACGAAACATGGCTAGAAAACGGTCGGCTGCTCAGAACGAAGTAACAGAACGCACTGAAGAACAGCAAGGCCTGTGAAGAGCGACCTGAAAAACAGTAACGAACGAACAAGAACACAATGACTACTTAAAGTCACGCGGAACTTGCTTGCACACACTGAAGAGCAGATACAAACCCACAAGCACAAACTGAACGTCAGAAAACGATCTGAAAGCCACGAGTCTGAAAAAGCGTGAATTGTCTCTCACCAAACTTTTACTAACACGAGTTTAGCAAAAGGAGCCCAAAGGGTGCCGCGCTTGGTTCTGAACTTGCCTTTTCTAGTCTCGTCGTACGTGCTTGACGTCACTGCGTTCTTGGCAATCGGAAATTCCGACAACTTTGTGCGACCGTGTGTACGCAAAACAAGTTTGAGCCAACATCCGTCGGAAAAAATCCTAGGATTTTGTTGTCGGAATGTTCGAACAAAGTCCGACCGTGTGTACGGGGCATTAGGGTGCTGGTGGTGGAAGGAGCAGGAGATGTGAGGTGGCTTTAGAGTAGCCACTAGCCGACCAGCTGCCGCAGTTATACAGCTTATACATGCAGGTTGGCACAGCTGCGCAAATCGCCGTAGCTCCTTTAAGGACGTCACAGCAGGCGTGCATGCGTCCACCACGTGTCTCCGGAGCCAATGTGCGTGCCCGTTGGGCGCGATGACCGGTGGGCAACACCGATCTGTCTCCTCCCCTAGTCAGTCCCATTCCTCCTACAGTTAGCAGTTAGAACACACCTAGGGAACACAGTTAACCCCTTGATCACCCCCTAATGTTAACCCCTTCCCTGCCAGTGACATTTACACAGTAATCAGTGGATATTTTTAGCTCTGATCGCTGTATAAATGTCAATGGTCCCAAAATAGTGTCAAAAGTGTTGGATCTGTCAGCCGCAATGTCGCAGTCCTGATAAAAATCGCAGATCTCACGCAAGAAGAATTGACATTAGCACTTAAATCCGCCAAACCTGATAAAGCCCCTGGACCAGATGGCCTTACTCTTCCATATTATAAAACGCTATTCTCATCCCTCAACACGCACATGATATCCTTTTTTAATGCAATAGGACCTCAAACAGCCTTTTCAAAAGATACCACACGAGCGCACATTACAGTCATCCCAAAAGAGGGCAAAGACCCTCTAACCTGTAGTAGTTACAGACCCATCTCCCTGCTAAACACAGACCTCAAACTATTTACTAAGATCCTCGTGTTCCGTTCAACCCATCATATGCAATCCCTAATTCATTTGGACCAGGTGGGCTTTATTCCCACCAGGGAAGCTAGAGACAGTACAATTAAAGTATTAAACTTGATACACATAGCCAACCAGACCCATGTACCCTCAGTTTTCCTGAACACGGACGCTGAAAAAGCATTCGATAGGGTTAATTGGGAGTATATGTTGACAGTCCTCAGACACGTAGGATTGGGAGAAAAGATGATGGGATGGATTACCCAAATATACAATACCCCCACAGCTCAAGTCAAAGTGAACGGAATTTTATCGGACCCCTTCCAAATTAAAAACGGGACGAGACAGGGTTGCCCACTATCTCCCCTACTGTTTGCCCTCACGTTAGAGCCGTTCTTAAGCAAAATTAGAAATAACCCAGACATCCAAGGTCTAAAGGTCGGAGGGGCCCAATATAAGGTCTCTGCATATGCAGACGACCTGATGTTCTCCCTATCAAACCCAGTAATTTCTCTTCCAAATCTTCTTAGAGAATTTGAGGAATTTGGAAATATCTCCAATCTTAAAATTAACTACAACAAGTCAGAGGCCATGGGTATAGAGTTATCAAAACCTACATTGCAAACACTGCGCTCCAGTTTTAACTTTAAATGGACATCCACAGCTCTGACATATTTGGGTACTCTGGTCCCAGCAAACCTCAACCATACCTTTAAGCTGAATTTCCCACCCTTACTAGCTAAAACAGGAAACATACTGACGTCCTGGGGTAAAGGCCTACACTCCTGGTTCGGGAGATGCAATCTTATCAAGATGTGCATCTTACCCAAATACCTTTATATGTTACAAGCACTCCCAATTGCGATCCCCACATCCTATTTTAGAAAGGTGCACAGTCAATTCCATAAATTCATATGGGCAAACAAAAAATCGAGATTACCACGTACACTCCTATCTATGCCCAAAGCTTCCGGAGGACTTGCTGTCCCAGATGTGAGAAAATACTACCAAGCAGTACACCTGGGCAGAATTATAGACTGGTGTCGCCATCAAGACCTTAAACTATGGACACACCTGGAACAGGCCCAGGTGCAAATACCCCTGCAGGGAGCTCTATGGTGCTATGAACACCTTCGAATACAAGACAAAAGACACCCACTGATAGGGACGACGCTCCAGGTGAGCTCACAAATATGCCAACTGCAATCATTATCGTCGGCTAACTCCCCACTCTATCCAATTATAGGAAACCCGCAATTCTCCCCAGGCCTAGACCCTCAGGTTAAAAATGCACTCCTAAGCGTAAAACGCACACAAGCACAACATTTTCTGGCAGGAGACTCATGGCCATTCGTGGAGACATTAAGCAACCAAACAGGCCCCTTTAAGTTATCATTTTGGACGGCTGTCCAGTTGAGACACTTCCTCACGTCTATACCTAACCCACAGGGGTTCGTACAACCCCTAACGGCATTTGAAGATTACTGCTCAGAGGAGGGTGCACTCGCAAGGACGCTTTCGATAATGTATAACCTCCTCATTACCCCGACGGACGACACACATCTAACCTTTATACATAAATGGGAGAGGGATGCACATTTACATCGGACCAGATTCAACGTGTAGTGGCTTTCTCGCTAAAATCCTCTATTTGCAAGAAAATACAGGAAACTAATTATAAACTCTTGACGAGGTGGTACCTAACCACCCAGGCCCTACATACCTTCTACCCGAACACCTCAGCACTTTGTTGGAGATGTCGGGTGGAGAGGGGCACGTTGCTGCACGTATTCTGGTCCTGCTCGAAACTATCACATTTCTGGTCTACTATTAGAGCAACCATCCAAAAATTCACGGAATACAATATCCCCAATGACCCGGCCTTTTTTCTGTTACACGTAAATACTATATCAACTAAAAGATACAAAAAGTCCATCGTGCGACACTTAGTTGACGCAGCTAAATCCTGTATCCCACTCCAATGGAAAAAACAAACTCCACCAACCGTGGCGGAGTGGGTTCGGAGGGTGGAGGAGATTAGTAGAATGGAAGACCTGCTACTAACGGCGAGACACCAACAGGAAAAATATAGAAAGACATGGGCATCCTGTCCTCAGAGGGCACCACCCTTAGAACCACCTGATAAGCTCACTTCTCCAGATAATACAAAATATGAGGCTGTCCTGAATCAACCAGAGCCCCCCCCCCTCCCCATACCCTCCCCCCCCCCCTGCAGGTCTCTCCTTTCCTTTATCCCTCTCTCTATCTACCCCTCTTTTTCCCGATGTATACCTACGATTCTCCCCGCTGCCCCTTCCCTCTTGGGTACTGAAGTTCTGCCTGAGCGGGATAGGAGGCGAGTGGAGACTAATGGAGAGAAATGTTAAATGTGAATTTTTACTGCTGACCTTCTATTGTAAGAGATCTATCAATGTATAGGACTAATTAGGAAGGTAAATGAATATGCCTCTCCTCACTCTCAATGTATGTATGTATTGTACTGTATTGTAATGTTCCAAGCCCACGTTGGGCCTGTAAAAATAAATAAAACCTATATTTGAAAAAAAAAAAAAATCGCAGATCGCCGCCATTACTAGTAAAAAAAAAAATAATAATAAAAATGACATAAATCTATCCCCTATTTTGTAGACGCTATAACTTTTGCGGAAACCAATCAATATACGCTTATTGCGATTTTTTTTACCAAAAATATGTAGAAGAATATATATCGACCTAAACTAATGAAGACATTTTTTTTTGCGTTTTTTTATTATTTATAGCAAAAAGTACAAAATATTTTGTTTTTTTTTTCAAAAGAAAGTTCTATTTGTGGAGAAAAAAGGACATAAAGTTTGTTTGGGTACAACATTGCACAACCGCGCAATTGTCAGTTAAATCGACGCAGTGCCGTATCGCAAAAAATTGCCTGGTCAGGAAGGGGGCAAATCCTTCCGGGGCTGAAGTGGTTAGACATGTGCAGTTCGTTTTGTTCCAAATTAATATTCTGATGAATTTTTTGTTATTCGGAGATTCGGATATGTAACGACACCCCAAGTATGAAATGGGTTAAAGTCGTTTAGGACATTCCATACCCAAACACAAAGGCAGCTACCGAACACTCCGATCAGCCGAACAAGGAACCCATACAAATAATTCTCCCCCCAAATACGAGACAAGGCTCTGTCTTGAGGGTCAATCAGGAATTAATCTTTATTCAAACACATGTTATACAGATCCCACTTCAAAACATTTCCCCCCCCACCCTTGGAAAACAGGGCGGTTTAAACTGTCTAATAACAATGGACACACAGGCCAGGTGTGCTTAACTTCTCATCAATAAACAGTCTTAACAGGGGGGCTGCTGGAAGAATCCCCCCTCCCTCTTTCCTCACAGCAAGACCATAATAGTTGAGGCAGACAGCCACAATAGACAATAGAATACAGTCACACCCCAACCATCACAGCAAACAGTCCAGAACAGGATGAGACAGCACACATTATATATACATATATACAGCATTAAGTCTGACTAACAAAGATCATAGTGGGGTTCTCATTCACCCTGTGCCCCTATTAGTGACTCCCATCACATGGCTCCCTCCTTGTGGAACACTCCGGCAGACCCGGCTTGATCCTTCTCGTGTCAACTTGGGGATGTCCGGAACTAGGAGGCCGGGGTGACTTCTGTTTGCCGGGACAACCCATTAGCATTGCCATTTTGCTTACCGGTCGGTAGCTGATGGTGAAATTGTAAGGTTGCAGGGCTAAGCTCCTGAGACCCGGTTCAGCCAGACCAATGGGATATGGTCAGTGACTAATGAAAATTCCTGTCCATACAAATAAGGGTTCAACTTTTTAAGGGCCCAGACCAGGGCCAAGCACTCCTTCTCCACTGCTGCATAGTTCACTTTCCGGGGTAATAGCTTTCTGCTCAGGTATGTGACAGGGTGTTCTCTTCCATCCTCCCCGATTTGGCTCAGCACAGCCCCCAGTCCAAACATGGAAGCATCTGTGTGGACAAGGAAATGTTTGTTAGGTACTGGGGCAGCCAAGACAGGGGCATTTACAAGTGCTTGCTTGAGGGCTAGAAACGGGGCTTCACAAGCTGGAGACCACAGGACCTGCCTAGGTAAATTCTTTTTCGTCAGGTCAGTCAGGGGCTTGGCGATAGCACTATAATCAGGGACAAAACGTCAGTAGTACCCTGCAGTCCCCAAGAAGGCTAATACCTGGGACTTACTAACCTAGATGGCACTTGTCTGGTTTCAAGGTCAGGCCTGCGGCCCGAATCTTGTCCAGGACCACCCCTACGTGAACCAAGTGCTCCTCCCAAGACCCACTGTAGATCGCAATGACATCCAGGTATGCACATGCAAAATCCTGAAAGCCATCGAGGAGCCTATCCCCCATAAGTTGGAAGGTAGGATTTTTCATCCCGAATGGCATTACCTTAGACTGGTACAGGCCAAACGGGGTAACAAATGCTGACTTGGGGATAGCATCCTCGGCCAGGGGAATCTGCCAATAGCCCTTACACAGGTCTATTGTAGTTAAATAACATCCCCTGGCTATAAAATCTAGCAGTTAATCTACCCTGGGCATCGGGTAGGCATCAGTGGTGGTCTTCTCATTGAGTCCATGCAGAACCAGGTAGTTCCGTCTTTCTTATGCAGCAGGACTACAGGCGAGGCCCAAGGGCTGTCAGAGGGCTCAATGACTCCTAACTAAATCATCTCCTGTATCTCCTTCTGCATTCCTTCTCGGACTGCTTCAGGGATACGGTAGGGGGGCTTTTGAAGGGGTGCTTGTCCAGGGGTCCAGGGGTCTCTACCTTATGCACAGCCAGGGTCGTGTAACCTGTTTTTTTGGGAGAAAGTCGCCTGTTTCTCCCACAGAAGCCACTTAGCCTGTTCCTTCTTTGTGGGGCTTAACCGGTCTCTCTGGGGGTCTGGGGGTCTCTCTCTAGTAAGTCAGGGAGGGGTAAACTTTTGGAGTCATCCGCAGCAGGGGCACATACTGCAGCCATTCCTGGTACTCCTTCAGCATGTCCACATGAAAGGTTCGCTGCATTCTTTCATCTGCACAGCTGGCAATAACATAGGTAGTATCACATACCTGGGCTACTAGTTTATATGAGCCCTGCCAAGATGCCTGCATCTTGTCGGTCTTCAGAGGCTTGAGCACTAAGACCTTCTAACCAACCGGGTAGATACGCTGTCGGGCCCCCTGATCGTACCATCTCTTCTGTCTCACCCTGGGCCGCCTGGATATTCTCCCTTACCATCAGAGACAGTTGCGCCATGCGGTCCCTGAGTTCCAGAACATAGGGCACTATGGGGGTCCCCTCCCGCTCTGTCTCCCCCTCCCAGTGTCCATAAATGAGATCGAGGGGTCCGCGGACCCTTCTCCCATAGAGTAACATGAAGGGAGAGAACCCAATAGATTCCTGGGGTACCTCTCTGTAGGCAAATAACAGGTGAGGCAGGAATTTCTCCCAGTCTCTGCAAGTGTCCGAAAAGGTCCTCAGCATTTGCTTGAGGGTCCAGTTAAAGCGCTCGCAGAGACCATTAGTCTGGGGGTGGTAAGGTGAGCTCAGCAAGGGCTTAATATTGCACACCTTCCACAACTGCTGGGTGAGCACAGCGGTAAACTGGGTTCCCTGGTCAGAGAGAATCTCCTTAGGGAACCCCACTCTAGTAAATATTTTAACCAGGACATCAGCTACTGTCTCTGCTTCAATGTTGGACATAGCTACTGCCTCTGGATAACGGGTGGCGTAGTCCACCATGGTGAGAATATACTTCTTCCCGGATGGACTAGGCCTGGCCAAGGGACCCACAATGTCAACGGCTATGCGGTAAAAGGGCTCCCCAATAATAGGCATGTACATAAGTCTGGCCTTAGGGTGGTCCCCCCGCTTACCCACCCGTTGACATGTGTCACACGTTTTGCAGTACTGTCGCACATCCTGGTTAAAATTGGGCCAGAAGAAATTCTGTGTAATTCTCTGGGCTGTGTGACGGGACCCTAGATGCCCTGCTAGTGGTACATCATGCCTGATTCACAGAATCTCCAGCTGGTATTTCTTAGGTACCACCAGCTGTTGTTTCTGCGAAGGGGCTTTATTTCCTGGGGATAGCTTAGGGATCCTATACAGTCTATCCCCCACCCATTCATAGATCTCCCCTTCTATTCCCCTTTCCTGAGTATCTGCCTTAGCCCTATACTTGTGTAAGGTCGGGTCCTCCCGGGTTTCCCTCCCGAATGCCTCTGGGGTATCCCAGCCTAGGGGAGCCTGATCTAAGGTACATGTTGGGTAAGATAGTCTTACCTGGGTCTCAGCAGCAAGCGGGTCGGTTCCAACAGCACGGGTCTGGGCACGGGTAGTCACTGGGTTGGCTTCAGTGGGGCCCACCGGGGCGTAAGCAGAAACGAGGGGGCACCAGTAGTATATCCGCTGGCAAATCCTTCATCACCCCCACATTCACGTGTCCCGAACCAACCCCCCACTCCAGGTGAACATGGGCAACGGGTAGCCGGAAAATGGTGCCTCCTGCTACCCTTACGGCTACAGTGTCCCCGGTGTGTTGGCTCTCTGGGATGAGGTTCTTCTGTAGTAGGGTTATGGTGGTGCCAGTATCACGTAGGTCATTGGCTACCTTTCCATTAACCCGGACAGTCTGCCTGTGTTGCTGTCTGTTGTCCTGGTTAGCTGCTTGTACTGGATCAGCTTCGTGCAGGATGCCCCAATGTTCTTCCTCCTCAACGCAGTGAGCTGCAGGCATGGATGTGCGGGGATTCCCCCCTGCTGGCTTTCTCCATGACTGGGACTGCCTGGCTGGATTCAACGAACAGTCTGGCTTTTTGTGCCCTAGCTGTTTACACCCAAAACACCTGAGGGGTTGTGAGTAGTTCTGGGAGTTGAACCTGGGCTGCTGAGAATAAGTGGCCGCTGGAGGTGGTGCTGTAGAGCGGTACGACTGTGGTTGGTAGGCGCCAGCTGGAGGGGGTGCCTACCCCCTCTGTTGCCTACCCAATCTGTTGTCTTGACCACAGGGTTTTTTTTCACAAGAAAATCTTGACCACAGGGTTATCCAGTTTGCAGGCGTCTGTGTATTCGTCCGCCAGGCGAGCTGCTTCAGGCAAGGTGAAAGGTTTTCTGTCCCAGACCCACTCTCTGACTTCCAGGGACAGCTTGTCAAAGAAGTGCTCCAGCAGGAACAGCTGCAGCACCTCTTGCCCGGATACTGCTTGGCATCCAGCGACCCAGTAGGCGGCTTGCCCACTCGGTATTTGACTCCATTCTGCTTGCTCGTCTCTCAGAACTGCCTCCGGTATGCCTCTGGTGTGACGGAATACCTGCCCAAAAGTGCTTCTTTTACCAGCCCATAGTTCATAATATCCTTGTCTGGGATGGCCCTGAACGCTTCACTGACAATTTCCCAGAGAAAATGGTAACCCATTCCTCTGTGGGCACCCGGTGTAGGGCACATTGCCGTTCAAAATCTGCAAGGTACCAATCAATCTCCCCTTCTGCTTCAATTAAATTTTTAAAAGCAGCAAAATGTACCTTTCTCCTTTCAGTTGGTGCTGTTGTGACTCCCGCTGCTGCAGCACCTCTTTGCTGTAGCCAATTTGCATCCACAGCTGCTATAACTCGGTCTATGATCTCCGCTGTAGGGTTAGGACCATAATGTGCCAGTCTTATGTTAACAGCCCGATCAAAACTTGCCTCTTCGTGTGTCCTGTCTGTAACGCTGGGCCTTTCGTTTATGTTGGGTCTTTCGGCTCTATCCATTTCGACTAGTTCTGTGATAATGTCCCTCTTCTTATGGTTGTTGGCCAGTCGGCCCCGGTTTTACAGTAAGTCCCTGAGGGTAGAGTGCTTTAGCCGTTCATACTGTGCTTCCATTGTCCTGTGTCCTCTTGTAGCTGTCCTTCTGGGCTGTGGGAATGATCCCACTGCTTGCCACCAGTTGTAACGACACCCCAAGTATGAAAGGGGTTAAAGTCCTTTAGGACATTCCATACCCAAACACAAAGGCAGCTACCGAACACTCCGATCAGCCGAACAAGGAACCCATACAAATAATTCTCCCCCCAAATACGAGACAAGGCCTTGTCTTGAGGGTCAAGTAGGAATTAATCTTTATTCAAACACGTTATACAGATCCCACTTCGAAACATTTCCCCCCCACCCTTGGAAAACAGGGCGGGTTAAACTATCCAATAACAATGGACACACAGGCCAGGTGTGCTTAACTTCTCATCAGTAAACAGTCTTAACAGTGGGGCTGCTGGAGGAATCCCCCCTCCCTCTTTCCTCACAGCAAGACCATAATAGTTGAGGCAGACAGCCACAATAGACAATAGAATACAGTCACACCCCAACCATCACAGCAAAGAGTCCACAACAGGATGAGACAGCACACATTATATATACATATTTACAGCATTGAGTCTGACTAGCACAGATCATAGCGGGGTTCTCATTCACCCTGTGCCCCTATTAATGACTCCTATCACAGGATATATCCGAATACTCGAATTACATTACAAACAAATTTTAACGAATGTTCCGAATAACATAATGAAATTCGTTCGAATTTCGGAAATTCGGACTAAAATTAGAATCAAATTTTACATTGAACTCCAGTCGAATTCTCACTACACATATTGCTGAAATCAAAGACTGTGTGTGTTATTAGAGTATCATTTCGAAATAATGCTATTTTTGTTAAGCCAAAGGTGATTTAAAGAGTAAAAACCGGTAAATTCAAAGAAAATTCTAAAATTCCCGAACACGAATTCCGAATATGAATTCCGAAAACGAATTCTGAAAAGGAATTGAATGAATCAATCGAATTTAACTGAACAAAATAACTAGATTAACGAATCAAAACGAAACAAAATTAAACAAATTTTTTCATCATGCACGTGTCTACTTTAGAGGGGACATTTAGTCTATCACTGATCTGTGGGGATAATCTGTGATAATCCAAGAGGGAGCATACAAAGAACCCCTTTGCCACATTTCCTGATGGTGGCTAGATCTGCCCCATTGTAGGCATGGGAGGAACACCTAATGGGAAAAGGCTGGCCCTACATGGGGGCCTTGACTTTACACTTAAACAAAGAAAGCACAGTGCAGAGCGATGCCAGCAGTTTAGTGACTTAATTCAATCTAAAAAAAAGCATCCACTTAGATGTTAAATGGAGAATTACAGCCACATCAATGGAGCAAGATCATCAGCTAACTGGGTGCCACATTTTGACAGGTGGAGGAAAGGAGAAAGATACATGATCCACAGACACAGACATTCTTTGCATTAAGGTGAAAAAAACCTTTTGGGTGCAGCTCCTCCCCAGCCCCCCCCCCCCTTATACTTACTTGAGCCCCATCTCCATCCAGCGATGTGCATGAGAGCAGTGGACCAGTTAGCCAATGAGGAGAGAGCAAGGCCAAGCCGCACTCTGTATGTGAATCAACACACAGAGCACAGCTCGAGAGTGAGCCTGCTCGAGTCCCTGCATAGCAAGAGGCTTGTTATTGGGGGCATGCAGCAGGGGAGAGCAGCCAGGACCCAAAAACAAGAGGATTGGGGCTTCTCTATGCAAAGTGTATGTATAACGTGTTTGTTATTTATAAAAACACATTATTTCCTTGAGCATCACTTTAAATAAAATTGGGTGTTTTTAGCAGTTTAACACTTGTGGCTTTTCAGTTATTTTTGCATTGCTTGAGAGAAAAAGAGGATCAGATGGACACATAACAGATGAAAAGGCACATCATAAAAGCAGATCTTCAGTAAGTTTATCTGCTGAACATGGGGTATCCTGGGGCTTGGAGGTGTTTTGGAAGATATAAAGCAAATAGAAAGTTACAACACACATTTGGTTTTTGCAATTCGCAAAAATTGTATTTGATAAATTTCAAGAGTGACACACAAAAGCCACATATTTATGATTTGAAGATATTCTATTATAGAGTCACTGGAGAATAAAGAATTAGAGGCAATATCGAGTCATACAATTTTGTTATAATTTAGTTATAATTATGATTTTTTTTTTTAAACTTTCAGGCCTCTCTAGCATGTTGTATTCTTTAACACTAAGCAGAGATTCACAAACCATTTTAATTTTGTTTCTTTTGGAACTGGCCATAGACACATGTTCTTTGATGCCGATAAAGTATCTTCCTACTAGCACTTGAGCAGAAGGCTTGTTTTGTGCCACTGCCCGGCAGCTGATATGATAAGAGGAATTAATTTGCCACAAATCTGCAGAGTGCTCAAGTCATGTTGAGTGTCTCCCAAAGTGTCCTTCTTTTATGTTAATTTTAAATGCTGGAATACTTGGAAACATCTATAATGCTTGGCAAAAAATTGGATCAAAAGGATTAGAGTATTTCTTTGTAGGAAATGGTAAGCTCCAAAAGAGCATGTTGTCACACCCTTGTCCATTCATTTTTATCTTATACCATTTGTATCAGTAAACTATTTTCATTACTATCTGATAACTGATCATTTAAACAAATGTCCTTTTTAGTACAGAAAATGATCACAGTTTATGGTACAATTTTGTACACTGTAGGTACTCTGGCAAGCACTGTACTATATACAGTTTCCTGGGCTGTCTTTAATAATGACTGGACCCTAGGCAAGCATTTTCTTGGGCCCCCTCTTCCATGTAGTTTCGCTATCCACCTGCTTTGAGACATACAATAAATAGCAGCTAGACTCAAAATCAGTTAACTGAATCAAATCAGGCAGCGACTGCGATTGGTTTCCAGAGGTTACAGTGTATCATTACCGCACACTGACTGGCTGCTAGAGGTTACAACACATGACTTCTGCTTGTTGATTGGTTTCTAGAGATTACTGTACATCAATACTGCTCACTGATTGATTTCTAGAGTTCACTGGACATCTATACCACTCACTAATTGGTTTTTAGAGGTTACTGCACATGATTACTGCTCACTGATTGGTTCCTAGAAGTTACTGCATATCCTTACTGCTCAATGATTGGTTGCAAGAGGTTAGTGCACAGCATTACTGCTCACTGATTGGTTGCTAAAGGTTACAGCACATCATCTCCTCACTGCCTGCACTCAACGGACTGGGGAGGTGAGGGGTCCCATCAATAGACAGAAAGCTCCTTGGAATCCTAGGACTCCTGGGATCAGTGGCAATGGTGGGGGAGAGGGGAGGTGGGGGTGTGTGATCAGTGGCAATGCTGGGGGGTTGATGGGATTAGTGGCAGTGGTGGGGGGATGGGATTAGTTAGGGATTAGTTAGGAAGCAGAACACTGTGCCAAATTCTGAATCATGTAGAGCAAAGCTGGAAATCTTTGGCAAGCATATAGTGGGGGATTCTACCAATGTAATGGGGAATTTACAATGACCACCAATGTGAGGGGGGATTTACACTGATCATCATTGTGAGGGGAAATTTGCACTGACCACCATGTTACACCCACCAATGGAAAAGAGGGATTTCTACACTGACACCAATGTAATAAGAGCATTTACACCAACCAACAGTGTAAGGGGGAATATACAATCACCTCCATGTAAGGGGGAATTTACAATGACAACCATTGTCGAGGAGATTTGTACTGACCACCAATTTAAGGTGACACTTCTACACCAACCAACAATGTTAGGGGGGATTTACACTGACCACCAATGTAAAGGGGGATTTACACTGACCACCAGTGTAAGGGCAATTCTGCACTTGCCACCAATGTAAAGGGAGATGTACACTGATCACCAATGTTATGAAGAATTTACACTGATAACCAATGTACTGGGGGATTTTAAAGCAACAGCCAATAAAGGGGTATTTCTAGACTGGCCAACGATATAAGGGGGATTTACACTCACCACCAATTTAAAGGGGGCTTCTACATGGACCACCAATGTAAGGGAGGATTCAAAACTGACCACAAATGCAAGTTTGGATTTTTTTAACGATTACCAATATAAGGAGGAGTTTCTACACTGGCCACCAATGTAATGGGGATTTACACTGACCACTAATGTAATAGGAGCATTCACAGTAACCACCAATGTAAAGAGGGATTTACACTTACCACCAATGTAAGTGGGACCTTCAGACTGGCCACTAGTGTGAATGAAAGGATTGTACACCAAGTCCCAATATAATGAGAAGATTTACACTGACCACCAATGTAACTGAGACATTTAGCCTGCGTTCACATTTGTGTGTTTTGGGAATCACTTTCCTGACACCACAGAAACGTGCTGCCCTTTAGCAGATACACAGCAGTACCATTAATTGTTAATGACACCCTCATGTATCGGCAGAGATGTGCGTATTCACATGCACCAAAATTCCGGGTGCTGTGACATCATGTTATTTTGAAGAAGGGTACCACCTCCAATTTGCTCACCTTTGCAGAACAGGCTGAAGTTGGGCTTAATGACTATAGTTATAGACAGGACTTTCAAGCATGCTTTACTTCCCCAGTGGGTAGCATTCAGCAGAAGTGATGGTAGATATTACCTTGGGGGGCATGTTATACATATGACTGCCGCCTCTATTTACATATCATTGCCAAGGTCCACGACTGTTTACATATTAATGCTGTGGCTATTTACATATCAATGCATGTTATTTACATGTAAACACAGGGTCTGCAGGTGAGTCATCTGTACGTGGCAATAGAGCAGAACTGGGCAGCAGCAACAGAACTTTAAAATTGAGATATTGGGACACAGCATGGGACTAAAACTTCAAGGGATAAGGGAATTTATACTGGGATAGTTGGCAAGTATGAGGCAGCTGCATTGGGCCACACAACAATGATGAGGCCCAGGGCAGCTGCCCCTTTTTCCATGCCTTAAAACGGTCTTGACAGTATCTCACAAAAGTGAGTACACCCCTCACATTTTTGTAAATATTTTATTATATATTTTCATGTGACAACACTGAAGAAATTACAATGTAATGCAATTGATACAATGTAAAGTAGTGAGTGTACAGCTTGTATAACAGTGTAAATTTGCTGTCCCCTTAAAATAACTCAACACACAGACATTATTGTCTAAACCGCTGGCAACAAAAGTGAGTTTTGTGTACCCAATTTTGTTTGGGTACAATGTCGCACACCCGCGCAATTGTCAGTTAAAGAGACACAGTGCTGTATCACAAAAAATGGCCTGGTCAATGGCTTACGGTCCTTAAGTGGTTAAATATTATTTTTCTAATTATTGAAAGGCAAAGCATTTTCATTTCTTGCTATTTTTCGGGTTCGTCGGGTGGCGTGATTGACGGTAGATTTACATCAGGACACTTTTTTTTTAATAAAGGACTTGTCAAAAACTGTCTCTTGTGGTTTTTACTTTGTGACACATTTTTGGTGAATGGGTAGGGGTACGATGTACCCGATACCGATTCACATGGGGGAGGGGGGTAGGAACTGGGAGCCCCCTTGGTAAGGCCCCCCACCCGCAGATCCCGACAACCACCAGCCAGGGTTGTCGGGTAGAAGCCCTTGTCCCCATCAACATGGGGACAAGGTGCTATGGGGGGCACCCCAAAGAACCCTTCCCCAGTTGAAGGCAAGCGGCCTGGTATGATTCAGGAGGTGGGGGGGGGATTGGCTTGTCCCCCCCTTTCCTCGCCTGCCAGGCTGCATTCTCCGATAAGGGTCTGGTATGGATTTCGGGGGGGACCCCACGCTATTTTTTTTTACATTTTGGCATGGAGTTCCTCTTAAAACTATATCAGACCCAAAGAGCCTGGTATGGATTTTGGGGGGACCCCACATCATTTATTTTTACATTTTGGAGTGGATTTCTCCTTAAAATCTATACCAGACCCAAAGGGCCTGGTATGGATTTTGGGGCCGACCTCATGCCATTTTTTTCTTAATTCTGTCATAGGTAACCACTTTGATACACTGTATTATATACTCTGCACTGCACTGTATTATATACTCTGCACTGCACTGTATTATATACTCTGCACTGCACTATATACTCTTCACTGCACTGTATTATATACTCTGCACTGCACTATATACTCTGCACTTCACTGTATTATATACTCTGCAGTGCACTATATACTCTGACTGTACTGTATTATATATTCTACACTGCCTGCACTGTATTATATACACTACACTGCCTGCATTGTATTATATATGCTACACTGCCTGCACAGTATAATATATTCTACACTGACTGCATTGTATTACATAAACTACACTGACTGCACTGTGTATTATATATTCTACACTGACTGCACTGTATTATATATTCTACACTGCCCGCATGCTCAATCCACTAACTAACTTGCCTAATCTATCTCCACTATATCACACTATATACGGCCGCCGTGTAAGCAGCCTTATATAGTGTGGGGCGTGGACTTAGCCCCTGAGCCAGGATTAGCGAAAGGCACCCTGCCTTTGGCCAATCATGGCTCTCATAGCACATTACGCTGTGATTGGCCAAAGCATACAGGCCAGGTGCATGCTTTGGCCAATCAGCAGCCGTCAAAGTACTGCGATCTCGCAGTGCATTATGGGGCGCTCTGCGGCAGGCAAACGTCCCACGAGCGCCCCATATGTTCGTTTGTTCTACGAACATACAAACACCCGATGTTCGAGTCAAACTTCCGTTTGACTCGAACATCGGGCCCATCTCTACCAAACAGCACACAATGCAAAAAGAAAGTTCTCCAAACATTACTCATTCTCTTCAAGTTCTAGTGCTGTTCCACACATCTTCCTCCATAGTCCAGCACTGGTTCTGTTCAGGGTTCAGAGAGCCCAGTCATTCAACCCAAATCCTGTGAGTCTAGGGCTTCAAGGACATACTTGGGCACAATATTGTGTGGCAATATTCCGTGCAGCTGTCATGCTTACTCCTAGCATCAGTGGTCAGGCACTATAGCTGGCTCTGTGTTCCTCACCTATAGCAACCCCTCTTCCCAGAAGGAAGGCAGGCCTACCAGTACTCGGTTGCACCCAGGTCTTATATACAATGCTATACCACGCTGGGGCAGGCGTCGCCTAAGCACAGCAAACAGGTGCTTGTGGTTGGCAAACAGGCAGAGTGGTCTAAAGGCAGTCTGGGTTCAGGGAAGGCAACGTTCGAAGTAGGGAGGGTCAAATCTGTGGTCAAAAGGCAGGCAGAGTTCAGTGAATAGTGCAAAGTCCAATCTGAGGTCGATAAGGAAATCCAAACTAACTGGCAGGACGGGGATTGGGTGAAGATACAGGCCAAGGCATGGGAACAAAGCAAGTAAACAGGGAGCTTGTAGCATGTGTTGCAACCTCTTTTAAAAGGATGACACTAAGGACCTAGCAGGCTTAAAACAGGTTTGGTCTCCACTCAGAGGCTTTGTCTAGATAAATCATCCTGCAGGTGGACAGTCAGACAGGGAGAGTGCAGCTCGGCCAAAACCGGGATGCTGGTTTGAGACCAGCAGCTGCCATGGAACAGTAAGGAAAAAGAAGACCCATAATGTTATGTGACCTGTCTAAAGACTTCTAGAAATAGGTATGCATACACAATAAAAAATAAACAAATAAAGATACTCCAAGATAGGAATGCCCAGCCCTGGAGTTGGGCTTTACCTTTCTGTATAATCAAATATACATTTTTATTAATGCCCAACATGGGCGAAGACAATAGATAGAAACGTACATATAAACATTGAAAAGGAAGGGGGTCAACATAATCAACAGCAACACATGGAGGGAGAGTATTACAGGGTTCATATACATTTTCCAACATGTTATTGTATTCCCAGTGACAAGTACCTCATAAATAATTTACCAGACGTTCTAACTATACAACAACTGCATTGCTTCCCAGATAGCCGTAGTCACGGTTATATTTTATTTAATGTCCACAGTTGTCTTTTTAAGGTGCACGGCTCCTTTTTTAGCATATTCCAATAGAGAAAGCACTGCCAAAATTATCTAGTGACTGTGCCCCTGTTCACAGCAGAATGCCCTTGGAAATATTTTTAGTATGATATCTGTATCAAGCATACAAACACAACCTTTATCTTCTTGCCACACTTCATTTTGGAAACAGCAACAGATCATGACTGGATGACACATAATAACGTTGCACAGTTTGTTCTAGAATATTCAAAATTCCCATACTAAAAAGAATTCAGCCTGATCATGGCATGATGCTGATGCGGTGCTTGTCTTGGATTGGCTGTACCAGGCCCAGGAGTCATTCAGAAAGAGATTTCTGTGATTTATGTTCCCTTGAATGTTCAGATCTTCCAAATGTAAACAGTTTGTTCTCACTATTAATGTCTGACTTAGCCCCCTATTTGGATATAATCTTTATAAGGGAAACATGCAACAGGGGCAAAGGTTTAGAGAGAAAGTGTGGCAAGGCAGCAGACAGGCAATGTAATGACTCACGCCAGTCCTTGTTTAACTCTTTTTCAGATGACACAGAATAGCTGCACACTGATGTAGAAGGAAATGGCTTAGTCATTAGTATTTAGTCTGTATGCTCTGTCTGTTATAGGATCCAAAGAGAATGCTTTAAGTCATATATAGTCTGTAATGTCTGTACCTTTTAACCCAAAATTAGACATAGACACCAGTGGTCATGTATCATGTAGTGCAATAAAGGAAGACAACTTCTTAGAGGTGCAGTACTAAGATACTTTGTGATTCACTGGTATACAGGATAATTATTTCCTGCCAGTAACACCATTTTTTTTAAAGATGTTTCATGTTCTCAATTTCCAAGTACACAAGCTACCTTTAACAAGTATAGGAACCTTTTGTGGCGATATCTGTAAGCAGTATGGAATTTATTTAAAGTGACCTTGTTGCCATAAAATAAAGATAAAAATGCTATCAGCAGCCTATAAAAGAAGATGGATAATACCTGTCTGGTGAGTGTCAACTACCACGTCTCTGGTGTGTTCTGTGGTTCCCCCACCTTACTGGTGGACATGCAATATACAAGCAAGTGTTGGGTGCCAGCAGCTGCCTAGCTTTTAAAGAAAGAAAATATTGGAGTCTTCCCACTGGACATGTATTAACAATGAGGTTTATACAGGGCCAGGAAAAAGGTTAGGCGGAAGATGTGGTTGCCCTGGGCGCAATGGTTTACTGTAAGGATGGGGGCGCCTTCCTTCTGTTGCAAGGCTGTCAGGAGTAGAGACAGCGGCAGTGATTTTAACAAGTGAGTGACTGCTGGGTGTAGGAGCCCCTATGCTTGCACATCATGAATGGGAGAGGGGGGTGCAGTTTGGCATCTTTGCCCTGGGCACTGGATGAGCTTGTCCGGTCACTGGGTTTATAGAGCGCTGCTTTGTTGAGTTGCGTTAAGTGTCTTCAAGGGTTTATTTTAAAGGACAAACCTACCACTTGGTGCAATTACATCTGAGTGAACACCAAAGTACCAATAGAACACGGACGCTGCATAACATGTATGCACAGCCCAAACTTTTTAGCTTAGTTTTACATAGTGTAAAGAAGGGTTTTCATTGTTTTTTGTGTTCATGCAGGGTAGACTCACCTGCTCCTGATCATCACTGTTACTGAAAGAGAAGGATATAGAAATGCCAGGGTGTGTCTGTTTGTGGAGGGACAACAAAGCTCCTAAATATTTAGAGCAGTAGTGTCACCCCCCCCCCCCCCCCCCGACATCCATAGTTATAAGGCATTGTCTGTCCACCAGCCACGCAGACAGACACATTCATAGGAGCATTGTGTTCCAAAGACTGCATAGAAAAAATAAGCTATTTACATTGTGATTTATTAGAAAATGTATGCTTTGCATACAGGCAAAATTTAAATAGTGTATTATTGTTTAGCTTTTCTATCTACTTTAATGTGTGGTATAGTATTGTGCTGTGGTAATGCAGCTAATTCACTTTGAAAAGGCTGCCAATGCAAATTAGGTTTGATTGAACTGGCACCATTTTTGTAATGCAGTGCATCATAACGCATTACATGTACATTATGGTGTGCTGAAATGCAAATATGTTGCCAACTGCTGTATTGTGCATTCCCACAACACATAGATGCAGAGCCAGGCTTACAGGAGTTTACACTTGAAGAGGTGTCAAACCCCCTTATTAGAAAGAAAAGCTTGGGACTTTTAAACTGAAATAAGCAAACAGGGTTTAATTAGGAATTATGTGAATAGACAAGAGCTGTAGCTCTCATACAGTTACAAGATCCTGTCATTTACTCACCTCCCACCCTCTGTCCATTCACAAAATTCCTCTTTTTTTCTGTTCACATGTATGAGAGCAGCAGCTCTTATACTCGCAGTGTCAGAAGTACAGTTCTAGCTGTACTTTCTAGCATGAATGAAACTACACAACAGCGATCCAGGTCTACAATACCATAATTAGAGATAGCTTCTTTGTACAAACCACAAGTTACAAAAACATTTTTTTTTCCTGGAGTTCTGCTTTAAATATTTTTTTTTTTTGCTGTTTACTTTTATATTGGTTTATTAAGCATGTATATCAATCAATTCCTGCCAAATTTGCTATAATGACTTGACAATGCACTGTAATTACTATAATGTTCGGGTATCACTAGTCTACACTGGCCCATGCAATGTCAGTGGAATAATATTACCATCCACATTCTTCCTATTCACAGACAGCCACTGCATTTGCTAATTGCTAGTGCTCACTAACAGCTAGCAGTATAATATCTTCTTCCTTATCACTTAATGCCACCGCGTTGGGGGCATTCTTCCCATTAACCCGCAATAGCAAAAAAAATCCCCATTTTTAACCAATGACACCACAAAGCTTTCTAATTCACTCCCTGGTTATCTCGACTACGGCAACTCCCTCCTCATTGGCTTACCTTTACATAGGCTATCCCCCTTTAGTCTATCATGAATGCAAGACTCGTCCACCTTATCAACCGGCAGTGTCTGCTACCCCTCTCTGCAAATCTTTCCTTTGACTTCCGCTCACCCAACAAATAAAATTCAAAATTCTAACAACAACTTACAAAGCCATCCACAACTCTGTCCCCAGCTACATCACTAACCTGGTCTCAAATTACCAACCAAACTGCTCTCTTTGGTCCTCTTAAGCCCTCCTACTCTCTAGCTCCCTCATTACCTCTTCCCATGCTCACCTTCAGGATTTCTCCATAGCCTCTCCCATCCTCTGGAACTCCTTACCCCAATCTGTCCAACTATCTCCTAATCTATCCATCTTTAGGCGATCCCTGAAAACTCATCTCTTTAGGCCGGTGTCTTGCCGAGAATGTTCCCTCGGCGGATAAGTTCCCCCCCTGTACTGCGCAGGCGCAGCGCCTGCGCAGTACATACTACTCTCAGCCGCCGGAGATAGCCGAAGCTCAAAAGCTTCAATCAGCTGTACACGGCGCCTGCGCTCTGGGTCCAGGTTCCTTCCTCACCATCCAAGTGGACCTAGAGGGGGAATCTAAAAGTGCCGAGCACAGCGAGGCCGTGCCCGAAGCGTGGCGAGCGAAGCGAGCCCGCGAGGGGCCCTCTTCCAGGCGCCATGTACAGCTGATTTTCAGCTGTTGTGCTTCGGCTATTTCTGCCGATACCTACTGCGCAGGCGCAGTAGAGGGGGGAACCTATACGCCGAGCGGAACTTTCTCAGCAGAACACTGGGTTCACACTGGAATCCGCTGCGGATCGCACAGGAGCACTGTGTGTCCCTGTTCCCCATTTCCCCTGAATTCAGCCCTGAAACGGCGCCAAAGACGCACAGTGTTTCTGTGCATTGCGCTCCGCAGCCGCAATGGAGATATGTGAACCGGCTCCATAGGGAGCCAGTCACATTCTCCTGCTATGCAAATTGGATGCAGGGAAACCTGCATCTAATTCGCATAGGTGTGAACCTGGCCTTAAAGAAGCCTATCCTGCTTCTAACTAAGGCACTGTGAAGATGATTTACTAAAACCCAGTGCAAAATCTGGTGCAGTTGTGCATGGTAGCCATTAAGCTTATTAAGCTTCTAACTTCTGCTTGTTACAATAAACTTTGACAAAAAAAAACAAAAAAACGGAAGCTGATTTTTTTGTGTTTTTACTTTCTCTGTTGGCTCTTTCCCCACAGTTATTACCTTTTGTATCACTTGATCCTCCCTCTTAATGGTAAGCTCTAATCGAGCAGGTCCTCTGATTCCCCTTGTATTGAATTGTATTGAAACTGTAATGTTTGCCATCATTTTGTAAAGCACTGCGCAAACTGTCAGTGCTATATAATTGCTACATAATAATAACAATAATGAACCACTAATGCTAGGGGGCCTCCTTCTTCCAACTGAGAATATAAGAGGCTTGGTGGTACGTGGGAAGAAGAATGCCCCTTTACATTGTTGGTCAGTGGGAGGAAGAGTGTTCCCTTACAATTGTTAATGGGAGGAAGCATGTCCCTTTACATTGTTGTCCAGTTTGAGGAAGAATGCCCCCTTTCCACTGGTGGTCAGTGGTGAAAAGAATTTCCCCTCCATTGGTAGTCATTTCATCAAAAAAGGCCCGCTTACATTGTTGTCCAGTTTGAGGAAGAATGCCCCCTTTCCCCTGGTGGTCGGTGGTGAAAATAATGTCCCATTGTATTGGTGGTCAGTGGGAGGAGAATGTTCCCCGATGGTTAGTAGAGGTAAGATTATGCAAGTGGCATTGTTCTTTCCACTGAGTGTTGTCTACCATAGAAAGTTTATGTTGGAAAATAGTATACACATTCTGTAGTTTAGTTCCTATGTAAAACAGTTAATTGTATGGTAATTGTGGTATTGTAGATTAGCATACTTTTTTCCAGAGAGATGCACTTCAATTAACTTTACCTTACTTTATACTTTAAAAAATCAATCCACATGATCCCTGTGACTGAAGTATCTAAAGAAACAATACATATTTTTCAAATAACAATCATTCATCCTTATGGGTGTCTAATACAGTATAGAAAAAAAGTGAATAATCAGGCATTAGCAATAGCTGTTAACGAGGCTTTTCATTTAGACACTTTTAAAAATGAGGTTTGTGCTAAGTAGCTTTTATGGGAAGAAAGTACAGGAAAAGGAAGTGGGCCTTGAGGTCTAAAGTTAGAGAAAAAAATTGAAGCGGTTTTAACAAACCAAAAAGAAAATAATGATGCACAGAACACAGGAAACTGAAATAGAACATTTAAAATTGTAAACAAGTAATTTTTGCACAAAGTATTTTTATGTGAACACATTAGGAGAATACATAGGGTCTGATTTACTAAAACTGGGGAGTGCTAAATCTGGTGCAACTCTAAATAGAAACCAGCTTCCATGTTTTTTGTCTAAGCTTAATTGAACAAGCTGAAGTTAGAAGTTGATTGGCCACAATGCACAGTAGCACCAGGTTTTGCACTTTCCAGTTTTAGTAAATCAACCTCATAGTGTATTGATCCTTTCAGGCATTTTCTTTTCGATCATAATGTTAGAACTATAGCTTCTTTGCAAATATGACCAGTAAATAGAGATGTGGTGATCACCATTGATTTCCTAAAATAATTATTTTTTAAGATATATATGCAAAAGCCTGTAATATAACTGGCTCTGTGTCAGGGCTGGGCTCAGCCCTTCCTTCTCTGAGCTGGCCGCTCAGCTGTCGGCTAATTGCCAGCTCCCATCTCTCTCCACAGTTACCCAGCTGTTGTTGATTCTGCTCGTCAGTCCTGCCCACTTAAAGCCCTCCAGCTCACTTTATCTCTGCCTTCTCCTTTGTCAACATCACAGAGACTTTCTCCTGCGTTTCTGTTGAAGACTTGCTCAGCTGACATTCCTTCTGGCTCCTGATCCTGCTTGCTGTACTACTATGTTTATCTTTGGCTCTCTGACAATTGCTTGGCTGACTACTCGATCCGGTTACTGAACTCTGGCTTGTTTTGACTACAATTACTCTGTTTACCTTATTATTATTATTATTATTATTAAACAAGTGTGATTTAACTATACTTCTGTCTCGGTCTGATTCATGGTTCCTGATAGTAGGTGAAGGCCATGAATTCAGAAGATAGAGTCAATCCACTTGTTGGTAATATTTTTTCCAGATTGGATGAGCAAGATCACCGCATGGATCAGTTTGCCATAGCGTTACAAACGCTCCTGATTAGCACGGCTCATCTGGAAACTCCCACTGTGGCTGCTCCGGTACAACCTGAGTTGCAGCTCGTCCCTGCTGCTGCGCCAGTCTCTGTGCAGGCACCTGACTCAAGTATTACCTCTATAAGAGGTATGTTTGGTTCTGCTCCACTTCCCCAGCGATTTGGGGGCAATCCAGTTCGATGCAGAGGGTTTCTCAACCAGGTTGAGATTTACTTTGAGATGCAGCCCCAGGCATTTCCCACGGACAGAAGCAAAGTAGGTTTTGTGATATCTTTGCTTCCTGAGAGAGCCTTGGCCTGGGCAAACCCTCTATGGGAGACGCAAAAACCTGTTGTCTTGAGTTACCCTGAGTTTGTAGCCTCCTTTAAAAGGGTATTTGACGTTCCTGCACGCTCCGCTTCTGCTGCCAAGTGCCTCATGTCCATCAAACAAAGTACGAGAACTGTTGCCGACTACGCCATTGAATTCCGTATTCTGGCAGCAGGGGTTGCTTGGAACAATAAGGCCCTCGTGGCTGCTTTTTCTCATGGTCTCTCGTGTTCCATCAAGGATGAGATAGCAGCCAGAGATATACCCACTGAGCTGGAGAGGTTGCCATCCTCATTGACTCAAGACTCAGAGAAAGACCCTCTTTTAAGGAGCGCTTGCAGAAGCCTCCTGTACGTTTGCCTCTGAGCTTTGCAGTCGCACCTGTGCCTCCCTCACCTCCCATGCCTCCTGGTACCGAGTCGGTCAGTGAAGATGAACCCATGCACTTGGGCTTCACGCGTCTCTCTGCGGATGAGAAAGCCTTTAGGAGGAGGGAGAGATTGTGCCTTTATTGTGGCCAGGCAGGTCACTTTTTGAAGTCTTGTCCTACCCGTCCAGGGAACGCCCGAACCTTGAGGTCCTGTCATGGACAGACCTTAGGTGGCATTTCAAATGGACATATGTGTGTCACCGGCGCAAAATGCAAAATAAAAAATACTTATATAGTGTTTAAACCTATAAACCTTAAATGCCCAAAAAATCGATGAACTACTATCAAAAAATAATAAATAATATAAAAAAAGAGTTGCTGCAATCAAAAAGTTCACCAATAAGTGAAAAACTAAATAAAAATTAAATTTGTGTTGAATGCGCTACTCTAATTTAAATATACCAATTTCTTGAAAATCATACCTGCGCAAACATTATAAAACAAAGACCATATGTCTCATGCAATGGTACCTAATTTTGCAAACAACTAAATGTGCCCTAAGTACATTTCAACATGAAATTAATATAAAATTGATATTAAACATTAACATCCAAAATATCCAAGCTATAATGTCCAAATTCTTGTGCAATGTGCAATAGATGCAGAGGTTTCTGTTAAGACTGTCCTCTATAAATTTATAACATATATCATCCATGATTCTTTGTGACACTTCCACCACTTTAGTGACAATACCACAACCACATGGCTTAGCCACTCACCAGATGCCAGTATAAATGCGCCTTTGGTTCATTTGAAGCGCAAGCCGGGTGAAAATGAGGCTTGCACCGCTTGGTGCCGGCTTACGAGCACCACAAAATGTGAGTGTACAGTCTTTTTTAACCTAGTTTTAAATAAACAGTTATTATATATTGCGCAATGATCGCTGTCTATTTTTTATGAGGATGGATATGGTTCACATATAGAACATTGGGGTCAGCAAGCAATACGTTGCAGGTGGAGTGGTTATCCCTTCTAAATGAACCAAAGGCACATTTATACTGGCACCTGGTGAGTGGCTAATCCATGTGGTGGTGGTATTGTCACTAAAGTGGTGGAAGTGTCACAAAGAATCACGGATGATATACGTTATAAATTTATAGAGGACAGTCTTAACAGAAACCTCTCCATCTATTGCACATTGCACAAGAATTTGGACATTATAGCTTGGATATTTTGGATGTTAATGTTTAATATCAATTCTATATTAATTTCATGTTGATATGTACTTAGGGCACATTTAGTTGTTTGGAAAATTAGGTACCATTGCATGAGACATATGGTCTTTGTTTTATAATGTTTGCACAGGTATGATTTTCAAGAAAGTGGTGTATTTAAATTAGAGTAGCGCATTCAACACAAATTAAATTTTTACTTAGGTGGCATTGTTTCGTCCCCAGTTATCCAGAAGGATAAGTCCCTGGTTTCGGTCACCCTTTCTTGGGCTGAGTCGTCCATCGAGATACAGGCTCTAATCGACTCTGGGGCTGCATGGCTGTTCATTGATGCTGCCTTTGTAGACAGTTCCATTGTCCATGGCCGTAGGGGCTCTTCACCATGAGATAATCCAATTGCAAGTTATTTTCTCACCTAGGTTTCCGCTGGTTATTGGTTATCCTTGGTTACAGAGGCACAACCCCTCTTTTGATTGGCTCCATGCTGAGGTTTTCTCCTGGTCACTACAATGCAGTAAGACATGCTTCCTGAAGGTAGCCAAGGTCCTGTGCACCTTTTCACTCTCCTCCCTGCCGAGAGAGGAGTACCGTGATTTTAGCGATTTCTTTGACAAAGGTCAAGCTGGTAGTTTGCCTCCACACCGGCCTTATGATTGCGCAATTGACCTTCAACCTGGTGCCATACCCCCTCGTGGCCAGGTTTACCCTTTGTCGGTCGTGGAGGATAAGGCCATGGAGGAGTATGTTGCAGACGCACTTTCTCGAGGTTTCATCCGCAAATCCTTGTCTCCTGCTGGTGCTGGTTTCTTCTTTGTGAAGAAGAAGAGCGGTGAACTGAGACCTTGTATTGATTATAGGGGTCTCAATCGTTTCACAATTAAGAATGCCTACAGAGTTATTTGACCACCTCAAGGGAGCAATGGTTTTCACGAAGCTTGATTTGGGAGGGGCATACAATCTCGTGCGGATTAAGGAGGGCGACAAGTGGAAAACTGTGTTTAATACCAGAACAGGCCATTATGAGTACCTTGTAATGCCTTTTGGCCTTTGAAACATCCCGGCAGTTTTCCAGGAATTTATTAACGATGTCCTCCGAGATTTGTTGCAGTTATGTGTAGTGGCTTATCTGGATGATATCCTCATAGTTTCCAAGTCCCTGGAGAGCCACCACGCTGATGTCTGTCGTGTGCTTCAGAAACTAAGAGAAAACAATCTCTATTGTAAACTGGAGAAGTGCGAGTTCCATCGTGAACAGGTTAAATTCCTGGGCTATGTCATTTTCACTGCTGGTTTTTCGATGGACCCAGAGAAACTTTCGGCAGTCCTACAGTGTCCCCGACCCGTGGGTTTACATCCTCTGCAGCGTTTCCTGGGCTTTGCCAACTATTATCAGAAGTTTATTTGTAACTTCTCGTCTCTGGTCAAGCCCCTGACTGATATGACCAGAAAGGGCGGTAACCCACAGAGTTGGTCTCCGGAGTCCATTAAGGCCTTTGAGAGTCTCAAGGCTGCCTTTGTTTCTGCTCCTTTTGTTGGCACATCTTGATCCTACGTTGTCTTTTATCCTAGAAGTTGATGCTTCTGAGCCTGGAGTTGGCACCCTTCTGTCTCAACGTCCTAACTCTAATGCCCCGTACACACGGTCGGACATTGATCGGATATTCCGACAACAAAATCCTAGGATTTTTTCCAACGGATGTTGGCTCAAACTTGTTTTGCGTACACACGGTCGCACAAAGTTGTCGGAATTTCCGATCGCCAAGAACACGGTGACGTCAAGCACGTACGACGAGACTAGAAAAGGCCAGTTCAGAACCAAGTGCGGCACCCTTTGGGCTCCTTTTGCTAATCTCGTGTTAGTAAAAGTTTGGTAAGAGACGATTCGCGCTTTTTCAGACTCGTGGCTTTCAGATCGTTTTCTGCTGTTCAGTTTGTGCTTGTGGGTTTGTATCTGCTCTTCAGTGCGTTCAAGCAAGTTCCGCGTGACTTAGTCATTGTGTTCTTGTGCGTTTGTTACTGTTTTTCAGGTCGCTCTTCACAGGCCTTGCTGTTCTTCAGTGCGTTCTGTTACTTCGTTCTGAGCAGCCGACCATTTTCTAGCCATGTTGCGTATGCGTACTCATCGTAGAGTTCGTGCTGTGCGGGGGCTTGGTGTTGGGGTCCTGACCTTGACACAAGTCCAGTCCATGAACAGGGTGGGGAGGAGTTCATGGACCAAGAATTGGTTGCTTCAGCGTGACCAGTTCTCTCATATGCCTTTGCTCTGTGAGATCCGTGAGAATAATCCTGATGATTTCAGGAACTTTCTCAGGATGACGAACCCCGTATTTCACCGTTTGTTGGCTTCGCTGACCCCCTATATCAGCAGGCAGGATACCTGCATGAGGCAAGCCATCACTCCGGAGCAGAGGCTCGTCGCTACCCTGCGGTACTTGGCGACAGGGAGAAGCCTGCAGGACTTGAAGTTCTCAACAGGCATCTCCCCCCAGGCTCTGGGTATCATCATCCCAGAGACCTGTTCTGCCATCATCCAGGTCCTGCAGAAGGAGTATATGAAGGTAAGATTTTTATCCTTTAATATCACATTTCATTGTATTTAATGTTTGCTAATATATTGTATTTCTTTCCTCATTCCCTAATTACCATGTTTGGAATATGCTGTGAATGTCCCCTTTGTCCTCATGCATGCTGGATTTTTATGTAATTAATTTTTTAGGTCCTTCATACAGATTGTCCTTCACTAACCTCCCCAGCATGCTCTACGGGCCCTATATTCACCTCATGTAGTCACTTAAAACAATGTATTTAATCAGCTCCATAGTAGTGCTTTACCCCAAACACCCCCTAAAATGTTTTGAAATGTTATTTTAGCTTTAAATTCAGGCAGAGTGGCAGAGGCTTTTTTTTGTGTGTCCCCAAATCATTTTAACCGTCCGTCCCTCAACTGCTAAGTCAGCTGATCCCAATTCTCTATCTATCCTCAATCATCTATCTGCTGACTTTGCCAAACCCATACACACTATACCCATCTCTTTTGTGCTCAGATTTATGGATGAATTCCCCAAAGCATGTAGTGCAAGGGCCTGCCTGTATACTTTCAAATGGTATTGTTTCAAGTTTTTGTATCCTATTATTATCTTGATAGGTAATAGCAGAATGTCCAAATGTCCTCAAATGTGTACAGTGTGTATTTATATCTTTGTGACACTTCTTACCTGTCCAGTGGGCTGCCAATAGTGTAACTAAGGAGGGGCTGTTCCAAGTAATACCCTGTATTTAGGCATTCATCTCTCAATGAAGTAAGGAGGGTTACCTGTCCAAGATTTCCACACCCCCCATAATGTTAGAAATGGCCCATGAGAGGGGGGGAGGGGGAATATGATAGGTGTACCTTATACTTTGGCGTTGTTAAATTCCCCTTACTAAATGCTATCTGGAGGTTGGCGAAGAATGTTTGTGTCTAATCTGCTTGCCATGTTTATGTGCAAAAATAGTAAATTATTTTTGTTTTCCTCAACAGTTTCCTTCCACGCCACAGGAATGGCAGACTGTGGAATCCCACTTTGCCCAGCGGTGGGACTTTCCTAACTGCGGAGGGGCAATTGATGGGAAACACGTCCACATCGTCCCACCACCCAACTCGGGGTTGTACTATTTCAACTATAAGGGGTTCAATAGTATAGTGATGTTGGCGGTGGTGTCGGCTAATTACGACTTCTTGTATGTGGACGTGGGGAAGAATGGCCGGATGTCCGATGGTGGAGTCATTGCCCAGAAGGAGTTCTACAGGCGTCTCCAGAATGGCAGCTTGGACTTGCCAGCTCCAGAGGACAATGTGGAAGGACTCCCATTTGTGTTCGTTGCTGATGAAGCCTTTGCGCTGGGGAACCATCTTATGCGGCCATTCCCTATGAGGCCCCCCCCCCGGAACAGAGGGTTTTTAATTACCGGCTGGCCAGAGCCCGAAGAGTGGTGGAGAACACATTTGGAATCCTGGCCAGCCGGTTCCGCCTATTTCTGACACCTATCCATATGGAGGAGTATAAACTTAATCATATCATCATGGCGTGCTGTATTCTCCATAACTTTTTAAGGAAACATTTGGCCAACTATGCTGGCTCTGTTGGGCCTGAGGCCGGAGTGATACCTGAAACAACACTGATGGCGCTTGAAAGCGGCCGTCCTGGCTTACCCTCCCTGAGTGCCCGTGATGTCCGGTTACGATACCTGGAGTTCTTTGCGGGTAGGGGGCCCATCAATATGCCAGCAAATATGTGAAGCCTTTTTCAAATAAAAAAGCAAAAAAAGAAATTCTTTGTGGACATTTACTGCTTGTGTTTGTTTTAGCTGACCCTGACAGAAATGTGTTGAGTCCAGAAAATGGCGTGATTGTGTAACCTTATACAAAGCACTGTTGCGTGTTATTTACTAAAGGCAAAGACACTTTGCACTACAAGTGCACTTGCGACTGCACTGAAACTGCACTTGTAGTGCCAAGAGGATTTGCCCTTAGGAAATAACCCCCATTTTCACTGAAAACACCAATTACATCACCACCAAAGTGTTTTAGCGTTGACACAATAATCCACACATTCTTGATTAACACACTTTTTAATACCTGCACAATCACATGTGCATTTACCAAAGGTTTTTCAAACAAACCAACATGTTTGTTGTCTAACAATTTTTGGGGTAGCATTATCAAAAATAGAAATGTCCATTTAAGATAAAACAGGCATGTGTAAAACCAACAAGAAAGACACAAATCTTGAACTTACAAAGTTCACATTTGCTAGAATTTGAAGGCAATATCAGACATGAGTATTTAGGAACTGTGCTTGATATTGCGTTCAGATGGGGTGAAGTCACCCCAGGAAAAGCCAAATTTGGAAGATGCACACCAATTTACGAATGTCAACATGTGCAACCTGCCATCACAGGGGATCAAGGGACGTGTTTGGGGTGAGAAACCCCTTCCTCTCAGCTACTTTATTATTGAGGAAGGGGTTGCACCCCCAAAACGCGTCCATTGATCTCCCGTGATGGCAGATAGCACATGTTGACACACTGTGTGCATCATCCAAATTTGGCTTTGGGAAAAATCACAAAAACATTTTTCACATTGTAGCACACCAAAAAACAAAGGGATTTGGAGGTGCTTTAAACTCGCCCCAAAACATCAATGATGTTTATATTTTTTTGAATAACCTCATTCATGTTTTTCTTGAGGTTTTCCAATTGTAAATTACACCCCATGATCTCCCCGATCAGGATCTGGGCACTTTCGGATGTGAAAGGATCTGGATCCACAACATCACGATCACCTAAAAAGAGAGGAACCCCCAAAAAAATTAGGTATCAAAAATCTGCCGCCATCCATCTCTTACCTGAGCCTGTGGTCGCAGACACTCACCTGTTGTGGTAACTAGTTCCACCACGTCTTCTTCCTCCTGCTCAGCTTGTGTTGGGGGATTTCCCCTTCTTCCAGAGGGGGGTGGGCTCTGGTCTCCTCGGACGAGGGGTGTCTTCCGAGTCTTTTATCCCCTATGTAAAACAAAATGGTATAATTAGCACACAGATATTTGATGGCAGAACTAGAAACAGGAAACATTGCTTGGAAGTGGGGTACAATTGTCTATTTTAGCAGAGTTCCAAAATATAGCATTTTCAGTGTCCTTTGTCAAGCTTCAATACTTTACCTGTTTGGTACAAGCTTCACAGATGTAGCCCCCCCCCCCTATAGTATACACTGGAGCACCTGTGTGGGCCCCCTAATAAAAATGGTGTTCTTGTGTCCCACACTAGTGCTCCAGTGTCCAGATGTGAAAACAGCTGCTGAGTGTCCTCTCCTTACACAGAATCCGGAGCTGCAGCAGATGACGTTTATGTCCCCAGGCTGTGGTACTATGAGAGACTGCGATTTCTGTCAGACCACACTGAAGTCAGGGAATCCCTCTCCACTCTTCCTTCCACGCTTCCTTCCACCCCAGCTGAGGCTTCCGATGTCCAACCTGGGCCTTCCAGCCAGGAAGAAGTGGAGGAGCCCAGCTGGAGCCAGGTATAGCATTCTTTTACTGATTTCTGGTCAATAAAGAAATGATGTTTACTAGATGTTATGATTGATCACTAATTGGTGATTGAAAAAAAGTGTTTTAAATATTAATAGACAGTAGTGGACACCCAAAATTGTTAAAAGAAACAAAAATGCTGGGCTCAGAATGATAGTCATAGTTATATTTGTTAACATTCAATTTGCAACAGTCAGGAGGTTAAAATTGTGTGTGATTGATGAATAAAATACTAAAACTATGTCCCTTTTTCATACACAGGAAGACCTCAGCCAGGAGGAGGTTGTGGAATGTGGCAGTCAGGAGGAGGCGGGGATTAGTGGCAGCCAGGAGGAGGCGGGGCTAAGTGTCAGCCAAGAGAAGCCAGGGACAAGTCGCAGCCTGACAGAATCGCAGGTTCCTCCCCTCCGCCTTCCATATAAAAGAGCGAGGAAGATGACTCCTATGCAGGATTCAGCACTCAGGCTCATTCAGGAGGCTTCTGCGTCCCTCAGAGCCTTACCCACTCCTGAAGAGGCCTTTGCCTGCATGGCTGCCACCAAACTGCAGAGCATGCAGGAGAGTCAACGCCTCCTGTGTGAGCAACTGATTTATAAAGTCCTAACTAAGGGGGTGAGTGGGGAACTAACACCCAAGACCGACGTGATTGAGTTGGACCATCCTCCTCCTCCTGCTGCCACAACTCCACCACCACAGCCACCGCGTTGAAGGAAGAGTGGAAAGAAGACCTGAGAGTGATGACCCTGGGTTCAGTCTGGTCTGACAGAAGCTGCAGTCTCTCGTATGACCACAGCCTGGGGACACAGATGTCATTTGCTGCTTTCCGGATCTCTGGGACTTCTGGACCAGACTGCCCTCCCTTAGATATGGACTCCTCAGGTCACCAATTTTGCTTGAAAATTTTTGATGTCTGCCCTGGGGGTCCAAGGCTTCACCCATTTCTGCTGTTTCTCCAGCATTGCCTCCCTCTTTGTTTAGTTGTGAGCCCTTAATAAAAGTTTTATTTTGGGAAATTCTACTCTCCTGTGTGTGTTTTCATCCAAAAAGGACAGTTTGTTGGTGAGGATTCAGGTACATTTCTAACATAAAATGTGAAATTAACAAGGGACAACAACACCAAACAATCTCCTACAGATTAAATAGAACAACATATCAATGGTGTTGTGGTAACTTGACACAAAAAACACACACAAAAATTTTCGGGAGTACAAATAAAAATCCAAAAAAAAAAAAACACCCTTCCAAAAAATACAAACACAAAAAAAAAATTTTAATTAAAGCCAAAAAACAAACAAAAATTACAGCAAAATAATGTTGTCAGATGTGAGAAATCAAAATATATTGAGTGAATCACGATAAATAGTAACGAAATAAGTTTGTGAGAAGTGTGTGTGAATATGAGCAGCAAAACGACTTAATTCTTGTCACATTATAAACAAGAAGAGAGTGTGCTGTATTAAACCATTTTTAACATTGCAGCATGACGAAAGTGCTGTATCCATTGCGAACGCTAAGTTTACCAGACTGAGCTGTTCCGTGTCGGAATTTCTTCTGAGCATGCGTGGCATACACGGTCGGAATTGACGCGATCAGATTTTGTTGTCGGAAAATTTTATCTCCTGCTCTCAAACTTTGTGTGTCGGAAAATCCGATGGAAAATGTCCGATGGAGCCCACACACGGTCGGAATTTCCGACAACACGCTCCGATCGGACATTTTCCATCAGAAAATCCGACCCTGTGTACGGGGCATAAGAGCGCTATGCATCCATGTGGCTACTTTTCCAAGAAATTGTCACCTGCAGAGTGCAATTAAGAGATTGGTGACAGAGAGTTGTTGGTGATCATTTTAGCCTTGAAAGAATGGAGACATCTCCTTGAAGGTACCACTGTGCCGGTTCTCATTCTTTTCCAAAATTATTTATTTGTGTCAGAAAACCGGTTCACCGGGATGTGCATAACATGGTATATCTGTATTAACAACATTGACAGCAGTTATTCACATACAGTTATGTAAAACAAGGGAGTTGAGCAAAGTCAGCTGTTCAATCTTACAATAAACCTCATATGATATGTAACAGAGTATTAGTGTGAGTAACTTATATATTATGTTCAGAAATCATAGGTATGGGAGCTGTTTGTCCTTGGTCTCTATCTAGTTGTATACCTTGTTTTAGAATAAGGGTATTTCTAGAAATAATATTCCTTTCGTGAACGGTTCTCTGTCTTTTTTATATTATAGAAATATAGAAAAGGAGGAATATCAGCTGAGAGAAGTCAGAGTAGAAATAGGTGAGTGAGGTAGGAGGGAGGGGAGGGGGTGAGGGGAGGGAATCAGGGTGACAGCCCACAGAGATGGAGTTGGGCTGGCGTCAGTGGATCTCCGTCTCTAACCATCCGGTGTGAAACGGAGTCATTCGCCAAAAAGAGTTTTTCCCTCTTCCGAATATTTGAAAATGTTCCAGAGTTGCCAGGTTTTGGAGTATTTCTCTTGCCTGTTTAGGCTGGTGAGGATTAAATCCTCCATCTGGTTTATTTCTTCAACTTTTTGAAGCCAAAAGGCTATGGGTGGTGTTTGAGCGGATTTCCAGAATGCAGGAATACATGCTTTCGCTGCATCCAGAAGATGCCTTATAATTGATTTCTTATAGGATCGGGCGGGTATATCGGTGGCGTGCAAAAGGAAGTAAGTTGGGTCCTCAGGTATTACTCGGTCAGTGAATTTTTGGATTATTTGGCGTACTTCTCTCCAGAAGATCTGAATCCGAGAGCAGGACCAGAAAATATGGATGAGTGTACCCCTTTCTTCCTGGCATCTCCAGCAAACGTCTGTCGTGGAGGGGAAGATTGATTTAAGTATTGTAGGTGTTCTGTACCAATGTGTGAGAATTTTGTAATTCGTTTCCTGGATTTTGGAGCAAATAGAAGACTTGTGAGTGAAAATTAAAATTTGTTGTCTTTTATTGGTTGTGAAGGTGCAATTTAGTTCTTTTTCCCATCTGGTGATACTGTGGGCCTTGTGATCCCCCGATGGTGTAATCAGTAGTTTGTATGTAAGTGAGAGAATGTGTGGCAGGTCTCCTGTCTCTGAGCAAAGCACTTCCATGGTTGTGAGGGTTTGATCACTCTCCTGTGGTGGTGGGAGGGTATTTAAAAAGTGGTGTAGTTGTAAAGCTCTGAGAAAATCTAAGCGGAACTGTCCTTCTGGGTCAGTGAGTTCCGATAGTGTTTTCCACTTCCCCGAGGTGCTAAAGTGTGATGCTTGGTGCAAACCCTCTTCTCTCAGTTTCAGAAATTCCCTATCTTGTAGTCCTGGTTGGAACTGGGGATTGCCTAGTATGGGTCTGAGTGATGAGTTATGTGAAAAATGGGGGGTGGTATGTATCAATTGTGAGCAAACCCATGATGTGTTACCTATTAGCGGGTGGCGTGTGATTTCTGTTGGGAGGGAGGCGTGACACCACGGAGCCCTGTGTAAGGGGATCTCACTTTGTGCCTGCTCAAGTCTTGTCCATAATTTGGTGTTTGTGTGGCGGCACCAATCAATGAGTCTATTCAGATGGGTCGCTCTGTAATAAGTTTGAAGATCTGGCATCGCCAGGCCCCCATTGAGCTTAGGTAGTGTGAGGAATCTTCGGTGTAGACGCGGTTTCTTCCCCGCCCAAAGGAAATGAGTGAAGGCTGTTCTCACCTGGTTAAAATAGTCTACTGGAATGCGTATTGGTATGGCTTGCATGATGTATAAGAATTTAGGTAGGATCGACATTTTGAGAATGCTACATCGACCAAACCAGGAATGTAAACCGCTACCCCACTTGACCAGAAGTTGTTTAACCTTATCCAAAAGGGGCGGAAAGTTGAGCTTGTATAGCTGGGAGAGCTTCGGGGGTATTTGCGTGCCCAAGTACTTTAGGGCTGTAGATGTCCATTTAAAGTGGAAGCTGGATTGGAGGTGTGGGATTTGAGATTGGGGGATTCCTATACCCATCCCCTCGGACTTGTTGAAGTTAATTTTCAAATTGGCTAGTTGCCCATAAGTGTGGAATTCTTTCATAAGGCTCGGTAGCGAGATGATGGGTTTTGTGAGGGAAAACATCAAATCATCCGCATATGCGGAAACTTTGAACTGCTCCCTGCCGGTCTCTACCCCTGTGATGTCGGGATTAAGTCTGACGTGACATAAGAAGGGTTCCAGGGATATTGCGAAGAGCAAGGGTGACAATGGACAACCTTGGCGAGTTCCGTTCGTAATTGGGAAAGTCTTGGACATTACCCCATTAGCCCGGACTACCGCTGTTGGGTTCAGGTAGGCCGCAGTCACCCAGTTTAACATTTTGTCTCCCAGACCTATGTGTCTCAACGTTGCGAATATGAATTGCCAGCTAACCCGGTCGAAAGCCTTTTCGGCGTCTGTCCCTAGGAACACGCACGGGGTTTTAGTGCTGTTTGCTATATGCAACAAGTTAAGGACTTTGGTCGTGTTGTCCCTGGCTTCTCTCGTCGGGACAAAGCCTACCTGGTCTAAATGGATAAGCGAGGGGAGGTGTTGTTGGAGTCTTGTAGCAATGATTTTTGTGAAGAGTTTTAGGTCTGTATTCAGGAGGGAAATTGGGCGGTAAGAGCCGCATAGGCCCGGATCTTTACCTTCTTTCGGGATAACTGAAATCTGTGCCTGCAGTGTGGCTCTGTGGAACCCGCCCCCCCCCCCCCGCCCAGATCATTATAAAGTTTGATCATGTGACCTCCTAAAGAGGGTAGAAAAGTTTTATAGTAAGTGGTGGTGAGGCCATCTGGACCTGGGGCCTTCCCTGTTTTAGAACTTTTTAATGCAGTTTGGAGTTCCGGTAATGTAATGGGATCATCCAAAAGTGATTTGGCTTCCTCTGGGAGGGACGGCATGAGGGAGGTCGCAATGTATTCTGTTGTTGTATCTGAGGAGGGTTGTGTCTCAGTAAGGTTATATAGAGCCGAGTAGTAGGAGCAAAATTCCTGGGCAATCTGATGGGGTAGGGAAATTTTCTGGCCTGTAACAGACTTAATGTGTGGTATGTATGAGGCAAGTCTCTGTTCTCGGAGGGTCTGGGCCAGCAATTTTCCGCATTTGTTGCCTGATTCATATATTCTCCTTCGAGAAATCTGTCCGGTTCTCATTCTTACTGACCATAAGAATCTCATATTCTTGTGTGAGGCTAAGCGCCTCTCTCCCAGAAGGGCGCGATGGGCTCTTTTCTTGTTGAGTTTTAATTACATTGTTTCATTCTTAACCGGTACTAAGAATGTAAGGGCTGATGCCTTGTCACAACAATTTTCCTCCACTTGGAATCGGTTCCAGTTCCTGTGATTCCTCCTGATCGTATTCTGGCTACGGTTCGCACCAGTCTTACTTCTCCTTTAGGTGACAAAATTCTTGCTGCTCAGGTCCATTCTCCTCCTGAGAAACCTTGTGACCGCTGCTTTGTCCCAGAGAGTCTCGTATTGCCATGCTCCAGACTTACCATTCCCCCAAGGCAGCTGGCCACCCTGGGAAGAATCAACTCGTTTGGCCATTTGCCAACAATTCTGGTGGCATAGTCTATGGGCTGATGTAACTGCCTTCGTAGCTGCCTGTTCCATGTGTGCTCAGAGTAAGACTTCACGACACCTTCCAGTGGGCTTCCTACAACCCATACCCAATGGAGAGAGGCCCTGGACCCACGTGTCTATGGATTTCATTGTGGAGTTACCCAACTCCCAAGGCAACACTGTTATCCTTATGGTGGTTGACCGGTTTTCAAAGATGTGTCATTGTATTCCACTTAAGAAGTTGCCCACTTCTAAGGAACCAGCTTCCATTTTTGCTCGGGAGATCTTTCGCTTACATGGGCTACCCAAGGTGAGTGTCTCGGACAGGTGTAGTCAGTTTGTCTCCCGGTTCTGGCGAGCCTTTTGTGCACAGTTGGGAATTCAGCTTGCTTTCTCCTCTGCGTATCACCCGCAGTCTAATGGGGCTGCAGAACAAGTCAATCAGTCCTTGGAGCAATTCCTACATTGCTATATTTCTGACCATCAAAACAACTGATCAGACCTATTACCGTGGGCAGAGTTTGCTCATAACAGTGCCTTGAATTCTGCTTCCCGATTATCCCCGTTTATGGCGAATTATGGTTTCCAACCTTCCATGTTGCCTGACTCGTTTGTTCCGCAGAGTATTCCTGCTTTAAGGGAGCATCTCCGTGGTCTTCGTTCCACTTGCGCACAAGTTCAGGAGGCTTTGCAACATGCTAACGATAGGTACAGACTCCATGCTGACCGCAGACGCCTGCCTGCGCCTTCCTACAAGGTTGGGGACAGAGTCTGGCTGTCGTCTCGCAACCTACGACTTCATGTTCCTTCTTTGAAGTTCGCACCTCGGTTTATTGGGCCTTTCCGTATCCTTCGCAGGATTAACCCAGTGGCTTACGCCTTGGACCTTCCTCCTAGTATGCACATCTCAAATGTGTTTCATGTCTCCTTATTGAAACCTTTGGTCTGCAACCGCTTTACCACCTCGGTACCACGTCCTCACCCTATACAGGTTGAGAACCATGAAGAGTATGAAGTACAATCCATTGTTGACTCCCGTAGCTTCCGTTGGTGCATACAGTACCTGGTGCATTGGAAGGGGTACGGTCCGGAGGAACGCTCTTGGGTCTCATCCTCGGACATACATGCCCCCGTCCTCCTCCGTGATTTCCATAGACGTTTTCCCCTCAAGCCCGGGGGTCCTCCGAGAGGGAGGGGTCGTTGAGGAGGGGGTACTGTCAGGGCTGGGCTCAGCCCTTCCTTCTCTGAGCTGGCCGCTCAGTTGTCGGCTAATTGCCAGTTCCCAACTCTCTCCACAGTTACCCAGCTGTTGTTGATTCTGCTCAACTTCCTTGATTCCATGCCTGCTTTACGGCTTCTCCTTGACGGTTTAGCTTCAATTTGTAAGGACTACATATCCTATGGTACCTTGCTGCCTCTAAGCAGCAATTTCTGTACTGACCCCTCCTCCTGAAACTCCTCCTCTCAGCACCTCTGAAGTTCAGAAGGCAGGCTCTGTGAAATGTGTGCCACAGCAGTGCCTACTCACAGGGCATAGCAAATGCACGCCACAGAATTCAAGAAAGTAAATGTGTGGGGATCTTCACAAAGTACCTTTTCCAACTTCAAGATCATTCAAATTAATAGGAGTAGACTTGTAAGCAGTGGTCACATGATAGGGAAGTCTGCCCCATCCCTCGTTGGTAAAGACCCTTTTAAGGGGAATCTGGGTGGGAAGTGGTTAATCAGAAGCATGGGTATTTATGACGTAGTAGCATGTATATGTATGTATGTGGAAATCTGCTGGTCAATAGCTGCTTAGCATTGTGATTGGAGCATGTAGAATTGATGAGATTACTTAAGCAGAAGCAGAATATGTGTGTATTGAATTTCAAGCTTGATGAAGGACAGGATTCGGATCAAAAACATAGCTTCTATGGGAAATGCTATGATTTATGTCACTTGCTCTGCTGATTTTATAGATGTAAGATAAAGCTACTTTATGTTTTTTTTCAATACAAGACCCAAGTGTGGTGACTTTAAGTTATTGATGGATTGTAAACCTGAATGTTACAACAGTGTGAGTAGTACCCGTGGAGAATGACATAGACTATAAACACTGCCAACGCATGGGGGGGAATATAGAGTAAACAAATTCTGCAATTAGTTGAAACATGATGTTATATTAGCTAGACTCATCACTGTGGGCAGTTTGCTCTTGAACTAGAACCAGAAAGTAACAATCTGCCTTTTTACTCCAGATGATTATGGCTTGTGTACACAGATGTTTGTTTTTTGCTTCTGGGTGGATCGTGAAGACATTTATAAGGATTTGGAATGCAAAGTTTGAATTTTTGATGGGATATCATGGAACAGTGCCCTGTTGTATCTTCATCTCATCTTTTTCAATAGGGTTCAATAACACCAGATGTACCGACATGCATTAGTCAGTGCATATACATTGTAAAAGCAACATATTTCAATAGGTGCAGTTCACATCAGTGTATCGTGTTAAAAAAAAAGTAGAACTTGCTCTCCTTTTTTCAGCATATTGAAAGTGTATTCTAATGCACATAAATGCAAGAGTTAAACAGTTAGTTGAACTTTTCTTTACAAATAAAGAATCGCAATTTAAAACACAATACAGCATGCAAATAGATGTCAATACACACATTGCCATGTGAATGGACCATAACTGTTCTCTTCTCGTTGAACTGTGCAGTACAATGCCACAGGAACATCCCTGGGTTAGCCCAGGGATTTCCAACCTGCAGCCCAAGATGGCTATGAATGCGGCCCAACACAAAATCATAAACTTATTCAAAAAATTTGATTTTGTTTTGGAATATTTTGTAAAACCAGAATATCTGATGAGAATTCATTAAGAATTGTCACTACAACTATCAAACCAGATATTGATGCGTTAGTTTGTCAAAAACAGTGTCAAATATCGCACTGGTTGTATGTTGATTTCTTTTACTTTTTTTAATAAAAAATATTACAAAACTGAAGTTTTGTTACTCAGATAGGTACATTATTCTAATCAGTGATCATTAACTTGTGATCAGCTGACTTTCTCTGCTCTCAGCTATCCTTATTTTAAGTGTATTTAATTTGTGGCCCAAGACAATTTCTCTTCTTCCAATGTAGCCCAAGATAAAAAAGGTTGGACACCCCTGCCCATTAATAATGTACAATGTTAGTGATTTCATCACTAGATAATGTATTAATCACTTATAGTCCATAAACCCTGCCAATCAAGAGGGTTTTACACTTTGTTAAGGAGACAGTAAATTATCCTGTGAAGTACTGTATATCTTATGACGTAATTTTTTTTACATGCAATCTAAAAATTATTATCATAACTAAAATGTTTTTACCTGAAAGTTAGTCATCATCTATCGCCGCAGTGAAATGGAGAAAATAGGAACTGTTTGTATCTAATTCTACTCCAGATAATGATATACCCCACCGGGTGGTAAAAGAAGAATTGGATACACCTTCATTCCACTATATGCTTTCATTGATATTGGCACATGGACTTATTTCCATGTTGAACCTTATGGACTATTCAACTTACTGTTTGATTGTATATTGCTACATTTTCAGTATCTCATTTCTTACTATTGGTTACTGCAGCCAGGATTCTCCCCTAGCAACAAGCTATCATTGGTGTAAAATGGCGGGCAATCGGCCCATATGTTGAGCCTATTTAAGCCCACTGCTCACCAGCAGAATCTGCCCCTGCTCCCTGGACCGGACTGCAGTTCGACACTTTGTCTGATCTTGCTCACCTCTGCATGGAATATCGACTCCGCCGCTCAATAGAAAGAGCTGAAAGTGCTGGAGGAGAAGAATGGCTGCGCCACTGCCTCCAGGAAGACTCCAGCCCACCCACTGTTTCCGAGCCTGCTTATGAAAACCTAGCAAATATGGAGGACACCTACGCGCACATGAGCAGTCCACCCTGTCTGTCATCTGGGAAGAGAAGACCTAGGAAAGATTCCTCTCCTTCTCCTTGCAGCAGTAATAGCGACATCTTGTGCCCAGCAGACGGAACTACAGAGTCAATTTAGAACACAGCCACTGAGCATGCTAACCAGGCAGCTATTGTTGGGCAACAGGCTGCTCATTATGGTGAGAATGTTAAAAACTCTAATATTAATGAGTTAAATTGTCTAAATTGTCCAAAAAAGCATTTCAAGCCAACATCTGGCAATTTCTATCTCCACTCGGATAGCTGTCACCATCCGAAGTGGATCAAAAAACACCCCCAAAGGGCAATACACCAGGTTGAGGAGAAACTGTACCTTTAATACAGATTACAACATACAAGGAGCTTTATTTAAGAAAACATTTTTGGAAAAAGGTTGTAATGAGGTGGTTATTGTCAAAGCCCAAACAGAATGTCTGATTAGTTCTTTGTCCAAAAGAGATGATGACACTGTGCAGCCTTTTCAAAACGACTTGAAAATTATCATTATTATTTTCACTGTAAACTCAGGCAGATGGAAAAGATACCGTAATATTGAAACACTGGTCCATTCTGACTAAAGATCCCAAACTTAAACCGGTGATCTCATCCAGACCCCGTTTTGTATATAAAAAGGCCCCCAGCTTAAAAAAACATTATATCCCCAAGTAAGCTCAAGAAGGCCCCCAAGCCCATATCCCATCCCATGGCAACCTTCTGTAAACTGGAAGGGATGTTTTGGTGCAAAAGGAAACCATGTAAGATGTGTCCTTATGTACAACACCACCAAAAAAACATTCATAAACCTCAATGGTAAAGAGTATTCCATCTCTAGATTTTTCACATGCAGCACTGAATTTGTGACTTATGGACTCAGTCAATGCGGCCTTCTTTACGTGGACCGTACTAAACATACCATGAGAGCCAGGTTTTGGGACCATCGGAGATTGATCGAGGATGGCATGCGGACCATAGTGTCCCTAGACACTTCACTCTCCACCATGGTAAACATACCATGAGAGCCAGGTTTTGGGACCATCGGAGATTGATCGAGGATGGCATGCGGACCATAGTGTCCCTAGACACTTCACTCTCCACCATGGTAGGTCTACCAATGGACTCCCGGTCTGGGTTATAAAGCATATTCCCAGTGGCATCCCTTTTGCTGAGAGGTTCCAGAGACTTTGTGCAAAACCTTCTGTTTTTTACGCTCAATACCCTTGCACCCAGATGTATTGTTATTATTTATGGTGTGATAGCACCCCGAGCTGGCTGGCGGAAGTCACAATTAATTTCGATTATTGTATTATTTTATTCTTTATTTTTCATTTCTTTTTTAACTTTTACTTTATTTTTCACCATTCCCTTAATTTAACCTATTTCTATTCACGTACATTAATTTAGTGCTTTTAAACTTGAGCCTATCTTTACATTGCTAAAAACAGTCTCCTGTCGTTTTCCCTTGTCAGCCTTTTTAAACAAAAGTAATGGATTGTGCAGCTGTCAATTATATTTTACATTGTTTGCTGGCATAACGTTGACAAAGGGGCGGGTCCCTGAAACATGTTCGTCAGCCCACTGACTTTGGTCTGTTCCAACAGTCCAGAGGGAAGCCTCACACTCTGACAGAGGTCTGTACCCCTGAAGGTCTGGCATTCCATCTCCTGGCCCAGCGGCCCTACATCTCACACTGCTGTTGAATGGATCCCCCACTCACCCTGCTGTCCTAAGTCCCTGTGAGTCCCACTCCAGTTCTACTCAGCTCTCCTAGTTTGCACCATTGATCGATCAGGACATACTGACAGCTTCTTGATCCACAGCAGTGTGGCATACCGCCATCCAGCTCAGCAGTCCCTGGTATGTGTCTGCTGTCCACAGCCACTCTGACACACCCAGCTGAGTACACACACACTAACTTTCATAGGGAAGTAATCAACAACACCCTAGTGCTCTCATGCATTTTCAAAGAAATAAACATTAATAGATTTGATGTTATCAACAACAAGAGGATATGGCAGTGAATGGAAAAAGTGATTGTGCACTTAAGATATATATGTGTGTGTGTGTGTGTGTGTGTAGCGCTACCCCCACAGGAGCCACTAATATATTTGGGTCCTCTGTTCTTCACTCAGCCCTAAACGAAGACCCACTCCTGCTGATACCACCAAATAACCAAATTACCTTGGACAAGGAGTCTCCTGGCTGTCACACAAGAAAAATACACACACCGTGATAAAATAAATGACCATGTTGTATTGATAGCAATAAAGAAAAATTGTAAAGCAATTTAACAGTTCAACCACTTGCAGCCCACCATATAGCAAAATGATGGCAGCAAAGTGGTTGCAATATCCTGACTGGACGTCATATAACGTCATAGGATATCAAGCCACTGCACGCCCCCGGGGGCGCGCATCACAGTGATTGTTGTTGCGGTGTGTCAGTCTGACATACCACAACACCAATCTAGGTAAAGAGTCTCTGATGGAGACTGTTTACCACGTAATCAGCTGTGTCCAATCACGGCTGATCACAGTGTAAATAGGAAGAGCCGTTGATCAGCTTTTCCTTACTCGCGTCTGTCAGACGCGAGTAGAGGAGAGCCGATTGGCTGCTCCTCTGACAGGGTGAGTCTGTGCTGATTGATTATCAGCGCAGCCCCCCGAGGATGCCCACACTGGACCACCAGGGATGCCACCAGGACCACCAAGGATGTCCACCACTAGTCACCAATAGGTATGCCACCCATGGCCACCAGGGATAACAATCAGTGCCCACAATGTATGCCAATCAGTGCCCACAATGCCTGCCAATCAGTGCCCACAATGGATGCAAATCAATGCCCACAATGCCTGTCAATCAGTGATGCCCATCAGTACCATCCATTAGTGTACATCAGTGCCACCTATCAGTGCCCATCCATGCCACCTATCAGTGCTCATCTGTGCTGCCTATCAGTGCCCATCTGTGCCACCTATCAGTGCCCATCAGTGCCATCTTTCAGTGCCCATCAGTGCTGCCTATGTGTACCAATCAGTGCTGCATATGAGTGCCACCTATCAGTGCCGCCGATCAGTGCCCCATCAGTGCTGCATATTAGTGCCCATCATCAGTGCCCATCAGTGCCAACTCATCAGTGCCACCTCATCGGTGCCCAGCAGTACCGCCTTATGAGTGCCCGTCAGTGCAGCCCCATCAGTGAAGGAGTAAACTTACTTATTTACAAAGTTTTGTAACAGAAACAAAAAAAAAACTTTTTTTTTTCAAAATTTTCTGTCTTTTTTTTTATTTGTTTAGCAGAAATTAAAAATCCCAGAAGTGATCAAATACCACCAAAAGAAAGCTCTATTTGTGGGAACAAAATGATAAAAACTTAGTTTGGGTACAGTGTAGCATGACTGCGCAATTGTCATTCAAAGTACGACAGCGCTGAAAGCTGATCTGTCTGAGCAGGAAGTGCCCTGTACTGAAGTGGTTAAAGAGGTTACACAATAGCAAAGTGAATTAACAAAAGAACAATAGAGTATAGTCCTTTTTTTGTCAACAAAAAAGCTTTATTAAACAATTACAAACATACAAGTTCCAGAATTACCAGTGCTTCAAAAATAAAAACTGGTATGTAAGTTCACAATTAACATCATAGAGCAGAACAGTCATTTTAGCCAGAGTTTCCACCAGCCCATTAGGGCCCAAGGGTCCCAGAAATATGCTGCAGCATATATTTACATACAGATATACGAATCAAATTCACCCTCTGCTGCAGTTCACAAACAGTATATTATACAGTGCCTTGAAAAAGTATTCATACCCCTTGAAATTTTCCACATTTTGTCATTTTACAACCAAAAATGTAAAAAATATTTTATTGGGATTTTATGTGATAGACCAACCCATGGCATATAATTGTGAAGTGGAGGGAAAATAAATGATAAATGGTTTCCAAAATTTTTTACAAATAAATATGTGAAAAGTATGGCGTCAATACTTTGTAGAACCACCTTTCACTGGAATTACAGCTGTAAGTCTTTTTGGGGTATGTCTCTACCAGCTTTGCACATCTAGAGAGTGAAATTTTTGCCAATTCTTTGCAAAATAGCTCAAGCTGGATGGAGAGCATCTGTGAACAACATTTTTTAAGTCTTGCCACAGATTCTAAATTGGATTTAGGTCGGGACTTTGACTGGGCCATTCTAACACATGAATATGCTTTGATCTAAACCATTCCATTGTAGCTCTGGCTGTATGTTTAGGGTCGTTGTCCTGCTGGAAGGTGAACCTCTGCCCCAGTCTCAAGTCTTTAGCAGACTCTAACAGGTTTTCTTTTAAGATTGCCCTGTATTTGGCTCCAGCCACCTACCCATCAACTCTGACCAACTTCTCTGTCGCTTCTGAAGAAAAGCAGCCCCACAACATGGTGCTGCCACCATGTTTCACGGTGGGGATGGTGTGTTCAGGATGATGTGCAGTGTTAGTTTTCTGTCACACTTTGCATTTTGCTTTTAGGCCAAAAAGTTAAATTTTAGGCTCATCTGACCACGTGTTTGCTGTGTCCCTCACATGGTTTCTTGCAAACGGTACTTCTTATAGCTTTCTTTCAACAATGGCTTTCTTCTTGCCACTCTTCCATAAAGACCGGATTTGTGGAGTGCACGACTAATAGTTGTCCTGTGGACAGATTCGTCCACATGAGCTGTGGATCTCTGCAGCTCCTCAAGAGTTACCATGGGCCGCTTGGCTGCTTCTCTGATTAATGCTCTCCTTGCCCGGCCTGTCAGTTTAAGTGGAGGGCCATGTCTTGGTAGGTTTGCAGTTGTGCCATACTCTTTCCATTTTTGGATGATGGATTGAACATTGTTTTATGAGATGTTCAAAGCTTGGGATATTTTTTTATAACCTAACCCTGCTTTAAACTTCTCCACAACGTTATCCCTGACCTGTCTGGTGCATTCCATGGCCTTTATGATGTCGTTTATTCACTAAGGTTATTTAACAAACCTCTGAGGGCTTCACAGAACAGCTGTATTTATACTGAGATGAAATTACACACAGGTGGACTCTATTTAAAAAATGGGTGACTTCTGAAGGCAATTGGTTGCACTAAATTTTAGTTAGGGGTATCAGAGCAAAGGGTGATGGAAGGCGCGTGATCAGACGCTTATATCAAGACATGTATGGTTAAATCATGTACAAACATATAATCATATAAATATAGAATCATACAAATACTACATTGCATAAAAACAGGTAACAAAATAGGCACTGGGAAGTTAAAAATGAGGTATGCCCATGTTGAGGCAGGTATTAAAAAAAGGCTGACGCGTTTCGAGGGTAACCTCTTCATCAGAGCCAGGAGAACAGGAGCACAGTCTGTATGGGCCGGTAGGCCGACATGTGTACATGGGGAGGAGTGGCTATTAGGAGGGTATGTCCTGTGATGGATAATTGATTATTCCAAGTTCCATACTAGTCCACGTCCAGGTGTTCTATGAATGAAATAAGAATGTATAATAATTGTATTTTCCTTTGCGGTGGTATTTGGCTGTCAGATGTGCCTGTCTCCAGTGGGTATGTAGAAGCGGCTGCAGTCTGTAAAGGTCCTTCGGGGTGGAGAGCCGTATGATCCTGGAATTTGGAGGGGGGAGGAGGAGGGAGGAGGTGTCCTTGAGGTAGCTGTAGCCGTGGATGCCTGAACAAGATGCGTCTTGATGCCTGGGATAGGCCTGCCTCAACATGGGCATGGGATAAATACCTGCCTCAACATGGGCATACCTCCTTTTTAACTTCCCAGTGAATATTTTGTTACCTGTTTTTATGCAACGTAATATTTGTATGATTCTATATTTATATGATTATATGTTTTCACATGATTAAACCATACATGTCATGATGTAAGCGTCTGATCATGCGCCTTCCATCCACCTCCTACCAAACAGTCCTTTCCAGACCACCCCTGGTCAGTTAAGGCAGCAGGACATGCTCCATCATCTCCTCCAGTCCTTCTACTTTCTACAATACTACCCTTTCCTTACAGCAAACGGCCTCATAAGCGCAGGAGTATTTTTCACCATACCTTGTCTACACTTTGTATCAGAGTAAAGGGGGCTGAATACAAATGCACACCACACTCTTCACATATTAATTTGTAAAAAAAATTGAAAACCATTTATCATTTTCCTTCCACTTCACAATTATGTGCCACTTTGTGTTGGTCTATCACATAAAATCCCAATAAAATACATTTATGTTTTTGGTTGTAACATGACAAAATGTGGAAAATTTCAAGGGGTGTGAATACTTTTTCAAGGCACTGTAAATACAGAAAAAGTGGGTGTCAGCCTAGCAATCTATCCATGATCAATTCTACTGGAGCCAGCAAAACTTTAGGTGCTTCAAACATTGGCCTTGAAACTGCTTCCCTAGTAAACTTGTCCGTTAGGGATGGACCGAACACCCTCCGGTTCGGTTCATACTAGAACATGCGAACAGGCAAAAAATTTGTGCGAACCCTATTAAAGTCTATGGGACACGAACATGAAAAATCAAAAGTGCTCATTTTAAATCCTTATATGCCAGTTATTGCCCTAAAAAGTGTATGGGGACCAAGATACTGCCCCAGGGGACATGTATCAATGCAAAAAAAAGTTTTTAAAACAACGTTTTTTTCAGGAGCAGTGATTTTAATAATACTTAAGTGAAGCAATAAAAATGAAATTGTCCTTTAAATATCATGCCTGGAGGGTCCCCTTAGTTTGCCTGTAAAGTGGTGCATCTGTGTGATGTGTATTACAGTGCCACAGCAAAATTACATTTCTAAAGGAAAAAAATGTAATTTAAAATTGTTTGCAGCTGTAATGTATTGCTCACTTGCTTGCTCGGATAAGGGTCTGGTATGGATTTTGGGGGGGACCCCCACGCTGTTTTTTTTTTTAAAAATTGGCGCGGAGTTCCCCTTAAAATCTATACCAGACCTAAAGGGCCCAATATGGAATTTGGGGGGACCCCATACCGTTTTTTTTCCTATTAATTCTGTCATAGGGTTCCCCTTAACCACTTCAATACACTATATTAAATACTCTGCACTGCACTATATATACTACACTGACTGCACTTTATACTCTGAACTACAGTATATATACTATACGGACTGCACTATATACTCTGTAGAAAAATTGGGCCTTAGGTGTTGCTGGTGCCAGAACACTGTGACCTGTCATAGTTACTCTTGTTGGGCGCAGTCTTCAAGGGATCCAAGATCCCTAGCAAATTCAATCAGTTACATCAGCATCAGGGGATTGATAGCTGCTGATCCAGGACTGATTCATTTTTGTGGACAGGCACACTCTTTGATCTGTTACAAACCCTCCAGCAGCACTGAATGTCCATTCAGAAAGCACACTGTATGCAGGACAGAGCAGCAGCTCAATTGCATATTGAGCAAGTAATGGCCAGTGGTCCATCCTAGAAACCAAGTGGATGTTCTGTTGGAAAGGTCTCCAAGTCTGCTCTTGCCCCTAGATATTCCTGCACCATATAATGTAGATGCTGGCGATGGTTGCTTGAACCTTGGCGCTGAGGACTGAAAAATTGTTTAAGGCCATCGGTCAGCCAGCCACCTTCTCCCCCGCTCTTCCTCTGACCGAACGAAGCCTCAGAAACATGCTGTCCAGCAAGAGGAAATGGTAACCTCCCAGGGTCTGGAAAGGCATTACACAAACTTTTCTTCAACACCTTCTGAAGATGTTTCATCCTCCGTTCCCTCGGCGAAGGCAGGATGAGTTTTGTAACTTTACCCTTGTAACGTGGATCAAGACGGGTTGCCAGCCAGTAATGATCACTCTCCTTGAAACCATGAATCCTAGGGTCCTTTTGCAGGCTTTGCAGAATCAGGGAGCCCATGCAGTGTAAGTTTGCAGTGGCATGATATTCTGAGTCCTCTGGGTCACTGAGGATGACATTGTCAAGAACTACCTCCTCCCAGCCACGTACAACTCCTTGGATTTCTGGGGACTGAAAACCATCCCTTGAAGACTGCTGCGTGTTATCCTCTACATCAGTGCTGACACAATCCTCCTCCTCTTCTTCCTGCGTGTTGGGCGGAATGCTATCTGCATAAAGGGGGCTTTGAGAGGAAAGGAAGTCCTCCTCTTCCTCCCGCTGTTCCACCTCAAGTACCCTGTGTCCATAATTCCATGAAGTGTGTGCTCCAGCAGGAAGACTAAAGGGACAGTGTCACTGATGCATGCATTGTTACTGCTCACCCTTCTTGTGGCCTCCTCAAATGGTGACAAGTGCATGCATCCTTGATCAGTAGCCACTGGCGTGGTGAAAAGAAGCCAAGCTCCCCTGAGCCTGTCCTGGTGCCATACTCACACGGGTACTCATTATTGGCCCTCTACTGTGTGTGCAGCTGCTGCAGCATTGCCATTGTTGATTTCCACCTGATGGGCATGTCACAAATGAGACGGTTGGTGGGCAGGATAAATTCCTGTTGGATGTCAGCCAGCCGAGCACTGGCATTGTATGACCGCCGGAAATGACCACAGACTTTTCTGGCCTGCCTCAGAATATTTGGTAAGCCTGGGTACCTGGTCAAGAAATGTGGCACCACCAAATTCAGGACGTGTGCCAAGCATGGGACATGTGTCAAGTGTCCCTGTTGGAGGGCAGGGAGAAGGTTGGTGCCATTGTCGCATACAACCATTCCTGGCTCAAGCTGCCTTAGCGTCAACCACCTCTGAACCTGCCCCCACAGAACAGACAGAATCTCTGGCCCAGTGTGGCTCCTGTCCCTTAGACAGACCAACTGAAGCACTGTATGACATCTGCTGATATCAACTGGCAGAGTACTGCTCGCAGATTGGCTGCAAGTACCTGTGACACCCATTGCTATACCTTCATTCCTCTCAGTGCAGGCTTTTGAGAGGCCTGGAGGTATAGTAGGGGTTGAGATCACAGATAAGGAGCAAGGAGAAGTCCGCCTTGCTTTATGATGTGGGTCTTTCAGGTACTGCTGCCAACGGACTACATGGGAGGTCGTCATATGTCTTATCAAGCATGTGGTGCCCAAGCGGCTGCTGTTCTGGACGTACTTGATCCACTTCAGACATAGATTGCAAACAGCAATGATGTGGTCGACTGCACAAGTGTTGAAAAAAGCCCACTGAACTTTTGGAAGTCAGCGGGCAGTCAGCAGCACCCTGCACCTGTGGAGCTCTGCGGTGTGATGCAAAAGGGGTCTGCCCTTAATCTGGCCACTGGGGGACATCCTGCCTCATTGGAGTTGTGCTTCTTCCTCCTCACTTTCCTCCTCTCTTCTCACAGGCACCCAAGTACAGTCAGTGACTTCATCATCCCCTCCCTCCTCGTCACTGGAGCAAACTTGGCAGTATTCTGCAACTGGGGGAACATGACTACTAGTTTCTTGTCCTTCTGTGGCACCCCCTCTCTCTAGCCTCATGTTACTCCCTACCTCAACCTGTGAACCAACATTGGAGCCTTCAAATTGCTGCACACCCTCCATCAGCATGTAACCGACACTATGGGCGAAAAATTCTGGTGACGTCTCTGTGTATTATGGTGGGGCTATGGTGGGGCTACGGAAGGAGTAACTGTGGGCAAGGAGTCGTGGAATAGGCCACTTTGGCAGCTGCATTGGAAGGCAAACAAGTATGAGCCTGGGTGACAGAGGATGAGGAGAATGGGGACGGCTTAGTTATCCACTCCACCAACTCTTCTGCATGTTGTGGCTCAATAACACGGCCAGCAGCAGAAAAAAAGGACAAGTGTGACCTGCCTGAAGAGGATGCACTATGTCCACCACCACTACTTTTCACTGTAAACACAGAGGCTGCTTGCCCTCTTTTAGTGGCCTGTGAGCATCTTCCTATCCTTGGTGGCCTTCCAGACATGATGGGGATTTTTTTTTTTAATGCTGACTGTGTATATATATATTAATACACTGCCTGAAATGTATTATATACTTTTTCACCACCAAATGCAGTGTCTATATAGTCTACACTGAATGCAGTGTGTATGTATATATATATATATATATATATATATATATATATTTTAGAGGGTCAGCCTAGGGCAGGGTTAAGAAGGGGTTAATCGAAGAGGGCAGGTACTTCCCCTTCAGACCTGTTTATTGTCAGCTGGGCTGAAAGTGTCAGAGGAGAGCTGTTTGAGTAAGAGAGAGAGACACAGCAGCATGCTGTGTGAAAAGTTCCCTTGCTGGATTGTGTACTTGCTGGATGAGCTTAACCACATAAAAGTCTGTAGCTCTGATTAGAACCATGAACTATTGCCTGTAAGCCTGTATGCTGCGGAACTGTGAGCTTTACCTGTGTGCAGCAACTGTGTGACAAGACAGCCCGTCGTGTCTTCTGTTTGTTTTTGCCAGTTTGCTGAATAAAGCCATTTTTTATTTTCACTGGATTGTCTCTGAGGTGGCTGTTCACCCCTCTGATCCCCTACTATATATATATATACATATATATATATATATATATATATATATATATATATATTTACCGCCTGAAGTGTATTATATACTGTACACCGCCGAATGCACTGTATATATAGTCTACACTGAATGCATATATATATATATATATATATATATATATATATATACTAGACTGTATATATATATATATATATATATATATATATATATATATATATATATTAATACATTGCCTGCTAGTCTACATGAACGACATGAACATCAGGCAAATCCCTAGTGTTCATCACAACATCATCTAAAACTCACAGTTTGCAGTGCTCATATACCCTTTAAAGTGTGGGCAACTGTCCTGCAGGACTACTATTATTATTATACAGGATTTATATAGCGCCGGCAGTTTACAAAGCACTTTACAACATAAGGGCAGACAGTACAATTACAATATCGTTTAATACAGGAGGCACCAGAAAACCCTGCTCATTAGAGCTTACAATCTAAGAGGGAGGGTCAAGAGATACAAAAGGTAATAACTGTGGGGGATGGGCTGATGGAGAAAATAAACGTATAGTTGTTAGGTGCAGGACAGATAGGCCTCTCTGAAGAGATACATTTTCAGGGATCGTCTGAAAGTAGGACAGCCTTTCTCAACTGGTGTGCCGTGGCACACTAGGGTGCCACCAGAGGTCCTCTGGTGTGCCACAGAATCAGAGGAGAGAAGGGCTGTTAGATGAGCCCAATCTGCCGATCTTCTGGATATATCCCCTGGAGGATATAATGAGCTTGGTTTTGGATGTATTAAGTTTCAGGATGTAAATTATATTCCTCTGGCTGGTAGATCACTCCCCAAGTGAGATGTGTATAGATAATAAGGAATTGGACTGGCTAGTTCACTTTTAGGCCATGAAAGTTCATGTGCGTATAAAGGCAGATGTCCCAATACTTTTAACAATAATATCTATATCTATATATACAGTATATATATATATATATATATATATATATATATATATATATTATATATATATATACAAACACACACACAGCCCTCAAAATTTCTACTTGCCTGCTCCCATTTTGCAAGTGGAAATAAGCTGAGGGCGAGTGGCGATGGGGTGCTGGGAGCAGATGAGCGCTCAGCTCTCCAGCTGCCTGAATGACAAGAGTAATGCTGCCATCCCTCCTGTCATTCCGAACAGCACACAGTGCAAGCTGCCATGGCTGCTGGAAGAAGGATTTTGCTCCCCCCTCCCTCCAAATTCGGGACTGGATCTCCACCTACTTCCTGGCTCTGGTTTAGGCTGCTTGCTGTGTGAGTGGGATGGGGATGTGGTCAGGTTCTGAGATGCAGCCTGCCTGCTCGCCCGCACACCTGCCTAAACTGCCCCCCCCTATTTGGCATCAATGCTGGAAGGTATTATGGTTTTTAAGAGCGGAATTAGGGGCGAGTAACTCTTAAAACCTGGCTAGTAGCTCAGGACTTGAAATTTTGAGCCCTGTAATATATATATATATATATATATATATATATATATATATATATATATATATATATATATACAGTATCTCGCAAAAGTGAGTACACCCCTCACATTTTTTCATGTGAAAACACTGAAGAAATTACACTTTGCTACAATGTAAAGTAGTGAGTGTACAGCTTGCATAACAGTGTAAATTTGCTGTCCCCTCAAAATAACTCAACACACAGCCATTAATGCCTAAACCGCTGGCAACAAAAGTGAGTACACCCCTAAGTGAAAATTTCCAAATTGAGCCCAAAGTGTCAATATTTTGTGTGGCCACCATTATTTCCCAGCACTGCCTTAACCCTCTTTGAGCATGGAGTTCACCAAAGCTTCACAGGTTGCCACTGGAGTCCTCTTCCACATCTCCATGACGATATCACGGAGCATGTGGATGTTAGAGACTTTGCGCTCCTCCACCTTCTGTTTGAGGATGCCCCACAGATGCTCAATAGGGTTTAGGTCTAGAGACATACTTGGCCAGTCCATCACCTTTACCCTCAGCTTCTTTAGCAAGGCAGTGGTCATCTTGGAGGTGTGTTTGGGGTCGTTATCATGTTGGAATACTGCCCTGCGGCCCAGTCTCTGAAGGAAGGGGATCATGCTCTGCTTCAGTATGTCACAGTACATGTTGGCATTCATGGTTCCCTCAATGAACTGTAGCTCCCCGGTGCCAGCAGCACTCATGCAGCCCCAGACCATGACACCCCCACTACCATGCTTGAAAGTAGGCAAGACACACTTATGTTTGTACTCCTCACCTGGTTGTTGCCATACACGCTTGACACCATCTGAACCAAATATGTTTATCTTGGTCTCATCAGACCAAAGGACATGGTTCCAGTAATCCATGTCCTTAGTCTGCTTGTCTTAAGAAAACTGTTTGCGGGCTTTCTTGTGCATCATCTTTAGAAGAGGCTTCCTTCTGGGACGACAGCCATGCAGACCAATTTGATGCAGTGTGCAGCGTATGATCTGAGCACTGACAGGCTGACCTTCCACCCCTTCAACCTCTGCAGCAATGCTGGCAGCACTCATACGTCTATTTCCCAAAGACAACCTCTGAATATGAAGCTGAGAATGTGCATTCAACTTCTTTGGTCGACCTTGGTGAGGCCTGTTCTGAGTGGAACCTGTCCTGTTAAACCCCTGTATGGTCTTGGCCACCGTGCTGCAGCTCAGTTTCAGGGTCTTGGCAATCTTCTTATAGCCTAGGCCATCTTTATGTAGAGCAACAATTCTTTTTTTTAGATCCTCAGAGAGTTCTTTCCCATGAGGTGTCATGTTGAACTTTCAGTAACCAGTATGAGAGAGTGAGAGCGATAACACCAAATTTAACACACCTGCTCCCCATTCACACCTGAGACCTTGTAACACTAACGAGTCACATGACACCGGGGAGGGAAAATGGCTAATTGGGCCCAATTTGGACATTTTCACTTAGGGGTGTACTCACTTTTGTTGCAAGCAGTTTAAACATTAATGGCTGTGTGTTGAGTTATTTTGAGTGGACATCAAATCTACACTGTTATACAAGCTGTACACTCACTACTTTACATTGTAGCAAAGTGTTATTTCTTCAGCATTGTCACATGAAAAGATATAATGAAATATTTACAAAGATGTGAGGCGTGTACTCACCTTTGTGAGATACTGTATGTATATATATATATATATATATATATATATATATATGTGTGTGTGTGTGTGAGACAACACTGAAGAAATGGCACTTTTCTACAGTGTAAAGAAGCGAGTGTACAGCTTGTATAACAGTGTAAATTTGATGTCCCCTCAAAATAACTCAACACACAGCCATTAATGTCTAAACTGTTGGCAACAAAAGTGAGTACACCCCTAAGTAAAAGTGTCCAAATTAGGCCCAAAGTTTCAATATGTTGTGTGGCCATCATTATTTTGCAGCACTGACTAAACCCTCTTGGGCATGGAGTTCACCAGAGCTTCACAGGTTGCCACTGGAATCCTCTTCCACTCCTCCATGAAGACATAACAGAGCTGGTGGATGTTAGAGACCTTGCGCTCCTCCACCTTTCGTTTGAGGATGCCCCACAAATGCTCAATAGGGTTTAGGTCAAGAGACATGTTTGGCCAGTCCATCACCTTTACCCTCAGCTTCTTTAGCAAGGCAGTGGTCATCTTTGAGGTGTGTGTTGCGGTCGTTATCATGCTGGAATACTGCCCTGCGGCCCAGTCTCCGAAGAGGGTGGATCATGCTCTGCTTCAGTATGTCACAGTACATGTTGGCATCCATGATTCCCTCAACGAACTGTAGCTCCCCAGTGCCGGCAGCACTCATGAAGCCCCAGACCATGACACTCCCACCACCATGCTTGACTGCAGGCAAAACACACTTGTCTTTGTACTCCTCACCTGGTTGCCGTCACACACGCTTGACATCATCTGAACCAAATAAGTTTATCTTGGTCTCATCAGACCACAGGACATGGTTCCAGTAATCCACGTCCTTTGTCTGCTTGTGCATCATCTTTAGAAGAGGCTTCCTTCTGGGACGACAGCCATGCAGACCAATTTGATGCAGAGTGCGGCGTATGATCTGAGCACTGACAGTCTGACCTCCCCCACCCCTTCAACCTCTGCAGCAATGCTTGCTGCACTCATATGTCTATGTCCCAAAGACAACCTCTGGCTATGATGCTGAGCACGTGCACTCAACTTCTTTGGTGGACCATGGTGAGGCCTGTTCTGAGTGGAACCTGTCCTTTTAAACCGCTGTCTGGTCTTGTCCACCATGCTTTAGCTCGGTTTCAGGGTCTTGGCAATCTTCTTATAGTCTAGGCCATATTTATGTAGAGCAACAATTCTTTTTTTTCAGATCCTCAGACTTCTTTGCTATGAGGTGCCATATTGAACATTCCAGTCACCAGTATGAGAAAGTGAGAGCGATAACACCAAATTGAACACACATGCTCCCCATTCATACCTGAGACCTTGTAACACTAATGGGTCACATGACACCAGGGAGGGAAAATGGGTAATTGGGCCCAATTTGGACATTTTTACTTAGGGGTGTACTCACATTTGTTGCCAGTGGTTTAGACATTAATGGCTGTGTGTTGAGTTATTTTGAGGGGAAAGCAAATTTACACTGTTATACAAGCTGTACACTCACTACTTTATATTGTAGCAAAATGTAATTTCTGCAGTGTTGTCAAATGAAAAGCTATAATGAAATATTTACAAAGATGTGAGGGGTGTACTCACTTTTGTGAGATACTGTGTGTATATATATATATATATATATATATATATATTATACATAATATACACACACATACAAATGCACCAGTTCATTGCCCATTGAAAAGTCAGAGACCACACAGACTAAAATGGAAATTACAGTGTCCTAATAATTAAAAAAAATGTGGGCAGTTGGAAGCCATGTATGCCTTATAATCTCCTAATTTCCTCAATGATCCTTGATATACCTCTGCAGATTAGGACTTAGATGGTAGACACATGCGGTAAAGATTGGTTCTGCCTCTCAGTCCTATAATTATGGTTAACTACCATGACCATAAAACATTACTTTCCTCCTATAATTATCCTCCTGTTTGAGCCACCTTATTGTAATAACCTTTAGTGCTGACTGAGGTTAAACATCCTGGTTTTTTAGATGTGGTGTTACACTTGTAGAACAGTAAAGAGACGCAATGAGTCATGAATCAGACAGGAGTGTGTAGTCTATGAAATAGTTTTGCTGTGTTTTTTTGGAGGAAATTCTATAAATAGTAAATATTTATATAATAATGTCATGGTTGTATAAAACTCGTTTTATCTTATATTTACAATACATGTGCATATTGACAGTATTATGTGAGATTGGATTATGCTGAATGGCTGATTACATTTGAGGACAGAAAGTGACAACCCTAAACGTCCTCCTCTTAGTCTTTGTCTAAAAAAAAAGAAAGTCCCATTACAATGATAATTCTTTCCTTGAAGATCAGTATACCTTTACAGGAGGAGAAAGTCTCATCAGAGACATCACTTCCTCCTTCATAAGGTTGGATAGGATTGACTTGTGTACACTGCGAGTGGGAGGATGGCTGGGTTATGTCTCCATCCCACTGAAAAGGTAAGTAACAAGGATAAGAAAATGGAAAGGTAGATACATTATATAAAACAATCCCTGTGTAACCAAGTCACTTGATCACATGCAGGATATTATAGTTAATGCGTAAAAATAAATAAAATAAAATGCTAATAAATGCAAAATTGTCAGGGTTAAAGGTGAATAAAAATTTATCAAAAAAAATAAAGGAATACCGCGCTAATACCCTAAGTATTGAAAAAAAAGCAGCCAGCACAGCAAAAGACAAATTGTGTAGCTAAATTATAAAAATATGTGCAGCACTAAAGTGAAAAATACTTGTATGGCTACAAGGTAATCATATGTATGAATTAACCAGTGGAAGTCAGTGTACCTTAAATATTCACTAAAACCACGCGAAACATGTAAACATTTATGTAAAAAAAAATGTAAACCTCACACTATTATATGAGTGAACAGTGATCTAAAATTCATGACTGTCAACAAAAATGAGCGAAAATATATAAACACAAAAGAGGGAGAAAAAGAGTCCAGTCGAGTCCACATAGGTAAGAAACAAATGTTCAAAGTAGATTCCAAAGGAAAGAAAATGGGTCCCAATGGCAGCAGCAAGGATCACATGTGTATAAGAAACAACCACCTCCAACTATGAAAAAGCTTGCTAGAAAGTGTGGACTCAACAGGGCTTATACCCAGAGAGTCAACAAGGCAGGAGATGTATATACTGTGCATCAATGAGATGGAGCTTGCACACCACTTGATCCTGGCCACAATAGGAAATGATCCTTCCGTCCCTTGCACGGCTCAATGTAGTGATGAATGGTTAGGACCGGCAGCAGGGCCGGATTTCCCACAAGGCCACCGAGGCCAGGCCTCGGGGCGGCAGTGGTGCAGGGGTGGTGCCACTCCTGCGGTCGACTTCTCGGCTTTCGCGGCCGCCCCCCCCCGAACTAACATAGCAGCATGGCAGGTGCGGCAGGTCCGTGCCTTCTCTAATATCACTGCACTGCCCCCTCCCCACACTGCCTGTCTTATTCACACAAATCATGAACCACGGCCGCTCTAGACAAAGGGCAGGACTTTTTAAGTTAAGAAGTGGGTGATTGGTTGCTAGGCAGCGGGGCGGTCCCAGCAATAAATCACTCACTTTTAACGTGAAAGGTCCTGCCCATTGTCCAGAGCGGCCAGGCTCCATGTCTTGTGTGAATAAGGTAGGGTTCTTTGGGGAGAGGGGAGCGCTGTGCTGTAAAGAAGTTTGATATTGAGAGAGGACTGTGATGGGGGCTCAGTCTGTGATTGGGGGGGTCAGTCTGTGATTTGGGGGGTCAGTCTGTGATGGGGATCTGTGATGGGGAGACTGTGATGGGTCTGGACCAGTTTGTGATGGGGGTCAATCTGTGATGGGGAGTCTGTGATGGGGGGGTCAGTCTATGATGCGGGGTCTGCTATGGGTCAGGTCAGTCTGTAATGGGGGTCTGTGATGGGGGTCAGTCTGTAATGAGGGGTCTGTGATTTGGGGGGTCAGTCTGTGATGAGTCAGTCTGTAATGGGGGGTCTATGATGGTGGTTTGTGATGAGGCAGAGGGGGATGTGATGTAAGTGGGGGGGCTAAGGACACTGATGTAAAAGGGGTTTGTGATGTAAAAGGGGGTATGTGATGTAAAGGGGGGACTGAGGACACTGATGTAAAAGGGGGTCTGTGATGTGATGTGAAGGGGGGGACTGAAGACACTGATGTAAAAGGGGGTCAGTGATTTCTGCACTAGCAAAACACAGGTCTCTGCAAGGGCAATAGAAAACAATTGTTTTCTTTGTGTCCTGTTCATACTGCAACAGCGCCACTGCATGCTGAGCAGTGTGATGCAAAATGCATACTGTTTCTATGCACTGCAACTGAGCTGTGGTGCATAAAAATGAATGAAATGTATTTGCATAAAGAACTATTTACGATCATCTTTTGGTCAAGAAAGACTGAAAAGTTTAGCTTTACTTGCCATTGAGTCAGAACTTTTAAATACTTTGTCCTACGAAGATATTATCGATGAGTTTGCCAAAAGAAAAGTTAGAACTAAAAAATTGTAGGGAGTTTCTTACTGCTATAATCTTTAAAAGGCATTTTCTGCATTACAGAGTATTTTCAGTCTGTACAATTAAAGCCAGTTATTTTCAGTGTTCTCGTGTGTGGAGATATGTCTTTAATTGATCTATTGTAGCAGTCATCGATAAAGGACGAGAATGGTGGAGTGTGTGTGTGGGGGGGAGCGGCATTGAAGGACCCGTCCTTGGGGCGGCAAAGGGAGTAAATCCGGGCCTGACCGGCAGCCTCAGATCAAAGGATGGACAGTGTCTTCCTTGTGACGTTCAGATGGTGTAACCAAAATGAGACAAGATGTTCCACATAGTATAAAACCATAAGATGTAAACATTTATTGTAAAAATTAGGAAAACTCACATGTCCACGAATAAAAAGGGCTTGAATGGATATTCAAATAGCAATCAATGTAACGCAATGGCACCAACACGGCTCACTCAGACGTGTTTTGTCTTAACAGACATCATCTGGGGTAAGAGCCTTTCATGGTCATTTCGCTTATATAGAGAATATGACCACCAAATGAAGTACCAACCTGTGTCGAAGCTTAATTACTTAAGGACCGAGCCTCTTTCTGAGATTTGTTGTTTACAAGTTAAAAACATTTTTTTTTGCTGGAAAATTACTTAGAACCCCAAAAATTATACATTTTTTTCCTAACACCCTAGAGAATAAAATGGCGGTGGTTGCAATACTTTCTGTCACACCGTATTTGCGCAGCGGTCTAACAAGCGCACTTTTTTTGGAAAAAATACCCTTTTTTTAATTAAAAAATAAGAGAACAGTAAAGCTTATCCAATTTTTTTTATGTTGTGAAAGATAATGTTATGCCGAGTAAATTGATACCCAACATGTCACGTTTCAAAATTGCGCCCGCTCGTGGAATGGCGACAAACTTTTACCCTTAAAATCTCCATAGGTGGCGTCTAAAAAATTCTACAGGTTGCATGTTTTCAGTTACAGAGGAGGTCTAGAGCTAGAATTATTGATCTCGCTCTACTGATCACAGGGATACCTCACACGTGTGCTTTGAACACCATTTTCGTATGCGGGTGCTACTCAAGTATATGTTCGCTTCTGTACGCGAGCTCGTCGGGACGGGTGCGTTTACATTTTTTTTTTCTTATTTATTTTACCTTTTATTTTTACACTGTTTTTTTTTTTTTTAAATTGTGTCACTTTTATTCCTATTACAAGGAATGTAAACATCCTTTGTAATAGAAAAAAAGCATGACGGGACCTCTTAAATATGAGATCTGGGGTCAAAAAGACCTCAGATCTCATATTTACACTAAAATGCAATTAAAAAAAAAAAATTGTCATTTAAAAAAAATACAAAAAAAATGGCCCTTAAGAGCTATGGACGGAAGTGACGTTTTGACATCGCATCCACCCTACAATGATATGGAGATGGGTGGGGGCCATCTTCCCCTCACTAGTCTCCATGTCAGGCTAGGGAAAACATCCGATTGCCTCCGCCGCTGGCGACAGCTAAGCGGTGGAGGGCACCAGAGCGCAGCGGGAGAGGGGAGCCCCTCTCCAGCTGCCGATAAAAGTGAATCCGCTGCAAAGACCACTTTTATCTGAAAGCGGACCGCCCCCTGAAGAATAGGATATCGGGGTTATGGTAGCTAGCTGCTGCCATAACAATGATATCCCTCTCAAAGTACTGATGTATAAGGACGGTAGGCGGTCCGGAAGTGGTTAAACATCAAATATACAATCAAACAGTCAATTCCTGACTGGGAAGATGGAGCGGACGCGTGTGGGCCAAGCCTTGTTCTAAAAATCGGGCCGCCCACTATGTCTGCCACGTCATTAACCCATAACTTACTGCGCCACAAGATGGCGCGGACGGGTGTGGATCAAGCCTCATTCCAAAAAGACAAGGCTGACACCTACATCTGCCGCATCATCGGCCAATTCCTTCCAAGGGAACCAGGAAGTGATATTACCAAGCCTCATTATAAAGAAAATAACACAAAGGATTTGAAGCCTTTGATAATTAACCACTTCAGCCTTGGAAGGATTTCCTCCCTTCCTGTCCAGGCCATTTTTTTGCGATTTTTTTTGCACTGCGTCGCTTTAACTGACAATTGCGTGGTCGTGCAATATTGTACCAAAACAAAATTAATGTCCTTTTTTTTCCCCACAAACGAGCGATCGCGAGTGCCCGGCGCCTGCCCGGCACATGCATCGGCTCTGGGGACACACGGTGGGCGCGCACCTGCTATGACGTCTCAAAGGAGCACCGTATAGCTACGGCGATTTGCGCAGCCGTGCCAACTTGCTACAGTATAACTGCAGCTGCTGGTCGGCTAGCGGTTAAACACCGCTGTTAACAGCGTATGTCCAAAGATAAATTTGGCTTATACATAAAAGAAAAATAGGCCTAATATAGGCAAATAGAGGTTAAATATTTGTAAAAGCTGGGTCAGGGTTGGTAATCCATGTCGGGTCTGTGATAATGAATATCACTTAACAAATGAAAATATTAAGTACAATAGTGCATATAAAGATGATAGTAATAGAAACCAATAATAAAATAAGTGGAAATAGAAATTTATCAGCCACTCTGCATAATAAGTCACATTTATTTTAAAAAACATGAGACCCATGAATACATTATATGCAGTAATTAGTAAGATCTTAAAACAGACAGTAATAAAGTCCAGTTAACTTGACCTCCTTGTTTTTTCTTTTTTATACCTTCTTTTTCCTTTCTTCTAATTTATCTTCATTATGACACTCTCTCGCTATACTCAGGTGTAAAGACTCAATGAGCAACAAAATGCATCTTTGTATAAGGGTTAATGTTGTTAACAATAAACTTATTTTACTTGGTATGATTATTGACCTGCTTTTCGAAATTAAAGTATACATTTATATTTAAATGCAAATTAGTTAATAAAAACATTTAAATAGAAAATATTGATCAGTGATTGATGGAAAATGTATGCCCAGCTCTATTGTACTGTTTGAAATGTGTACATGGCTTTCCAGGAATATTGGATTTTCATTAATACAATTATGGTTCCAACTGATTTGGTGATTAGCAAAAAATTATATTTTAACAACTGAATTGCCTTGTTTGTATGTAGTCAACCACAGGACTTTATAGTATAAAAACCTTTTAGTTCCTGTATGACATGGAGCTGCAGTAAGTGTTCATGTGATGCACTTTCCAATTGAATTGGTATGAAACGCAACATCACATGCTCACTTCTTTCATATTTTAGACAAAGCATCAGTCTTATCATCGTTCTGAAAATAACTTACATTATCAGCTATTCTGAGTATCTTGTGATGGCAATCTTGTCTCTGCACTATGTAACAGGCAGCTGTTCATCTTTATCAACGGCATAACAAATTGCTAAGAAGAATAAATACATTACGCCCTGCAATCCCATTTATGTAGGACTTGTTTAATGCAATCCTTACCATTCATACAGCTTTCTAGGCTAAAGCAAAATATAGTTGTTGATAGTTATGGTAAGCTCACTGGCGTCGTATTGCCACTTATAGGTGGGCCATACCCATTTGCCACATATTGGATACCCATCACTGTACTATCCACCTTGCAACACAAGCAGGGGCGTAACTAGAAATAGCAGGGCCCCATAGCAAAATGTTGTATGGGGCCCCCCTGCAAACAGCCCCCCACCACAGCTGCCCTAGTGTCAATGCAGCGTGACCTGTGCCCCATGCAGCGTGACCTGTGCCCCATGCAGCGTGACCTCTGCCCCATGCAGCGTGACCTGTGCCCCATACAGCGTGACCTGTTCCCCATACAGCATGACCTGTGCCCCATACAGCCTGGTCTGCCTGTGCCCCATACAGCCTCACCTATTCAGAGGAAGAGGCAAGCCACCTGGATCAGCAGAGAGCGGGATTGCCTGCTGTAATAGCTTTCATTTGAATTTCCCATCTTCCCGGGGCTCATCGTCACATAGCCCCACCTCTTGGCCCGATGCCTTTGATGACGTCACATGTCCCGCATTGGATCAGCATTCTGTCTATCAAAGGCGCCGGGCCAAGAGGTGGTGCTATGTGACGTGAGCCCCGGGAACACTGGAAGTTCTAATGAAAGCTATTACATCGGGCAATTCAGCTCTCTGCTGATACGGACAGCTCGCCTCTTCCTCTCCTCTTTCTTCCCCTGGCTGGGAGACTGTGCCGGTGGTGCTCTCATCCTCACCGGGCCCCACTCGGCTGCCGGCCCCATAGCGCCCGCATGGGTCGCTATGGTGGTAGTTCTGCCCCTGAACACAAGAGGACCAAGCCCATCACTCACTCTTTCATGCCACTTACCCAAACATGCACCATGAAAGAGAATGAACTCAAATGGCACGCATCACCTTAAACCACTTCACCCCTGCAGGGTTTTACATTCTTAATGACCAGGCCATTTTTAGCGATACGGCACTGCGTTACTTTAACTGACAATTGCGTGGTCGTGCGACACTGTACCCAAATGAGATTGATGTCCTTTTTTTCCCACAAATAGAGCTTTCTTTTGGTGGTATTTGATCACCTCTGCGGTTTTTATTTTTTGCGCTATAAACAAAAAAAGACAGACAAATTTGAAAAAAAAAAACTGTATTTTTTACTTTCTGCTATAATACATATCCAATAAAAAAATTTTACAAAATGTAAATTTCATCAATTTAGGCCAATATGTATTCAGCTACATATTTTTGGTAACAAAAATCCCAGTAAGCGTATATTGATTGGCTTGCACAAAAGGAATGGCGGCGATCAGCAATTTTTAGTGAGACTGCAACATTGCGGCGGACAAATCGGACACCTGACAGACATTTTTCACACTTTTTTGGGGACCAATGACATTATTACAGTAATCAGTGCTAAAAATATGCACTGTTGCTGTACTAATGACACTGGCAGGGAAGGGGTTAACACCAGGGGCGATCAAAGGGTTATGTTTATCCTTAGGGGGTGCTTGCTGACTGTGTGGGGAGTGCTCTGACGGGGTGAAGACAGAGATTGGTTTTCCTCCTAGCAGGAACACAAGATCTCCATCTTCTCCCCGTCAGAATGGTGATCTGCCTTGTTTACATAGGCAGATTGCCGTTCTGCCGCTCCCCAGAATGATCGCAAGTGGCCGGCGGACATTGGGTCCATCGGACCCACTGATCGGCATCCACTGTGTCCAATCAGCATGCGATCTCACCTCCCCCAGTGTCTATTGCACGAAATGACGTACAGGTACGTTGTTTCGCACAGTACAGCAGTACATCTGGGAAGGAGTCAGAGCTTCACTGGAGAGAAGCACTGTTGGCTTTACAGGATAGTTTGAAACTCTCATACAGATACAACATAAATATATCTTTTCATTGAATTTACTGAAACAAAAAGCCGTTGCCTGTGGTGCTACTGCTGTCTCGCCACTGAAAAGTAAAGCCTTATAAAGTCAAGTGGTGTTTTCTGCAAAAGTTGCAAAGTCATCAGCAGGTGTAGGGAACCTCACTACATGGTAACTGAAAAATCTAATTGAGATGACAAATATAAATTGATTTAGTTTAGAGATTTAACAATTACTTTAACAATTTTTAAAAGTGTCGTGATTAGGCAGAATACATTTTTCAGCATTTTTTTTTATTTTCTGCTTTGCTTTCTCATAAAGCTGAGTAATCAGATTTGTCACCTTTTGTTTTGCTGCTTTTAGTCATCACCAAATATTTTTTTCTTACTGTAGATCTGGCCTAATACTCTGTTAGGGAAAACTGAGTGAGACTTTTACAAAAGTGCACATTGAGATCTTTCAGGTTAAGCCTCTCTTAGTTTTCAGTATGTTGTAAGTTCTTGGGAATTCAGTGTCAACATTCTGAATACTGATAACTTGGAAGCAATCAATGAATGGATCCCTTTGAATAGATCCTTCCCGCGCCCAAAATGCACGTCAAGCAATTCCTGATTACCGCCAAGAAGTAGCAATATTCGTCTATATTGGCATACAGTGCGAGATTGTTGTGTGCACATCATATGATAATACGCTTCAGACAGGAAAAGAAGCATGGTGATATGCAACAATCAATAAACTCATAGAAATCACATTTTAGTTTAATTAGGACTTTTCTGGGTTACCCTTTTACACCATCAGGGCCCCATGTACACTGGCTTAAAAAATGCTGCTTCTAAAGGAGTTTAGAGATTTGTCTGTAGAAGCAGTTTAATATTAACCTATGTGTCTATGCACATTAGGACGTTTACAGGCATATTTTAAGCTCAGCGTTTAGAGGAAGTTAAAAAAAACCCTTCTGGCTTGCGTTTGTGAGAGGAGGTTTCTGTCAGAAAAAAATGCTAAACGCTCCTAAACGCCTGTACAAAACACTCTATCATTTTTCAGTCAAATGAACTGGCTTTTTTTAAGCTCAGTATGCATGGACCCTCATATGTCTTTGTTGTGAATAAGCCTATATTAATTCAGCTTGGACCTGCGGTACTTTACTAGCTCCAACGGCAGCATAGCAAATATATGCTCCATCGGTCTTTTGCTGGCGGAATACCAGCCAGCAAAAGATTGAGAGCATGTGCTCAATTTTTCGGTCGGGAAAAGTTCCAATCCGAAAATGTGATCGTCTGTATGCAATTCCGACGCGCCAAAAAATCACGCATGCTCAGAATCAAGTACGAGACGGAAGTACTCGGTATGGTAAAACTACCATTCGTAATGGAGATGGCACATTCGTCACGCTGAAATATTTTAAATAGTTTAATGCAGAGCATTCTCTTCTTCTTTATAATGCTAGAAGAATGAAGTTGTTTTGCTGCTCATATTTACACAGAGTTCTCACAAACTGATTTCTTTATTATTTCTCGTGAGCTCATGAATAATCTTTTCTGTTTTTAAAGCCAGATCTCCATAATAATGTTTTGATTTTTTTTTTATAGTCATTTTTATTTTATTTTTTTAATCAAAATCTCCTGTTTTTTTTTTTATTTTAAATTATTATATAGTGATCTCCATATTTTTTTATTTTGTATGTCACGTCTCCACAACAACATTATTATCTTGTATTTGTAAACCTCAAGGAGGTTGCTTGGTGTCCCTTGTTAATTAGACATTGTATTTTTGAAATGTACCTGCCTACTGACAAACAAACTGTCCTATTTGAAGAAAAACGCATAGGCAAGTATTTTCATATAAAAAATTTCCATTTATTCTGGCTCAGAATAACGAAATAAAGAGGGAAGGCAACGCTGGAGAAACAGATGGAATTTGCGAAGCCTTTGGCCCCCAGGGCAGACATCTACTCTGTGGCAAAAAAAATGGTAGCTTGAGAAGTCCATATATAAGGGAGCAAATCTGGTCCAGGACTCCCAGAGATCAGGAACAGCAGCAGATGACATGTATGTCCCCGAGCTGTGGTACTACAACAGCCTGCATCTCCTGTCAGACCATACTGAACCCAGGCAATCATTTTCTTCTTCGCTGCAGCCTTCCCTGCAGCCTGTGGCTCTGGAGGTGGACTTGTGGCAGGAGGAGGAGGAAGAGGGTGGGCGAGTGTACATAAGTGGACATCATCGGTCATTTGCCCCCTCAACCCCTTGTGAATGGCCTAAAAAAAATCTTTTCACAGTTGAGGCGTTGGCCCTCCTCCATTTTGTGCAAATTTGAGGCTAGATAGTAGCCATAGGCCTCCCCAGCGTCGAGGGGGGCTTTCAGGGCGTCATTAGCCTCCTTAATGAGAACAAGTGCTGCCTCCTCCACGTTCCTCCCCTTCCTGGGCCTTTTGGTTGGAAGGCGGAGGGGAGGGACCTGAGATTGGGTGAGGCTGGGCCCCGCCACCTCTTGGCTGACACTAACCCCCACCTCCTGGCTTACAGTTCCCCCCACCTCCTCCTGTGTGCCACATTCCAGAGCCTCATCCTGGCTGAGGTCTTCCTGTGTATGAAAAAGGGACATAGTTTTAGTTTTTGGTTCATCAATCACACACAATTTTCAGCTCATGACTGTTGCAAATTGAATGTTAATAAATAGAAAAAACTATCATTCTGAGCCCAGCATTTTTCATTCTTGTCCCAATCATTTTTGGCCCCTACTGTCTATTGATATGTAAAACACTTTTTGGTAAATCATTTATTTGTTAGCACTAATAACATTTAGTTAACAACACTAATTTTACAAAAAAAATATGTTTAAAAATAATATACCTGGCTCCAGCTGGGCTCCTCAATTTCTTCCTGGATGGAAGGCCCAGGTTGGTCCTCAGAAGCCTCAGCTGGGGTTCAGGGAAGGGTGGATGGAAGGGGGGCCGGAAGAGTCGAAAGTCATTCACTGGCTTCCATCTGGTCTTCCAGAAACCGCATCTTCTTGTAGTACCACAGACTGGGTAGATACACATCTTCTGCTGCTGCTCCTGACCTAATGGACTTATGGGCCTTCTGAAGCTCCTTCCTATACGTGCTTCTCAAGCTACCAATTTATCTCTCCACAAAGTCGATGTCTGCGTTGGGGACCTGCGTCTTCACAAATTCCAGCAGTTTCTCCAGCAATGCCTTCCTAGCTGGTTTATTTCTATATAAGGGGTTTTTCACCTCCCACAAATTGCGCATATCCCTGTATTTATCAATGAACTGGCCCATGAATTCCGGGTCTTTAAATTGTTTCATTTTTGCTGCAAGACCAAACAAAATACAAAAACACTAATATCAGGCTAAACTCTCCTAATCTTATCCCAATATGGGCCTCAATCTAGAATCAGTATAGGCCACTCATGTCCCAAATTAAAATGTTACCTTCGTTATTACGTTCGTTGCTTCTGTTCCTCCTTCTTCCGCACACAGAACGTATGTACGACACACGCGTGTTAGCTTTATATGTACTGCGCATGCGTGGAAGTCCGCACGCGTCACCCGCCCCTGACCTTCTTTCTAGAATATTCCCCGCCCCTTCTCTTTAGGCGCGGAGTGGGAGACAACATGGCGGAGACACAGCAGGTGCGTGATAATAGCAGTAACGAGGAGGAAAGCCCAGAGTAAGAAGTCCCGATTCAGGAGGAGGAGATTTAAGGCCTCAAATATGGCCTTTGTAGAGATGGTGGAGATGGTCAACATATTGAAGAGGGCTGACTTTGATGGGAAGTATGGACCATACACCAACCCTAATCAGAGAAAGGCCAAGATCATGACTAAAGTTGTGAAGAGCCTGCACAGGCATTTTGGAGTACGACGATCCAGGGAGCAACTGAGGAAACGCTGGTCAGACCTGAAAGGGAGGGAGCAGGATCAGTATAGAAGGATCAAGAAAGTGCTTCTAAAAAGTAAATAGTTTTCGTGTGTTATGATTATTATTATTACTTGCATGCTGCTCCATGTGCTTTTCTTTACTATTGGACAGTTTAAAATGGCGACTTCCATGTTCATGGGCACAGTAGTCGGTCGTAGTAAACATCATTTGTTTGCCAACTAAATACAAAGTTTTTGCCAGATACAGGGTTAACTACATAAGGTCATGATAATTTGTATTAAAATAAGTTTAGGACATTGTTGTCTAGATGTGTTTGAAACTAGAAGGAATTGCAAACTTGATTCAGTGTAATTTAAGGAGAGGACACTCAGCAGCTGTTTACACATCTGGACTCAGGAGCACTAGTGTGGGACACAAGAACAAACTTTTTAGGGTGTCCCACACAGGTGCTCCAGTGGATACTTAGGGTATCTCCATGTGTGAAACTTGTCCAAAAAAGGGAAGTATTCCAGCTTGGTTAAGGGAATAAATCATGTCTTAAACTTGGAACTCTGCCCAGACAATTGTACCCCACTTCCAAGAAATGTTTCATATTACTATTTCTGGCCTCAAATATCTGTGTGCTAAGTATACCATTCTCATAGGGGAGAAAAGACTCAGGCCGTCTGAGGCCGTCTCCAGGACCCCCCCCCCCCACCTCCTGAAGAAGGGGACCAGGAAACACCACAAGCTGAGGATGTGGAGGAAGGAGAGGTGGTGGAAATTGTCACCACAACAGGTGAGTGTCTGACACCACAGATTCAGGTAATAGATGTATGCCAGCATATTTATAATTCATGGTGTGTATTTTTTCTTTTAGAAAGTGATGTGCATATTGTTGAAGAACAAGCTCCTCATTTCACCAGTGACAGTGCCCAAAGGCTTATCCAGGACATCATGTATTGTAGTCAGGATTTAGACTTTATAAAGCAAAAAACACATGAGATTGAAGTCAAACTGAAGAACATGATCGATGTACTAAGAAGAATATAAATACCAAAACATGACACCTTTTTTTTTGTTTTTAACAATTTTTTATGTATTTTAAAAGCCAAATTTTGAAGATGCACACAGTGTGTCAACATGTGCTATCTGCCATCAGGGGATATCAATGTATGCATTTTGTGGCTGCAACCCCTTCCTCGCAACTCAAGTAGCTGAGAGGAAGTGGTTGCACCCACAAAACACATCCATTGATCCCCCATGATGGGAGATAGCACACGTTGACATTAGGTATGGGATCAGGAGGAAAATTCCCAGTTTGACTCCCAATTTGTGTGCATCTTCAAAATTTGGCTTTTACAGGGGTGACATCACCCCATCTGATGAAGCCAATATCAACACATTTTGAATTTTGTAAGTTCCTGAGCTGTGTATGGTATGTCTTGAAACATGCCTGTTTATGTACCCTAAAAAAAAATTCAAGGGAAAACTTTAAGAAACCCATTTTTTTTCTTTTTTTTTTTTAATTTACAATGCACATGGGCATGTGCACGGAGTAAAAGGTTTCATACACAACAATGTATATGTAAATGACTCCCGCGCTGTCTAGAAGTTTAAACTAAGGGACACTGCTGCAAAAACCTGTGAATCTGATCCAGACAGAAAAAAATAAATAAAATAAAATAATGATGGTGTTCGCGTTGTGAGCATAAGGATAAAGGTGAGGGGGGTGCTGCAAAAGATATGCTAGTGAAGACAAGAAAATATTGTGATACTAACAAATGAATGAATGTACATCAAAACCAAGGACATCAAATGATGACTAGTACAGTGTAATAATACAATCAAAAAGAAGTGAGGTAAGTGGTAAACACATATAAAACATATAAAATGTATAAGAATGCCAATCATGTACCACATAAACCTAAGTGATGGCTCCTATGAGAACACACAAAAATGAATCCACAAGAATTTAAAATATATAAAACTGGCAAAAAAAGTTCATGTGATGATATCAAAAAGATAAGAAAAATAGTCCGTGTAAGACAAAAAAACAAAAAACGAAATCGATCAATCCCACCACCAAGAAACACACGTGTGCCAAACGCAATCTTCAGTGATGGCACCTCTGTGTCTGAAAGCAGCTCACCATACTGCTGTAAGGCGTACAGCATATACTGGTCACAGATCACAGGTGAGGATGGTTGATGCAAAGGTGAAACAATCTCCTATATATTGCTTGAACAGTCTCAATGAACAGTCTCAATGGTGGATGTTTAGGATCATATGGAGAAACACAGAGAAAAAAAAAAAAGGGATATAGCGTGATTCCGCGACAAACACAGTGGGACAGGGGCGGATCAAAAAGTGATGCACTCACTTATTTGAAAGGAGCATAGGCGTCAATCCACGAACACCGAGTTCATATGCCTTTAAAGTGGGATCTTCGGTCGGCTCCTGTTCCCCGGTGTTTGTCAGATGGACTCAGATTTTATAGATCTAAACATGAAGAGATAATGCACATAGCGTAATCTCCTATATAAAAGCCAATTTATTGATTAAAACACTTAAAAAACAAACTCACATATATGAAGCTGTATTGGATAAAACATCCACGAGCGCCAAGCTCCTCTCCTGCCGTCAGGCTGTGTGTGTACCCAGTCCTCCAATCCCAAAATTGGGGATTGGAGGACTGGGTACACACACAGCCTGACAGCAGGAGACGAGCTCGGCGCTCGTGGATGTTTTATCCAATACAGCTTCATATATGTGAGTTTGTTTGTTAAGTGTTTTAATCAATAAATTGGCTTTTATATATGGGATTACGCTATGTGCATTATCTCTTCATGTGTACACAAACTGAAGAGCAGCAATGATCGGAAAAGCACAAGTCTGAAAAGCGCGAATCGTCTCTCACCAAACTTCTGCTAACACGAGATAAACATGAGATTAGCAGAAGGAGCCCAAAGGGTGGCGCACTTGTTATTGAGCTTCCCTTTTCTAGTCCCGTTGTACGTGTTGTGCATGCAAGACAAGCTTGAGCGGAATCCCGTCGGGAAAACCATCCAAGGCTTTTCCAACGAGAATTCCGATCGTGTGTATGCGGCATAACAGTAATATATATATTTACAGACATGCACACATGAAATGCAAATCACAATCTGAAGCTTACATGCGTGTTTGTGAAGAAGAATTACACATTCCATTAAACACTTTTCAATGCCACACAGTGCCTGATGGCCCCTGCACAGATTCTCTTTCTCAGATTTCAAAATGTTTAAACAGGTTTATGCCAGCTGACTATTCATGTCGCTAGTGCTATGTCACTGCAGAGGTTTTGCAGACGTATAAACTTTCACTGACTTTCCCTGTGCATTTAATATATAAATGATCACTATATCATCTTCTAAGCATGATATCTATTGGTTATGGCAATGGGTATTATTTTACTAGCTCATTGTTTTTTGATGTGTCTTAATTAAATAAAAAGACATCTTTCCCCCATATTCACATAAGCACACATTTAATGTAAGAAGAGAAAATTGCAAAGCATATCTTTTACTCGGGTTCTGTAACTGGAACCAATAGTTTTTTCTCCTTGTGCCTGCATGGGTTTCCTCCCACACTCCAAAAACATGCTGGTTAGTTATTTGGCACCTGTCTAAATTGTTCCTAGTATGTGTATGTATGAATTTGACTTGGGGACATCAGATTATAAGCTCCTTGAGGGCCTGATGTGAATATTTAATATGCAAAGTGTTGCATAAACTGTCAGCGCTATATAAATACCTGTAATAAATAAATAATTAAATATTTTCATGGCCCTGATGCCATAACACATATGCCTTCATCTCTGTCCACCCTGTAAACCCATCTCTATAGTTCAGTAAGCAGAAACAGCAGGTTAACATTAAATGGTGTTTGTCTCTGCCATCAAGGACTGTTGTCCCAGGTAGCATCCGACCTGTATGGAAAACTTAAAGTGATTGTAAGGGTTCGTTTTCTTTTTAAATAACAAACATATCATACTTACCTCCACTGTGCAGCTTGTTTTGCACAGAGTGGCCTAAAGGGGTCATGCTGTGACTGGCGGCTCCCACGCACAAGTGCAGGAGTGACGTCACGCGACTCCGCCCAGTCACAGAGCCGGAGTTCGCAGCCCCGGAAGGAAAAGGGGTGAAGATGGACGCCTGCTGCTAGTGGGGACAGCGGTGACATCGATGCGATAGTAGCCCATTATGCTTTACCTTTGCAGGGAAAATAAAGAGGAAGTAAAACCCATCAGGGTTTACTTCATCTTTAAGGTGGGTTTACAACCCCTTTAAGTTCCCAATTCAGTTTCTGACCCTAAAGCAACTTTTTACCCTGGGGAAACCATGTAGGAATTTTGAATATACATTGCGGCTTTGTTTATCATGTTTGCGGTTTCTAGCTATGATATTTCTGCTTAATAATTGATGGACTCTTAGTATAAATGAAGGCAAAAATAGCTGCTACCATCCCCATATAAAAAAAGTAGTTACACATACAGTATCTGTACACCCCTCACATTTTTGTAACTATTTTATTATATCTTTTCATGTGACATCACTGAAGAAATGACACTTTGCTACAATGAAAAGTAGTGAGTGTACAGCTGGTATAACTGTAAATTTGCTGTACCCTCAAAATATCTCAACACGTAGCCATTAATGTCTAAACAGCTGGCAACAAAAGTGAGCACACCCCTAGGTAAAAATGTCCAAACTGGGCCCAATTAGCCATTTTCCCTGCCCAGTGTCATGTGACTTGTTAGTGTTACAAGGTCTCAGGTGTGAATGGGGAGCAGGTGTGTTAAACTTGGTGTTATCGCTCTCACTCTCTTACTGGTCACTGGAAGTTTAACATGGCACCTCATGTCAAATAACTCTCTGAGGATCTGAAAAAAAGAATTGTTGCTCTACATAAAGATGGTCTAGACTATAAGAAGATTGCCAAGACCCTGAAACTGAGCTGCAGCACAGTGGCCAAGACCATACAGCGGTTTAACAGGACAGGCTCCACTCAGAACAAGCCTCGCCATGGTCAACCAAAGAAGTTGAGTGCACATGCTCAGCATCATATCTAGAGGTTGTCTTTGGGAAATAGATATATGAGTGCTGCCAGCATTGCTGCAGAGGTTGAAGGGGTGGGGGGTCAGCCTGTCAGTGCCTTTCAGACCACACGCTGCACACTGCATCCAGGAGGAAGCCTCTTATAAAGATGATGCACAAGAAAGCTTGCATACAGTTTGCTGAAGACAAGCAGACTAAGGACATGGATTACTGGAACCATGTCCTGTGGTCTGATGAGACCAAGATAAACTTATTTGGTTCAGATGGTGTCAAGCGTGTGTGGCAGCAACCAAGTGAAGAGTACAAAGACAAGTGTGTCTTGTCTACAGTCAAGCATGGTGGTGGGACTGTCATGGGGCTGCATGAGTACTTCCAGCACTGGGGAGCTACAGTTCATTGAGGGAACCATGAATGCCAACATGTACTATGACATACTGAAGCAGAGCATGATCCCCTCCCTTCAGAGACTGGGACACAGGGCAGTATCCCAACATGTTAACGACCCCAAACACACCTCCAAGACGACCACTGCCTTACTAAAGAAGCTGAGGGTAAAGGTGATGGACTGGCCAAGCATGTCTCCAGACCTAAACTGTATTGAACATCTATGAGGCATCCTCAAACGGAAGGTGGAGAAGCGCAAGGTCTCTAACATCCACCACCATTTCATCATGGAGGTGTGGAAGACGACTCCAGTGGCAACCTGTGAAGCTCTGGTGAACTCCATGCCCAAGAGGGTTAAGGCAGTGCTGGAAAATAATGGTGGCCACACAAAAAATTGACACTTTGGGCCCAATTTGGACATTTTCACTTAGGGGTGTACTCACTTTTGTTGCCAGCGGTTTAGACAATAATGGCTGTGTGTTGAGTTATTTTGAGGGTGTCAGGAACGGTGTCATCTCCGGTTTCTCCTGCTGGTGGCACTATTACATTCAGCACCAAAAGGGTGTAATTCCAGTGGCCACCAGCGGGGGTCTCCCTGCCTGGACTGCAGACTTGCCATCAAGCACACCTGTCATGGTTTTGCTGGACTATATAAACCCGCCCTGAACTAACCTCCAGTGCTTCAGTATTCCTCTGCTAGCCCTTGTCCCTGCCAGTACCTGCTCTTGTTCCAGCCTGTTCCTGTTTGTTCCTGAACCCCGTTTGTGTATCCTGTCCTTGAACCCTGTTTCCTGTTCCCTGTTACCTGCTCCTTGGTCTGCTTCATTATTCCTGGTTTCTGTTCCCTTGTCGCTTTGGCCCATGCCTTATATTTTGCATGTTGGTTTCCTTGCTTGTGTATTATATTAGTTAGATAGATAGTTAGGTTGGTTTGGGGGTTTGCTGTGTTTTCACCATTTTCTTGTTTTTGGTTTGCTGTCTTGTTTTCACGTGTATCGTTATCATTATAATAAACACACTTTCTTTATTTACTCGTTTGTCCCTGATTCCTTGGTGCAGCCCAGCGATCTGATCACCTGCATTGGATGTTGTGTATAACATCCCCTGACAGAATACTGAAGCCATACAATCAGATCGGTTGCACCTGGGAATTGGGACCTGAGTCCCAGCTATTGTTGACATATGGATTTTGAAAGTATTTTGTATTTATCACTCTTGGCAACTGATGACAGAGACCTTTGTTATCAGACATTGGCTGCATACACTAGGGAACAGTTGTTAGAAGGCATCCGCCTAGCTCATGTTTTTATTGAGCAAGGCAGTTTTTTGTTTGAAGATGTGCAACCATTAATTTGGATCTGTACTGAGTTGGCCCTGTCTAATGTCGCTGAGGGAGGTGATGACTATACACCCCCTTTTAGTGCAGCTCAGGTAGAATCTTTAGTTTGGCTGTTGGAGGATGACTCAGCATTCTTTTTTGAACACTATTCAGCTTGTCCTCAGCAGGTGCTTGCAAAATGCATTGAATCAGTGCAGTCTCTGGTCAGACAAGCCAAGTGCAAACCTGATTCAGTGCAATCATTAATACAGGCCTGGTCAAGTCTGTTGCATTCAGCTTCTGTTAGCTCCAAATATACTTTTCTACCAATGAAATACCAGTACCCTGTTTCCTCCTGTTGCACCTACCCTGCCTTTAACTCCCCTGCTGCTTCTCAACTGCCTCCATCAGCTCCACTAAATCTCCCTTCAAAACCTACTCCCTCTGTCTTGCCATCCTTTCACTCTTCGCTTCTACCAGCTGCATTCCCTACCTACAGCCCTGTACCCACTTATAGATCCCCAGTGGCTAAAAGCAAAAAGAAGCGGAAGTTTTTTCCAACCCATACCATCATGCCAGTATCCAATCCTGCCTCCCCACCAGCTGATCTGTTCCAGCCTGATGTGCCAGCACCTGTGCCCACTGTCCAGTCTGAAGTTCCAGTACCAGCTGCCCAGTTTGAAGTTCCAGTACCTGCTATCCAGTCCGATGCACCTGCTTTTCAGACTGTTGTGCCAGTACCTGCTGTTCTGCCTGATGTGCCAGCGCCTGTGCCCATTGTCCAGTCTGAAGTTCCAGTACCCGCTGCCCGGTTTGCAGTTCCAGTACCTGCTATCCAGTCCGATGTACCTGCTGTTCTGCCTGATGTGCCAGCACCTGTGCCCACTGTCCAGTCTGAAGTTCCAGTACCAGCTGCCCAGTTTGAAGTTCCAGTACCTGCTATCCAGTCCGATGCACCTGCTTTTCAGACTGTTGTGCCAGTACCTGCTGTTCTGCCTGATGTGCCAGCGCCTGTGCCCATTGTCCAGTCTGAAGTTCCAGTACCAGCTGCCCGGTTTGCAGTTCCAGTACCTGCTATCCAGTCCGATGTACCTGCTGTTCTGCCTGATGTGCCAGCACCTGTGCCCACTGTCCAGTCTGCAGTTCCAGTACCAGCTGCCCGGTTTGCAGTTCCAGCACCTGCTATCCAGTCCGATGTACCTGCTGTTCAGCCTGCTGTGCCAGTACCTGCTGTTCTGCCTGATGTGCCAGCACCTGTGCCCACTGTCCAGTCTGAAGTTCCAGTACCAGCTGCCCGGTTTGAAGTTCCAGTATCTGCTACCCAGTCCGATGTACCTGCTGTTCAGCCTGTTGTGCCAGTACCTGCTGTTCTGCCTGATGTGCCAGCGCCTGTGCCCATTGTCCAGTCTGAAGTTCCAGTACCAGCTGCCCGGTTTGGAGTTCCAGTACCTGCTATCCAGTCCGATGTACCTGCTGTTCAGCCTGTTGTGCCAGTACCTGCTGTTCTGCCTGATGTGCCAGCACCTGTGCCCACTGACCAGTCTGAAGTTCCAGTACCCGCTGCCCGGTTTGAAGTTCCAGTACCTGCTATCCAGTCCGATGTACCTGCTGTTCAGCCTGCTGTGCCAGTACCTGCTGTTCTGCCTGATGTGCCAGCACCTGTGCCCACTGACCAGTCTGAAGTTCCAGTACCAGCTGCCCAGTTTGAAGTTCCAGTACCTGCTATCCAGTCCGATGCACCTGCTTTTCAGACTGTTGTGCCAGTACCTGCTGTTCTGCCTGATGTGCCAGCGCCTGTGCCCATTGTCCAGTCTGAAGTTCCAGTACCAGCTGCCCGGTTTGCAGTTCCAGTACCTGCTATCCAGTCCGATGTACCTGCTGTTCTGCCTGATGTGCCAGCACCTGTGCCCACTGTCCAGTCTGCAGTTCCAGTACCAGCTGCCCGGTTTGCAGTTCCAGCACCTGCTATCCAGTCCGATGTACCTGCTGTTCAGCCTGTTGTGCCAGTACCTGCTGTTCTGCCTGATGTGCCAGCACCTGTGCCCACTGACCAGTCTGGAGTTCCAGTACCCGCTGCCCGGTTTGAAGTTCCAGTACCTGCTATCCAGTCCGATGTACCTGCTGTTCAGCCTGCTGTGCCAGTACCTGCTGTTCTGCCTGATGTGCCAGCACCTGTGCCCACTGTCCAGTCTGAAGTTCCAGTACCAGCTGCCCGGTTTGAAGTTCCAGTATCTGCTACCCAGTCCGATGTACCTGCTGTTCAGCCTGTTGTGCCAGTACCTGCTGTTCTGCCTGATGTGCCAGCGCCTGTGCCCATTGTCCAGTCTGAAGTTCCAGTACCAGCTGCCCGGTTTGGAGTTCCAGTACCTGCTATCCAGTCCGATGTACCTGCTGTTCAGCCTGCTGTGCCAGTACCTGCTGTTCTGCCTGATGTGCCAGCACCTGTGCCCACTGACCAGTCTGAAGTTCCAGTACCCGCTGCCCGGTTTGAAGTTCCAGTACCTGCTATCCAGTCCGATGTACCTGCTGTTCAGCCTGCTGTGCCAGTACCTGCTGTTCTGCCTGATGTGCCAGCACCTGTGCCCACTGTCCAGTCTGAAGTTCCAGTACCAGCTTCCCGGTTTGAAGTTCCAGTACCTGCTACCCAGTCCGATGTACCTGCTGTTCAGCCTGTTGTGCCAGTACCTGCTGTTCTGCCTGATGTGCCAGCGCCTGTGCCCATTGTCCAGTCTGAAGTTCCAGTACCCGCTGCCCGGTTTGCAGTTCCAGTACCTGCTATCCAGTCCGATGTACCTGCTGTTCTGCCTGATGTGCCAGCACCTGTGCCCACTGTCCAGTCTGCAGTTCCAGTACCAGCTGCGCGGTTTGCAGTTCCAGTACCTGCTATCCAGTCCGATGTATCTGCTGTTCTGCCTGACATGCCAGCGCCTGTGCCCACGGCCCAGTCTGAAGTTCCAGTACCGACTATCCAGTCCGATGCACCTGCTGTCCTGCCTGTTGTTCCAGCACCTGCTGTTCTGCCTGATGGGCCTACTGCCCAGTCTGAAGTTCCAGTACCTGCCGCCTTGTCGGATGTCTCGGTGCCAGCCCTCCAGCCTGATGTCTCGGTGCCAGTGTTCCAGTCTGAGGTGCCAGTGTTCCAGCCGGAAGTACCAGTGCCTGCTCTCCAGCTTGATGAGCCTGCTGCCCAGCTCGATGTGCTTTTGCCTGCTGCCCAGCTCGATGTGCTTTTGCCTGCTGCCCAGCTCGATGTGCTTTTGCCTGCTGCCCAGCTCGATGTGCTTTTGCCTGCTGCCCAGCTCGATGTGCTTTTGCCTGCTGCCCAGCTTGATGCGGATGTTCCACTGCCCAGCGTGATGTACCTCTGCTTTCTGCTCAGCCTGATGACATGGTGCCTGCTAAAACTGTTCCTGACTGATGGCCATCTTGCCGCTGGGTCAATCCTGTCTGTCGCCTGGCTTAAATGTAATACTCCTGTGTGGTCTGCCTCCGATGGTTTCTTTCTTGTTACCCTGCTAATTTTCATTTCCAGATCCAAACTTCCTGACCCAGGTGGTGGGGTACGTGTCCTATTTTCAGACTCTGATGGCACGTCCCCCAGTGAACTAAAAGACTCTGGCCTTGGAAGTGCGAAGAAGTCCGCAGACTCAGTAGGGAAACATTTTAAGGTGTTTCTGCACCCACCCGGACTGTCGTTCCCAGGGCTGAATGGAGTGTCCGGAGGCCACTCCTTTAGGAGGGGGAACTGTCAGGAACGGTGTCATCTCCGGTTTCTCCTGCTGGTGGCACTATTACATTCAGCACCAAAAGGGTGTAATTCCAGTGGCCACCAGCGGGGGTCTCCCTGCCTGGACTGCAGACTTGCCATCAAGCACACCTGTCATGGTTTTGCTGGACTATATAAACCCGCCCTGAACTAACCTCCAGTGCTTCAGTATTCCTCTGCTAGCCCTTGTCCCTGCCAGTACCTGCTCTTGTTCCAGCCTGTTCCTGTTTGTTCCTGAACCCCGTTTGTGTATCCTGTCCTTGAACCCTGTTTCCTGTTCCCTGTTACCTGCTCCTTGGTCTGCTTCATTATTCCTGGTTTCTGTTCCCTTGTCGCTTTGGCCCATGCCTTATATTTTGCATGTTGGTTTCCTTGCTTGTGTATTATATTAGTTAGATAGATAGTTAGGTTGGTTTGGGGGTTTGCTGTGTTTTCACCATTTTCTTGTTTTTGGTTTGCTGTCTTGTTTTCACGTGTATCGTTATCATTATAATAAACATACTTTCTTTATTTACTCGTTTGTCCCTGATTCCTTGGTGCAGCCCAGCGATCTGATCACCTGCATTGGATGTTGTGTATAACATCCCCTGACAGAGGGGATAGCAAATTTACACTGTTATAGCTGTACACTCACTACTTTACATAGTAGCAAAGTGTAATTTCTTTAGTGTTGTCACATGAAAAGATATAAGAAAATATTTACAAAAATGTGAGGGGTGTACTCACTTTTGTGAGATACTGTATGATCCTTTTATAATATACATATATATAGAAAGCTGCTCTTGAAAAGCTTTATCTGGTTTCAAAGCATTAGGCATTAATCCTATGTGCATTAGGCCTAAGTAGTTTAACTTGTAGTGGCATTGCATACTTTATTCTAGGATATAAAGAAATTCTCACCCCCATCCTATGATCTTATGATATAAAAAAATGTGTGTACTGAAGTAAACCTGAATGAGATAAACATGGACCCAGCCATTCCTCTGTATATGCCACTCACCTGACTAGCAAGCTGACCCTCATGCTTCAAAACTTCACTGACGTGGAACAGGCATGCAGTATGAACATATGAACTTTCTCTGGCCTTCACGATCTGCATGCTTATGATGTTTTTGAGACCCAAAGAACTGAAGCCAGCGGGACAGCATGACTGCCTGGCAACACAAATATTATTCTTATGTAGGTTTATAGCCTTATTTTATATAAAGAAAAATTATCATTATCCCAATTATTGTTTTTTTCAATATTTAGTTGCTGATGGGACAAAGTACATGTAACAATGTGTCCCATCTTTCTAGGTGCCATTTTTGTCCCATCTTTCTAGGTGCCCTTTAACACTAGCTGCAATGTCGGACAGGAAAATAAAATAAAATAGTGATAATCTTCTTTAATTATTTTTTGTATTTGTACAAAATAATTAAAAAAAGGATTTAAAAAAAGAGGAGGAGGAGGATGTGGAATCTAACTCATTAGCCAACTACTTTAACTGTGTGTGTGACCTGAGATCTAGCTAGTATTCATAGCACAGCATTATTTCAGCTATCTGAAACACTGGAGTGTTATGCCGCGTACACACGAGCGGAATTTCCGACATAAAGAGTCCGATTGAGAGCTCTTTATCGTATATTCCGATGGTGTGTATGCCCCATCGGACTTTTTCTGTCGAAAATTCAGACGGACTTAGATAGAGAACATGTTCTATATTTTTCCGATGAAACAAATTACTATCAGAAAAAACGCTTGTCTGTATGTTGTTCCGGCGTACCAAAAACGGTGCATGCTCTGAAGCAAGTGCGAGACGGAAGCTATTGGCTACTGGCTATTGAACTTCCATTTTCTAGTCCCGTAGTATGTGTTAGAATTTGGTGTGACTGTGTGTTTTGCAAGACAGCTTGAGCGGAATTCCATCGGAACTCTGTCGTAAAAATCTTCAGAGTTTATTCCGACGGCAAAACTGGTCGTGTGTACAGGGCATGAATCTTACAGCTGCTACCTGTTGAATGTAAGGGGCATGTTTACAGTATATACAATATTTCCCATTTATCTAAATAAAAAGATTAATAAGATTTTTGTTTTTTTTGTTTTTTTACATATTTTGTTTTATTCCTGAACATAATCAAGAAAATATATAAGAACATGCATTTCTTTTAAGAACGACTTTCTAATAACAGGGGATGCCTCTGGAATCCAGGCATTGTGGGTAACTGTTATGTTTTAAATATAATTCCTGGTTTCATCATTCTAGTCATACGTCCAATGGTTCTTTTGCGATTTTGATTTCAAACACAGATGAAAAAACATTCCTTAGCTCCCTGGGAGATAAACGCAAAGTGGTTTAACACTGTTTTCTCTCTCCAGGCAGCTGGCCAGTGCTAACGGTTGAAAATAACTGTTCGACAGCCTGTAACATGCCAGCAAATTCTATCACATCCAATACAGTATTGTTTTTTTAAACAGTTTGTATTCTAATTATGGTGCATAAAACTCAGGGAGTTAAAGTAATTCCTCTGCATCACAGGATAGCACTTGTGGTAGATATAGTTCTCATGGGTCTTACCTTTTATAGTATTGTCTAGTCTACACTGATGTCAGCATGAAACTCACAGGGAGAATCCCAGGCTCTTTGTCATGGGACACAATACACCATCTAGAGTGATTTTTAGCGTTTGCTCAATCAGAAGTGAGTCAAGCCTTACGAAGATGTGCTTGTCTACAAATCAGCCTGTAGAGTTGTTATTGATATCATTATAGCAAAGTTTATTATCTTTTGGTAAGATTGGTGTAATTATTGTTTTAATGTCTAGGTTATACTAAAAATTCTTCAGCACAGCTAAAGACATGGAATGTCTGAAATTTGACTTTGAAATGGAAATGTTACAAATGAATGCCCCGTAAAAGGTGGTTGTTTATACTTAAAATGTAAAACATTTTTTTTCTTCAAATTTTGAATAGAGTGGAAAGGGGCTAGACCTTCTGTCAAGTTTTTATTGCTATCTGAGTCCTCATTGGGAAGATTTGTCTCTCTATTTGAAGGAATGAAACAGCTGCAAATACACTGAACCCCTATCTAACACTCCAGCCACAGTGCAGGGAGTGATATCACAGCACGGTGGACTCTGCCGCTGGTCCAGTGGATTTGGCCTCCCTGTCATACTTGTCCACTGAGTTTAATGGAAAAATGAGGGCAAATCCTACATTTTCAAATTGTCCCCAGAACTTAAGGTAAGGGGAAATCTTCCAATAGGGACACCAGTTCCAGAAGCAACTGTCTATGAAGGGAATTCCCCTCATTGTGGGAGATTTCTTTTACTGTCTTGTTGCGTCTGTGGGACAGGAAATTTAATTTTTCTAATGGTACACAGACAATATATAACCTGACAGGGGTTTTATCCTTTCCTACTCAAAACTAAAAAAAATTGTTGGCTACACTTATACTCTCTGGCAGGATGCGAGCAGATACTACGCTCTCTTAAAGAGTTATGTGTGTCGTTACTATCCAAACTCTCCAGGTGTGTTGGATAGCATGTCCCCCACAGGTCACAGTGGTTCCTATGGACAAAGAAATGATATCGGAATCAATGGAAGGAACCATGGTACTTAGTGGAGGATGTATTATCTAGCACACCTGGAGTACTGAGCAGTGAACCAAAAAAGATGGAGGTAAAGGAAACCCAGAAGATGTCTCTAATCCCAAAATAGAGAAGGGAACTAACAGCAGTGTATTCCTAATGTAAATCTTTATTTGAAAAAAATCTATAATAATGAAGGCAGGCATAAACAATAGGTGATTGCACACAGAAATTAAAATGGCGACATTGTCAAGTAAAAAACATGCCCATGAGCTCAGCCAAATCACATCAAACACACATGCCAAACAGATCAGGCCAATCAGCAGTACATACAGTGGGGATGGAAAGTATTCAGACCCCCTTAAAGTTTTCACTCTTTGTTATATTGCAGCCATTTGCTAAAATCATTTAAGTTCATTTTTTTTTCCTCATTAAAGTACACACAGCACCCCATATTGACAGAAAAACACAGAATTGTTGACATTTTTGCAAAAAGAAAAACTGAAATATCACATGGTCCTAAGTATTCAGACCCTTTGCTGTGACACTCATATATTTAACTCAGGTGCTGTCCATTTCTTCTGATCATCCTTGAGATGGATCTACACCTTCATTTGATTCCAGCTGTGTTTGATTATACTGATTGGACCTGCTTAGGAAAGCCACACACCTGTCTATATAAGACCTTACAGCTCACAGTGCATGTCAGAGCAAATGAGAATCATGAGGTCAAAGGAACTGCCTGAAGAGCTCAGAGACATCATTGTGGCAAGGCACAGATCTGGCCAAGGTTACAAAAAAATTTCTGATGCACTTAAGGTTCCTAAGAGCACAGTGGCCTCCATAATCCTTAAATGGAAGATGTTTGGGACGACCAGAACCCTCCCTAGAGCTGGCTGTCTGGCCAAACTGAGCTATCGGGGGAGAAGAGCCTTTGGTGAGAGGTAAAGAAGAACCCAAAGATCACTGTGGCTGAGCTCCAGAGATGCAGTCGGGAGATGGGAGAATGTTGTAGAAAGTCAACCATCACTGCAGCCCTCCACCAGTCAGGGCTTCATGGCAGAGTGGCCCGATGAAAGCCTCTCCTCATTGCAAGACAGATGAAAGCCCACATGGAGTTTGCTAAAAAAACACCCGAAGGACTCCAAGATGGTGAGAAATAAGATTCTTTGGTCTGATGAGACCAAGATAGAACTTTTTGGCCTTAATACTAAGCGGTATGCGTGGAGAAAACCAGGCACTGCTCATCACCTGTCCAATACAGTCCCAACAGTGAATCATGGTGGTGGCAGCATCATGCTGTGGGGGTGTTTTTCAGCTGCAGGGACAGGACGACTGGTTGCAATCGAGGGAAAGATAAATGCGGCCAAGTACAGGGATATCCTGGTCAAAAACCTTCTCCAGAGTGCTCAGGACCTCAGACTGGGCCGAAGGTTTATCTTCGAACAAAACAATGACCCTAAGCACACAGCTAAAATAACAAAGGAGTGGCTTCACAACAACTCCGTGACTGTTCTTGAATGGCCCAGCCAGAACCCAATCAAGCATCTCTGGAGAGACCTAAAAATGGCTGTTCACCAACATTTACCATCCAACCTGACAGAACTGGAGAGGATCTGCAAGGAGGAATGGCAGAGGATCCCCAAATCCAGGTGTGAAAAACTTGTTGCATCTTTCCCAAAAAGACTCATGGCTGTATTAGATCAAAAGGGTGCTTCTACTAAATACTGAGCAAAGGGTCTGAATACTTAGGACCATGTGATATATTTTAGTTTTTCTTTTCTAATAAATCTGCAAAAATTTGAACAATTCAAAAAAATGAACTTAAATGATTTTAGCAAATGGCTGCAATATATTAAGGACCTCCAGGCTCTCTATGTGTCCTACAGCAGGTAACATGCAACTTAAACAGTGACAGATGCATATGTATGGTGTTCAGTGATAGACACACAGTAAAGTCTGCGATTCAAAAGCCCAGATAATGCATTGGATGTCACATAGTAAGTAATCTCTACTAGATCACAGTATAATGTAGGGGTGGGCCCCAGTACAGCAGGATTGTAAGGCTGTTCCAAAAAGACAATCAAAGAGCCATCTAAACTGTAAGCCAAAACAGCAAGAGGAGGGGAATGATCTCAACCGCGGTAATGAAGGGAAAAGTAAACAAGGAAGGTCTCAACGTGGTGCACCAGATTCTAATACATGTAGAATAGCACAAAATAACAATATATATATATATATAATATACATTTCAGCTTTGGAAAGAGCTGCTCAAACTGTTATTTTTGCATTCCTTGTGACAGCAATAAAAGTGACCATATTTTTTTTTTTTTAAACACAATTTAATAATATAAAAATAAACCAAATAAATAAGAAAAAAATGTTTTTTAAAGCGCCCCCCTCCCCGCGAGCTCACGCAGCAAAGAAAATGCATACGGAAGTCGCACCCGCATATGTAAACTGTGTTCAAATCACACATGTGAAGTATTGCCGCGATCGTCAGAGCGAGAGCCATAATTCTAGCACTAGACCTCCTCTGTAACTCTAACCTGGTAACCGTAAAAAAAATTTAAAGCATTGCCTATGGAGATTTTTAGGTACCATAGTTTGTCGCCATTCCACGAGTGCGTGCAATTATAAAGCGTGACATGTTTGGTATCTATTTACTCGGCATAACATCATCTTTCACATTATACAAAAAAAATTGGGCTAACTTTACTGTTTAGTTTTTTTAAAATTCATGAAAGTGTCCCTTTTCCCAAAAAGTTGTGTTTAAAACACCGCTGCACAAATACCATGTGACATAAAATATTGCAACAATCGTCATTTTATTCTCTAGATTATCTGCTAAATATATATATATATATATATATATAATGTTTGGGGGTTCTAAGTAATTTTCTAGCAAAAAATACAAATTTTAACTTGTAAACACCAAATGTCAGAAATAGGCTTAGTCATGAAAGGGTTAAATATAAAACTCATGTTCAAGTCTGATAAGCAGCTGCATAGAGTTTTTGGTTGAGGTTATCCCGGTCTGATGCTGCTGATCTCGCTCCTCACAAAGGATGTTAGCAAATCCATCATCTTCTCCTGCAGTTTTAATTGGTGCTGCTTGACAGCCTGGACAAGCAGCAGAGCCCATCCACATCCTAAAACTGTCTGCCTGCTGTGATATCAGTCCTTGCACTTTGCTGCTGAATTCCATCAGCTAGGAGTTCTAGGACATTTAGTTACCGACAAAGGTGCGCTGACAGCTCTTCAGCCATGTCAGTTTAGTGTCACTAGCTTCAGAAATTAAACAGCTGCAAATACACTGAGCCCCCATCTAACACTTCAGCCACAGTGCATATCACAGCAGGAAGGACAATGATGGACTCTGCCCCTGGTCCAGGTTGACCAGCGGCTCTGATTACTGCAAGAGAAGGTGGTGGCTTTGCTGGCATCCTCTGTGAGAAGCAGGATAAGCAGCGTTGGATCCAGAGGAAAAGCTCTTTCAGAAGGGCGGCTGGGAAGAGGTAAAAATGTCCCAATACAGTTGGACAGGGCTGTACTTATCTGCGGCCATTTTAACTCAGGGTGCAGAGTACCACCTGTCAAACTTGCCAATTGAGTTTAACAGGGCAATCCAGTTGATTGGGGCACAGCAGTGCAGCATTACAGGGTTCAATCAGGTGGCAAGGAATAATTATATCACATCCTCACTGCCTGTCAATTGCCCTCTGAAAAGCTATCTGAATGTAGATTGTTCTTTAGAGGACTTTGCAGGGCATAGCAAGTCTGAAAGAGCCCTTGGTTTTCAGCAGTCTGTTGAGCAGAATGTGCCTTTTCTGGAAACTAATGGTACATTGGTGAGATTTTCTGGTCACACCACCCTCCAACTCCCTTACATTATAGTTCACACCCCTCTCCTAGTCACATCAACTCCCTACCACCTTAATACTCCCCCATACCACCTTACTCTCTCTCCCGGGTCACTGTGCCTCTCTGCCAACTACCTTACCTCCCAGATCACAGAACCTCTAAACTGAAACCCCTCTCCCTCATACCATCTCCATACCTCCATTCTGCTCACCTTCAACTACCTTCAGAACTTCCCTCCTACCCATCTTCAACCCCACCCCATTTCAGTACGTCCTCGGAGCCATGCACAGCTCACTCTAACGTCACAGCACCTACTGTCTTGCTCAAACACCCCCCCTGAATTTGACATTTTCACCTAAGATCATGGATGAAATGTCCGGCCACTGCGTTTCCCATTCATCAATTACCTTAATTGTTTAAACTCTTTTTTTCAGTAAGTACAGTTTAGTTAAAATATATGCCAATGCACTCACTGCTGCACGATAAGTTATATGATTCCTCTTTTTTCCATTATAAATGTAGAAATATCAACAGAATTAGGAAGAAAATATTTGAACGTGTACTTTTTGTCTGCTGTTCTTTTGTTTTTCTCTCTTGTCTCTGCGGTCTTGTTTATGTCTACCTGTTAATGATTATGTGTTTAATGTCTTCCATATAGTGCCTACAAGCTTTGCAAACAGATGAAGCACAGATCATAATTCAGCATTCAGTGCATTTATATTAAACAGAACAAACACAAACGTTGCTGCTTCATCAAAATGATAAGTATCTCCATAAACATGTATCTGAAGGAAGCCAACCTGCCAAGACTCCAATTAAGGACACAGTGGCACTTGAGATTGAACCTGCTGCATAAAACATACAGTGTATTGTACATAATAGGTAATCCCGGTGAAGGCACAATTTGAACTGGATGAACTTGGCTGTTTATACATAACTGTATGTTGTACGGAGGAAGGAAGACTGGGGAAGAGGCAGGCAAGAAAACTAGATTGCCAGTTTAAGATAAACATGAAGGAGGCTGTTGGATAACACAGTCTTTTTAGAAGGTCAGGGAGTGTAAAAAAGGATGAACATAAAATTGAGGAGCCAGTCAACCCAGTCTAATTGCCTGTAAGGAGGTGTTAGAAGTCTGGAGACATACATCAAAAACAACATAAAAACACAAGGGGGGCGGGCTCTCTGGGTGACGTCATCGGATGGACATGAATACATAAGAAATGTCAGACGGGGGGACGTCACAAGGGAGGAAGACAGCATCAGGACAAAAGCGGACTTTTTGTTTTTAGCGGGTAACCGGTGGCGAGGAAGAAGACAGCGGCAGCGAGGAAGAAGATGGCTCAGGGAGAAGACAGAGCTATTTTTTTAAATAAAGCATTTGTCAAAAACCAGCTTGTTTTTTTTTTCCAGTTCACTGCTTTTTTGGTGAATGGGTAGGGGTACGATGCATTCACATGGGGGGGGGGCCTTGTTAAAGGGTGCTTCCAGATTCCAATAAGCCCCCCCGCCCACAGACCCTGACAACCACCAGCCAGGGTTGTCGGGAAGAGGCCCTTGTCCCCATCAACATGGGAGCAAGGTGCTTTGGGGTGGGGGGCACAGAGCCCCCTGCCCCAAAGCACCCACCCCTCCATGTTGAGGGAATGCGGTCTGGTATGGTTCAGGAGGGGGGGCACTCGCTCTTCCCCTCCCTTTCCTGACCTGCCGGGCTGCATGCTCGGATAAGGGACTTTGGGGGGACCCCACGCCATTTTTTTTTTACATTGGTGTGGGGTCTTGATTGGACTGTGGGGGGGGGTCATGATTTTTTTTTAGCCGGCAACTTTTTTTTTACATTCAGCTGTCAGCGGGGAAGCCCGCTGACAGCTGATGATTCATCCATTGCTAAGGACGCGGCAGCCGGCTTCCCGACCCGCTCCTTAGCAACCAGCTATATACAATGAATGTAAAAAAAGAACTGCTTCAGCACTGCAGAAACGCTCAAAAGCAACATGCATAGATGTGAATCGAGCCTAAGTGGAGTACTGAGGCAGCGTGATGTGATGATGTCACTGGGTCTAAAATAAGGTATGTAATGAAAACAAATTTTTATTATACTGTTTATGAGGGAGAAATGAGGAACCAGGGAAGGCAAAGTATATGCAGAATAAACTTTAGCTTTACATCAGAATAAACTTTATTTACATCTGTAAGAATGGCCCTCTGTCGAAGTCAGGATATGACGAAACGCGTCAGAGCGTGGCTTACACGACGCCGGAAGTGAGGTATGCGTTCCACCACGGCCCGATCCATAACCAGGAAGTGATCTGTTCCCCTGGATGTTGAATCGGCTGGTCTTCAGAACGGTGACACGCTACCCATATACGTTTTTGCTTGATTAACTGTTTTTATTGTGTACGTATATAGAATGAGGGGTTTTTTATGAAGATTGTGGGGTACAACTTAATAAACAGAATTACGCTATGTGCACACAATTTTCTCTTTCTGGCATTCTTCTGTTTGGAGTTGTGGCCCCCCCCTGAACCCCCAGGAGCGGTACTGAGAGAGTGGTGTTGAGAAGATCTTTTGTTCTAGGAAGGCTTTAAAACTAGCAGTTCTGGTGAGTTCGATCCCCTAGGGGGAGAGTGTCAACACAGGGTGAAATTCTGCTGACCGGTGGAAGGCGCACACTGGGATACGACTGTATTGTCACTGATGGACTTTTTTCTGAGCACTTCACAGACTCTCTACCTCTCTGTTTGATTACTTTTGTGCGTAGTTGGCCGCATGATTTTATATATATCTTTGCTCAACAATTAGCGCTGTTTGTAGTATATGTCTACTCGTCTGGTTTATATATACTATTATTATCAATATTTGTTTTCAATTTTATGATTTTTTAAAACGGCTGCTGTCCTTTAAGATCACTCTGCATAGATACTGAGTGGTATCATCTCCCCCAGTCTTTAGTTTTGCTCTCTTTTGACATCAATTGATCCATTTGGCGCTGAGTGGTGTGCTGCAGGCCCGAGCAGACCTTACCTTGACATCTGTAAGAATGTTTAAAATGAACCTGTGCCCAAACTATAGACATTAAACTATTTACATATTCTTATCACGCAGTAAAAGAGCTTTAACACAAGCAATCTCTGACCTCTCTAGCTGTCAGTATAGTGAAGGAACCCATCCTCAAAAAAACCCTTAAAATGGTTGTAAAGCCAGAAAGCTTTTTACCTTCATGCATTCATGCCAATGAGGAGAGAGCAGGGGCAGGGCTGAGCAGTGCTCCGTGTGTGAATGGACACACAAAGCAGTGGCTCGGGAGGAAGCCTGCTTGGGTGCCCCCACAGCAAGCAGCTTGCTATGGGGGCACTCAGCAGTAGGGAGGGGCCAAGAGCACCAGCGAGGGACCCAAGAAGAGGAGGATCGTGCTGCTCTGTGCAAAACTATAAAACAGAGCAGGTAAGTATGACAGTTTTTTTTTAAATCTGCCTTTATTATAACTTTGAGCCCGGGTTCACACATGTGCGGTGCGAATTGAAGCTCCGGTTTCACTGCGCAGAGAAAAATCAGTTGTTCAGCGGTTCGTCAGTGTTTTAGCTGCGGATCAGCTGCGAATTCAGAAGTAACCCATGAGTGTCTAATTAGAGATGCAAATTTTGAGCAGGCCAATCGCTTGTTATCTATTTGTGAGGCTGCTTATAAAAAGAAAGTTTTTTTCAGGACACTTCCTGGTTGTCCAGGAGTCTATATTGTGTGTGTTATTTTTGTGAGCAAAATGTGTGCTGCTCTGCCCATGATAATGCCAACAGTTGTTGCTGTAACAGCATCAATCTTGCTGGAAGTAGAGAAGAGGAGAAGGAGGAGGAGAAGAAGATACTGGGGTTCATCCCATAATAGCAAATAGGGAGGAGAGAGGCCAGTTCATGATCGCGCATGTCAATAACTAGGTGAGTAATTTATCTGGCAACCAAATTTTTTTTTACATAATTACATAGTAGGGGAGGTTTTAAAAAGACACAAGTCCATCATCAAGTATAACCTATGTGTGTGATTATATGTCAGTCTTATAATTAGAAAAAGCGTGGTGTCCCCCCCCCCCCCCCAAATCCATACCAGAACATTATCTGAGTCTAAAAGGCCATGAAAAGGAGGTGAGTGAGCACCCCCTTCCTGGACCAAACAAGGCCATATGCCCTTAACATGTGTAGTGTGTTTTGTGCCCCCCCCCCCCCAACACCTTGTCCCCAAGTTGATGGGGACAAAGTGCTTTGTGTGGGGGGGATCCCACAACATTTTGTTGTCCAGTTTGGGACCAGACGATTGTTATTGTTAAATTCAGCTGCCAGTGGCTAAACATATGTCCAAATGATGACACAACTGCAAATGACGTTATATCTTATTTGTTATGCCACTTCATTAACATGCATTTTGTTGTGATTAAGGATGCAGGCCTTCTTACAAATAAGAATGTTCTTAAACACTTACCTTATTATTTAGAAAAGTGTATGTCAAAAATTGTTTCAGACATGAATCTAAAAAAAGACTAATTTTTTAATTAGTTATGATGAATTGCTTGGATTAATCTCACCTCGCTTGGAGCGTCATAACACGTGCTACAGAACAAGTATCCAGCCTGTTGAAAGATTACTGATCACATTAAGGTACTTTTCAGCACTGATGTCCTTTGTCATGTGAATGTAGGAGAATGCAATATTTTTTATTTTGAACTCTTCAAACATGTGTCATTCTAAATATATAACCCGACAAAAGTTGGTGTAATAATGATTTATTCCACTATACTTTAAAAAAATATAAAATTGGCACATGTAGCCAACATAGATTAACATTCCACAAAAATACAAAATAAACATGTCTCTCAAGTAGGCCTCTTGAACATATATTTCAAAAAAAGGTGTCCTCTTGGTCCTCAACCTTGGACAGACCTCATAAATCACAGATTGTGATATGTTTTCTTAAAAGGGGCCTCATTGGAGTAGTGACTGGCGGAAGCCTGGTCATCACTGGCAGTGCTGGGATCAGGCCTAGCCTCGCCATGTTGACTTGTCACATACATACCAGGATTTGGGGGGGGGGGAGGGGGGGCTGAATGAAAGAATTGGGGATGGGATGGGATAGGGAATGTTACTGTGTGTAACTTCATATCTGGAGGTTGCCTTTTCAAAGCTAAAAGGATAGGATGGGGGATTATAGGGGTAAGGTTGGTGTTGTTGTTCTGGGTAGTGGACGTATCTGGGGTAGTTAAGGGGAGCTCTTGGTGGTGGCACATATGGCACTTGAAATGAAGCTTCCTCACGTGGCTCTGAGAAGGAGTGCACACTTGTTCGATAGTGCTTCGCATTTTAAAGTAGCGCTCAGGCTTGACTTTCTTTATTGGAGGGACAAAACTGAGCGCCAGTATAGTATCCAGACATAAAAAAGCATCCACCTTTTCAGACATGTTTTTCAACAATTCAAGTAGGCGCTCACTTATGTCAGGTTGCGATAGAGGTGGTCGCCTCCGTGGCACTTTGGCTGGCAGAACAATGTCTGCAGGAGCAGAGGGGGGCCCAGGGATAGCGTCTGCCACTGCAGATTGCTCATCTGGGTTGGTTTCCCACAGATTCGAGGATCTTTGGATTTGTGACAAATCCTCTGGGCCTTCTTCCAAACTAATCTGGGCTTGGGCCTCCGGTTGTGCTTCCAGTTGGTCATCCATAACATCTTGTTCCTCCCAACTAGCTTCTGTCCTGTTTTTAAAAAAAAGAGTGTAACTTAACTAGGCATAATCAAAGTTAAGTGGTTTGCAGATACATAGATGATATAGATGAAAACTTACTCCCTCATCTCCACAATGGGTTGCAGAAAATCTAAGTCCTTGGCAAACATATAGGGTACCCTAGGCGCTGCCCCCGAGCCACTCCTTGCTTCTTTGAGATGGCGTATATATTTGCAGTAAGCATCACGCATGCTGCGCCACCTTGTCTGTAAGTAATGCACTGAAACAAATGTAGCACTGGTAGATTTGCAATCTACCGCATGTTAGGTAAATTTAGTAAATTGTGCGTTAGGAAGGTTAAAAGTTCGCCTCTGTTCCAGCTTGGCTGACGCTGCGGGTGTTTCCGTGCTGACCGGTGGGTGTCGCTGTTACCACTGGTCAGGGTTGGAAAGGCAACGTGTTGAAGCGTATGGATGTCCCTCTGTCCCGGAGGCACGCTCGGTGGAGGTGGTCCTCCGAGTTGCATTCTAGGTGAGGGTATTTTTGGGACAGACGCCATATTTTGGGGTTTGTTTTACAGCCACCTGCTGGCCCTCCTGGCTGACAGGTATGCGTTAAGGAGCTACCTCGTGGGCCTCCCGAACAGAGGTAGCTACTAAGGTAGCTCCTAAGCGGCGCAGGGGTGGGTCCAGAGGCATGTCTGGAGCCAACCACCGCGACCGAGGAATGGTCCTGAGCTGTCGGTCCTGTGTGACGAAGCTGGACAACCGAGGAGATCCCAGGGGAGGACCCGTCTTGGAGAGATCATGCCACATGCTGGTCTATAGAGGGGCCTGGTGACTCGGTTGGAGGACGTATCCAAAAGTAACTATACAGCATAGTGTTGCCGGCTCGGCTTAAAGGTTAAAGCACTGTGACTAACTTTCACTACCGCAAATCTATACATTCTGTGGCAGAGGATTGTACGGATTTTTATTCCCAAACAAGTCTGTGGCAGAGACTTTGATTCGTGCTGCATACTGGCTGCTAGACCAGTGAGAGAGGCCTATCCAGACGAGCAAGGAGTGTGTCCCACGAGGGGAGCGCATTTCAAATAGTATTTGAATCCTACCAGGACATTTTGTCAAGAGAACCCTTTCAGAGAATATTTGAGTTTCTTCTGCGAGTTTCCTTTCTACCTCTTTCCTGCTACTTCCTAAGTCATTTGTTTAATAAAGCATTGAAAACATACTCCAGTGTTGGTGTGTGTGTTGTCCAGAAGTAAACTCAACGGAACCCTAGACCCGGTGAAACAGAGGGAAGCAGAGTGAAGGTAACAGATCCGCTTAAACCAGCAGCTCCACCGTGAGTTAGTGCTACACAAAAAAAAAAAAAATTAATTGTTTTTTATGTATGCTTTTAGGTACCTAGCAACAGGAAATTCTTTTGGAAGTTTGCACTTTGAATTTAAGGTTGTAAAATCAACTATTAGTGGCATTGTTAATGAAACCTGCCTAGTCATATGGGAAGAACTGAAGGGTTTGGTTATGAAGAAGCCAAACAAACACGAATGGTTGAAGGTAGCGGAGCTATTCTGGGAGCGTTGCAACTTCCCCAACTTCTCCAACTGTCTGGGAGCCATTAATGAGAAGCACATCCGCATCCTCAAGCCTCCAGCTAGTGGGAGCCAATATTTTAATTATAAGAAATATTTTTCGTTGGTATTAATGGCAGTGGCAGACGCAAATTATACATTTCTTTTTATTGATGTGGGTTCTTATGGCAGCAGTTCGGATTCTAGTGTATTTTCACATTCCTCATTTGGTCGCATGCTGCGTGAGAATACACTAGACTTGCCCAATCATTCTCCCCTGCCCGGATCAACAGATCCTTCCCTCCCACATGTATTTGTAGGAGATGAAGAGTTTGCACTTGCAGAGCACATGCTCAGGAATTTTTCTAGTCACTCTCTGACAACAGAAAAAAGAGTGTTTAATTATGGGCTCACTAGGGCAGGACGAGTAGTTGAATGTGCATTTGGTATACTATGCAATAAGTGGAGATTCATGCATACTTCAATAAATCTGAGTATTGACCATGCTATCAGTGCTGTTAAAGCAGCCTGTGCACTGCACAACTATGTGCGTGAACATGACGGATATCTATTTGAGGATTCCCTGAGCCATAACATGGAGGCGGCACAGTGGAATGTTACTAGGGGCACCACTAGTGGTACACATATTCGTGGTGAATTCCAGAAATTCTTTATGTCGCCAGCTGGGGAGGTGCCTTGGCAGATGAATTCTATCTAATCATAAAAATGGTGTATTGGTTAGCATTATATTATCAGGGCCTTTACAAAGTGAAAAGTGTGCTGTAACAAATAATGTTTTTTTGGTTAATTTTGCTTTATTTAAATAAAAATAATATTGTGCACATTTGTGTTGTATATTCTTTTGCTAACCTAAGCGAATCTTAGCTTAGTAATTAATTTGGGGACTTCTCCGTCGTTGTCTGACGCTGTTATGTGCACAATGTTGAGGGCATGTGGCCTGGTATGGATTTGTGGGCATTTGCACGCTGTTGTTTTTTCTAATATTTTAATACAAATGGACAACATAACTAACCAATAGGACAGCATCTACAGGTAGCGAAAGGGAATAAAAAACTTACATTTGGCAGCCTGAACTTGGGATGAGCACATGCTCCACTCTGGCAAGATAAATCTGGCAATTTCCAGCCAAGCACGTTTTTTAACAACATTGTCCTTATATTTAGGATGCCGTGTGTCATAAATCATCGGTTTCTCCATCACAAGTCTGATCAGCTCCTCACAATCCACCGATTCCTTCGCCTTTGATGCCACTTTTCTATCTCTTTTTGCCATGCTTGCTCCGGTCAGTACACCAAAACAGACAGGGGAGGAACTGGAAGAGGGGGAGGTGTAGGAGGAGGGGAGATCATTTATGTTCACACCGCAACACAGCTGCGAATCAGATGCGTGCCCATAGAAGATAATGGGCTTGTAATTCGCACCGCAATGACCAGAAAACGCACACGTTTTTTGTGCAATGCGCAGTGCGAGTGCAACGCACATATGTGAACCAGCCTCATTTAAATGAACCTAGTTTAAAATGTCCTGCGAATTGGATGCGTTGTAATCTAATTCGCATAGGTGTGAACGGGGGCTAAAGCACACAAGGACTCTGAATTCAGGTTTCTGATAGCTTAGAACATCCTTTCTCAACCAAGGTTCTGTGACACCCTAGAGTTCTTTGAGCGGATGTTAGGGGTTACTTGAGCCATGACCAACTTTTGTCTTTCAGATGAGTAACCACTGACAACCATGATTTTCTTAGCCTTCTGTGGGGGTGAGGAGGGAATCTTCCCATCTACCACAAATGTAGGGAGCATTATGCCCAGTGACCATCACACTAATATACTGTGAGCTGTAGCTATAGTAATTATTAGTGAAGGAGAAAACAAAATTTTAGAACAGAAACAAAGAAAAACGTTTTTTTTTCAGAAATGTCTGTCTTTTTGAGTTTGTTTAGCAAAAAAAAAAAAAAAAACCCCAGAGGTGATCAAATACCACCAAAAGAAAGCTCTTTGTGGGAAGAAAATTATAAAAATTTAGTTTGGGTATAGTGTTGCATGACCGCGCAATTGTCATTCAAATTGCGACAGCGCTGAAAGCTGAAAATTGTCCTGGGAAGGAAGGGGCGAAAGTGTCTGGTACTGAAGTGGTTACAGTAAAATGCTTATTTTGCTGGTTATTCAGAAAATCCAAATACTTCCGCATGCATAGTCTTGACACAGATGCCCTTTAAGAATAATTTTCTTTTGTATAGGTGTTGATTTACTAAAGGAAAATAGATTTTTATTTATTAAAAGGGAATTTTCTCCAGAGCTTAGTGAATGAGGTGAAGCCATGCTGACTTCTAGCATCCAATTATGTGCAAGCAAAAATGCTGTTTTAAATGTTATTCTTTGCAAAGTAAAATTTTTCCACAATCGCATGCTCTGAGGAAAATTCCTTTGCTATCTGCAAAAAGCAAGCAAGTTATTGCTTTGCCACTATCAGTGTTCCTGTCAGTGTCATTGATAGGGTCAGTGTTTAGGGAAAAAAAGTTTTAGATTTTAGTATTTTATAATATATAAAAAAAATGTTTACTTTTGCATAGTTTGGGGTCTGTAGAGTGCCTAAAAAAAATGGCAAGTAGGCTATATAGCGTTGAAGAGGCATATGCCCTCTTGTTGTCGGACAGTGAAGCTGAGTTGGGCTCAGAAGATGAGGATTTCATCTGTGACAGTGAAAGTGTCACTTCAGGCAGCTCTTCTGACTCTGGAAGGCCTTGTACTAGTAAGCAGTAAGAGGACGCACAGGGTAGCACCACATCAATTGCTGCACAGAAGTACACCTCTCAGTGGATACCAGTGAGATCTTTTACCCCTCAAATACCAACATTTATGGCCTCACCAGGCATAAACATCAATGTTGAAAATTTTGGCCCTGTGGATTTCTTCAAGGTATTCTTAGATGACGACCTCCTACAGCATATCTTTGATCAAACTAATCTTAATGCCACCCAGTTTATAGCGCAACACCCAACATCTTCTCACAGGAAGAGATGGGTGCCAACACACCTTACAGAAATCAAAATTGTACTGGGTGTGTTACTCAACATGGGCCTAGTCCGAAAGCCCACAATTCTGCAGTTTTGGACCTCTAGTCCCATCCATGACATGCCAGCTTTTCCCGGAGTTATTTCAAGAGACCTGTTTAAATTGTGGCCCCTAATTTCCTTTCTGTCTAAAAAATTTTCAGTGGTTTATACCCCAGAAAAAAATATCTCTGAATCCCTGATGAATTTTAAAGGCCGACTGCATTTTAAGCAGTTCATACTATCCAAACGTGCCCGGTATGGCATACAATTTTACAAACTGTGCGAAAGCACAACAGGATATACATTTGGATTTCTGATCTATGAAGAACAGGACAGACAACTCAACCCCCAGGACTGCCCAGACAATCTTTGAGTCAATGGGAAACGTGTCTGGCAGCTGATCCAATCTCTAATCCACCATCTTTATGTCGACAACTACTACAGCAGTGTGCCACTTTTTAGATCTCTGCATGCTGCTGGCACAAGAGCATGGGGGACCATGCAGAAAAAACGCAAAGCGTTTCCACAGCAGCTGGTGAGACAAAATCAGACAGAAAAGACGTCTATATGCTGAAAATAATCCACCCAGAGGGCACAGTGACTATAACAGAATGGGGGTCAGCTAGCCTGAAGGAAAAGCCACTGTGGATTATGGCATACAACAAATACATGGGTGGAGTCGACCTCTCTGACCAGGTTTTGCAGCCCTACCTGGTGCTGACAAAATCTGGTACAAAAAGTTTGCAATATAAAGTACCTCATCCAGGTTGCTTTCCAGAATTCATTTGTCCTTTATAAAAAAATCTGGTGGTACTGACACCTTCCTGCAGTACCAGGAAAAAATTATAGAACACCTGATGTTCCCAGACAACCTGCAGAATCAGAGGATGTTAGGAGACTAACAGAAATACATTTTTTTGTGTCCAATCACTTTTACATCAACCAACAAATACCACAGGAAGAATTGTCATGTGTGCGGCAAAAATGGCAAATGATGGGATACCCAATACCACTGTCCCACATGCACTTCCAATCCAGGCCTGTGCATCCACCCTTGTTCTGAAATAGACCACACCATCCCACATTATTAGAAACCAGAAATATTGTTTGAGAGGAGATTCGATTTTGCCTTATTTCTTCCCTTCCGTAAATAGTGTCAGCCTATTTACACAGCATTTTACCCAGGGTTTTGGGTCAGCCTTAAAGGATAAATTCACCTTCACAAAAAAAAATAAAAAAATAATAAATTCACTTTTTTTGCAGGTAAAAAAATATGCATTTATTATTTTTTTTTTAGGAGCCTGTAAAGCTTTGCACCCACGGTCAGAAGATCGTGGGTGTAATGGCAGGATCCTCAGATACGGGCAGGCAGTTATACAATGACAGGAAGCATCAATGAACTCCCTAAAGATCTCAACATCGTCCTGGTAGTTCATTGAGAACTACAAGCCGACATTCGCAAAGGCTGTTGGTACTTGTAGTTTTCACACTCAATCACATTAGCTTGTGACAGCGAGCAGGGGATCTTTGCCCCCTTGCTCGCTGTCACAAAAATGGGGAATGGGGGGGTGTGGGGGCTTATGTAACATGTTACACCCATATTGAGGGTGTAACATGTAACAAAAGGTGAAATTATCCTTTAAAAAGTAACATCACACTGTAGAGTGTCTGTAATGTATACATTGATAATTCGATTTGGATGAATTACCCTCTCCAAATGCAACATTTTTTTGGATGCCACTATGGGTAAAAACAACATATATTGCACATGTATATGGTATCCCCATGCACGTCAGAAGTAGGAGAATTTATTTTGGCACAATGGCACAAAATATACAGCTAAATTTGAACATTTATGAAAAAAATGCAAGTTTATTTTTTCCCCACCAAATTAAAATGGATTCCTTCAAAAACAGAGGGTCAAAACCCAGGCTGCACCCCTAGAAAAATACATTAGGGGGTCTTGATTGCAAAATTGGAGTGATTTGGGGGGTAATTCTATTATTTGGATACCACAGAGTGTCTGTAATAAATGCATGGTTCCTGAAAATTAAGCTTAAACTACAGTAAATGTCCTTTCAAAGGTAAAATGCACACTATTGTTTCTGAGCCCCACCACAAGTACAAAAAACATATAATGCACACATATATAGCATCCTCATGCACGTCAGAAGTAGGAGAATTTATTTTGTGTTGATTGTTGGTGGTGGGTCAAAGTAATAGCAGAAAATATATAGCTAAATTAAAAGATTTGTGAACAAAATGTATTTCAAAATGCAATTTTTGTTTTTGTCTACCAATTTCAAAATTATTCCTACAAAAATAGAGAGCCTAAAAATCCAAGATTTACCCCTAGATAGAAACCTTAGGGGGTCTTGATTCCAAAATTGAGTGATTTGGGGGTAATTCCATTATTTGTATACCACAAATTGTCTGTAATGAATGTATAGTACCTGAAATATTAACTTGGATTAATTTCCCTCATAAAGGCAAAATGTGCACTATAATTTATGGGCCCAATTATGGGTACAAACAACATATAACACACACATATGTGGCATATTAATGCACAGCAGGAATAGAAGTTATTTTGGGTTGTTTTTTGGTAGTGGGTCATGGTAGCGGCAAGAAATATACAGCCAAAATGTAAAAACTGTTATTTTTTTTTACTATTTTGGGCCAGTTTTCTTTTTATAACAAAACTAAATTAGTTATGCAATAACATTTACCACCAAAAGAAAGACCAATATGTCCTGAAAAAAACAAGGTATAAATCACCTGGACACACCAAGCAATTGCAAAGATATAATGTTGAGCTAAAACGGATACATGTGGCCAACTTCACAAACAAAAGTCCTTTGAGAGAGATGGGCAGTAGAACAAGTGGTTCAGAAAGTGTTCATAGGTGATCAGAGTATAGAAATTCAGTGTGCACCTTCCACCGATCAATCCAATTCCACCATGTGAGAACACACTCCCCTCAGGGGGTTAAACTCACCAGAGCCTAATAATAATAAGCTTCAAAGGAGAGAGAAATCCAAGCCACAAGCCACTGTCAGCACCCCTCCGGAGGAATCCCAGATGATCAGGACTCAAAAATCACCAAACAACAAAAGAAAAGCGCACATAGCGTAATCCTGTTTATTAATTAAAAGCCCATCACATCACACAAAGACCCCCCTTCAATAATTATACGTACATTAATGTTGCAATCAAAAGAGCACATCAGAGGAAGTATTTAAACCCAGCACTTCACCATAGTAAACATCAGCCGGCTCGGCTTCCCAAGGAGCGATCTCTTACTTCCTGGTTGCGAGTCAGGCTGTGGTGGAGCGCAGGTGTCACTTCCGGTGTCGTGTAGGCCATGCCCTGACGCGTTTTGTCATATCCTGACTTCAACAGAGGGCGTGCCTACACGACTGACGGACAGGTATAAATTGTCCAGCCCCATCCTCCCTAGCCAATCAGAGAAGCGTTCGGCGTGACGACAGGTGCGAGTCATCGGTCGAAATAAACACTGACGGCTTCCTTACGGGAGGGGGAGAGGGACAATCAACCACCCTGCACATTAGCTCGCATATGCGAATATACACACCCCCAGGCTCAAATAAGCCAGCAAGTTAATGTAAGAACTAACACTACGCATTATGCTTTTATAATAGGGGCTAACAATATATCATCATGTGCAAATTAACACACATATTTAGTCTATCATAGTAGGTTCACTGATATGCATATACACACTGCAGCGATCGCTAAAGGCTGATCGCTAAATGGTAACACAGCATATCAGGCGATCGCTAAAGGCTGATCGCTACATGGCAACACAGCATATCAGGCGCATATAAAGATATAGCAAACCTCAGATTCCATATAATTCAATCGTTAATACATCACAGAATAAAAACAATAAATATTCAACTAAAAAAAATTAATTCACATTACACCTCTAGATACAGCCAGTTATATAGAGGCAAATAGTGAGCAGTTAATTTCTAAAAAGGACCCCATTCAAGTAGGTTTGATCCATATTCACTTAAAACGACATGCATTAAGCAATGTCCTTAAAATTTATATTCAAAATTATATTTAAAAAAAATATACATATATATTTTTTACACATGTCACTCAATACACTTATGTAGCAACAAAGGTGAAAAAAAAAAAAAAAAACTCAATACGAGGTAAAAATATATATAAGCCATGGGGCATACAATCACATAAGATCCAGACTACTGCACAATCCAACATTAATGGGGTGCTGACTGCTTTGGGGAATGTACTTGAAAAGCAGGTCCGTACATGGTGGGACATCTGTACGTTTGAACAGTACATCAAAGAAAAGATCATAGTTAGGAGTCTTAGGTGGGATGTAGTCCCTCAAGACGGACTCAATGATCCAGAATCCATGAAAGAATGGTACGAATTTTTTACTAATATGGGATTTAAGTTGCAGGACTTGGTTCTTGCACGTAAACGAAAGAAAATGACTATTTTGGAGGGCAAAATCAATGAATTTCGTTTACAGTTAGAACCCATAAAGGATTCACAGCAGGTAGTGGATTTTAACACCCGTATAAAAAAGAAACTTGAAAAAATTGACAAGGATACACAGAAAAAGAAGGCGAAAAAGTTTCATAGGGATCTGAACGATTTCAGGTCTGGTTCTGTGTATCTTTGGCAACAGGGTAAAGCCCCATTAAATATTGAAGAGAATGGGGATGGTGATCAATGTCAGAACTCTAACAGTCAGGTGGATAATATCCCCAATGTGGCCCCATATGTGGGAGGTAATAGAAGGGATAATGGTTTTAACCGCCCCCCCCAAATAATCACTCCATTCCTGGCAGAAGGAATAAGGATTATGGAAGAAGTAATGAGGGGAGGAGTGTGTCTAACTCCTACCACCACACGCCTTCCAATAATCAATATCAAGTCCCTATCTATAATAGATTTGATCCCTTGAGGGAAAATGGGGACAGAGCCAGGTTTCAATCACCCCGTCCTTTTTTAGGGAGGGGGAGAGGCTGGCAGAAGCGGGGTCGAGGGCACCCTCAGCGGAAAGGGAGACCTCCGGGACGCTCGCAGCTGGGACAGGATTACCGCAAATCACAGTGGAGGGAACAGCCGCAACAGGAGTGGGGTTATGCCCAGTATTCCAACCAATGGAGAGAAGAACAAGGGGTTGTAGGGCAGGACGAAGGGTCCAAAAAAAGAAGGCGGGAGCAGGACTAGGAGGCATTTTTAATTTAAGTAATGTGGTTTTATCCCACAAAGAGACCAATATTTTGCATTTAGGGTTGAAGTGTGGCCTGAAAAGGCCGATCAATAAATTTGATGTTTTTATTGACATACATAAATACATGAGAAAAGTAAATATTAAGAAATATTTTTTAAATAAAAATTCCCAATCAGTGAACAGTAGGAGCTCAGGGCCAATGGATAGTGGACTAAGAAATAAGTCCCTCTTTAATCCTCTGAATAGCGCGAACCAACATATTGAAGTGTTTAAAGGATTAGTGACACGGGATTTGGAGCTTTTAGTACGTAGAAAGAAAGTAAATCCCCAACATATATTAGACGGGATCACTATGCTTGAAAAGAGGAAAGAAATAGTGATAAAGCCCGCCGATAAAGGGGGTGGGGTAGTGATTTTAAATAAGGAGTTTTATCACAATCAACTTACTACAATGTTAGATGACAGTAATACATATGTAAAACTAATAAAGGACCCGACTGCACAGTATGAAAAAGATCTTAGGAATTTGGTTGATACGGGGTACTCGACAGGGGTGTTGTCCAATAGAGAAAGAAAGTATCTAGTGCCGAGTAATAGTAGAATTCCCACAATTTATACCTTACCTAAGATACATAAAGATCTGAATAATCCACCCGGGAGGCCTATAGTGAACGGGATTGGTTCTATTACATCTCGAATGGGCCAATACCTGGATCACTTCCTCCAGGACAGTGTTACACGGACCAAGGCGTATACTAGGGACACTAAGAGTCTCCTACAGATTTTACAGCAGGTGGACTTATCAGGGAAGCATGAGCTCTATTTGGTAACGGCAGATGTGGCATCCTTATATTCAATCATCCAGCACGATGAAGCACTTTTAGCTCTGAATTGGGCTCTGTGCCAATGTGATGATTTGCCACATAATCAAAAAGTCTTCATTAGAAATGCCCTTGACTTCTGCCTAAGCCATAATTCTTTTGGTTTGATGGCTGGTTCTTCTCCCAATCCAAGGGCGTGGCTATGGGGGCCAAATTTGCCCCGAGCATAGCAAATTTGTTTATGGGGGAGTGGGAGGACAAAACGATTTTTTCGGTACCCCGCACCCAGCTCCTGCTTTACGATATATAGATGATTTGTTTTTTATTTGGGAAGGGTCTAGTGACAGTTTACATGAATTTCTTGGTGAACTCAACTCTAATGCTAATAATATTAAATTGACCAGTGAATGTAGCCAGAATGAGATACATTTCCTTGATGTGAGCATTTTTAGACAAGGTGATAAGTTGGGAACCAAGGTCTACTTCAAACCCACAGACTCTAATAGTTACCTGCCCATTGATAGTGGCCATCACCCTATGTGGTTAAAAAATATTCCGAAGGGACAGCTCACTAGGGTGAAAAGGAATTGTTCTGAAGAAGGGGATTTCTTGGTACAGGCTCAGATTATAAAGAAAAAATTTATGGAAAAGGGATATTATGAGGAAGCGCTAGACTCCATTATTCAGGAATTAGCTGTGCAACCTAGGGATGCCTTTCTAGAAGAAGGTCCATTGGTCCCAAATAGGGACAGTCATGAATGGAGCTTCATTTCAGGCTTCCACTCTCAATATAAAGAAGTGGAAGGTATCTTTGCTGCCCATTGGCATGTGTTACGCATGGACAAAGTGTTACATTCAGTTTTACCCTGTAGGCCTCAGTTTATCTACAGAAGGGCCCTGAGTTTTTCGGACAAAATAGTGCGGAAGGTGTTGGATCCTCCGGCCAGGCCCCCTACTTTCTGGAATAGAAATGGTTTTTATAGCTGTAGGAGGTGTCGTGCTTGTAAGGATGTGGAGAGACCAGTAAGAGCGTTGGAGAGTTTTATATCCACCTCTAACAATAAAGAATTTGCCATCAAAGAGTTCATTACATGCAACACCTCCTATGTTGTCTATGCTCTCCAATGTCCGTATGGGCTTATCTATATAGGTCGCACTAAGAGACTTTTAAGAATCAGGATTGCAGAGCATATAACAAATATAAAAATAGGTTTTAAAGACCACAGTGTTTCGTTCCATTTCAAACTAAAGCATAACCAAGATCCCTCTGGCCTCAGGTTTTGGGGCATTGACCACTTAAAACCGAAATGGAGGGGTTCCAATTTGGTCCGTGACCTGTCTAGGAGAGAGACCCAATGGATTTTTTTGGCGGATACATTATCGCCAAAAGGGTTGAACGTGGATTTAGACATTAACTGCTTCATAAGTGATTTTTAATTAACTGTTATGGAGTAGTGGTGATCGTTTCCTTTTTTAATACCTAATCTGCTTATATATATTATATGCCACATACAGCTGATGTTTGGGCTTTTTTTTATATATATATATTCTTTATTGGATCATATTTCTTACTGGATCTTATGTGATTGTATGCCCCATGGCTTATATATATTTTTACCTCGTATTGAGTTTTTTTTTTTTTTTTCACCTTTGTTGCTACATAAGTGTATTGAGTGACATGTGTAAAAAATATATATGTATATTTTTTTTAAATATAATTTTGAATATAAATTTTAAGGACATTGCTTAATGCATGTCGTTTTAAGTGAATATGGATCGAACCTACTTGAATGGGGTCCTTTTTAGAAATTAACTGCTCACTATTTGCCTCTATATAACTGGCTGTATCTAGAGGTGTAATGTGAATTAATTCTTTTTAGTTGAATATTTATTGTTTTTATTCTGTGATGTATTAACGATTGAATTATATGGAATCTGAGGTTTGCTATATCTTTATATGCGCCTGATATGCTGTGTTGCCATGTAGTGATCAGCCTTTAGCGATCGCCTGATATGCTGTGTTACCATTTAGCGATCAGCCTTTAGCGATCGCTGCAGTGTGTATATGCATATCAGCGAACCTACTATGATAGACTCAATATGTGTGTTAATTTGCACATGATGATATATTGTTAGCCCCTATTATAAAAGCATAATGCGTAGTGTTAGTTCTTACATTAACTTGCTGGCTTATTTGAGCCTGGGGGTGTGTATATTCGCATATGCGAGCTAATGTGCAGGGTGGTTGATTGTCCCTCTCCCCCTCCCGTAAGGAAGCCGTCAGTGTTTATTTCGGCCGATGACTCGCACCTGTCGTCACGCCGAACGCTTCTCTGATTGGCTAGGGAGGATGGGGCTGGACAATTTATACCTGTCCGTCAGTCATGTAGGCACACCCTCTGTTGAAGTCAGGATATGACGAAACGCGTCAGGGCGTGGCCTACACGACACCAGAAGTGACGCCTGTGCTCCACCACAGCCTGACTCGCAACCAGGAAATAAGAGATCGCTCCTTGGGAAGCCAAGCCGGCTGATGTTTACTATGGTGAAGTGCTGGGTTTAAATACTTCCTCTGATGTGCTCTTTTGATTGCAACATTAATGTACGTATAATTATTGAAGGGGGGTCTTTGTGTGACGTGATGGGCTTTTAATTAATAAACAGGATTACGCTATGTGTGCTTTTCTTTTGTTGTTTGGTGATTTTTGAGTCCTGATCATCTGGGATTCCTCCGGAGGGGTGCTGACAGTGGCTTGTGGCTTGGATTTCTCTCTCCTTTGAAGCTTATTATTATTATGCTCTGGTGAGTTTAACCCCCTGAGGGGAGTGTGTTCTCACATGGTGGAATTGGATTGATCGGTGGAAGGTGCACACTGAATTTCTATACTCTGATCACCTATGAACACTTTCTGAACCACTTGTTCAACTGCCCATCTCTCTCAAAGGACTTTTGTTTGTGAAGTTGGCCACATGTATCCATTTTAGCTCAACATTAGCGCTGTTTTTAGTGTGTTATTATAGTCTTGTTTGCTGATTATGGTATGCCACTATTTATGATGATTTATCTACATTTTTAAACGGCTGCTTTTACACTGTTATTTTGAGTTTGCACCTCTTTGTGACAGCAAATTGGTGTTATCTATACTTTTTCTTTGATATATCACTGTTTCAGAACTGCTTGGGTCGCTGGCGCTGAGTGGTGTACTTTTGGGCCCGTGAGAACACCTTTTTACAATTGCAAAGATATGTATAGTTTAACTAACATGTCAAAATTGCAAAACTGCTTTCAGGCATTAAGGTTTATGTATTTTGGTTAATGTATTTTGCAATGAGGAGAGGCTTCCATCTTCATCTAACCACTCTGCCATTATAAAGGCCACATCAGTGGGGGCCTGCAGTGATGGTTGTCATTCTCAAAAATTGTTCCATCTCCACACAGGATCTCTGCAGCTCTGGAGTTGTAGTTATTAAAAGTTACATCTTACTTTCAACATTTTACTATGTACAATACTGTGCAGAAGTTTTATCCAGTTGAGAAAAAATAATGTCAAGAACAAATGATTTGAAATATATATATATTATCAATTTTACACATGCAAAGATAACAAAAGAAAAACTTCTCACAAAATGAATAAAATCAATCTTTAAATCACCTTTGGCTTAAAAAACAGCATTTTTTCGAATTGGTACACTAATAAGACACACAGTCTATGATTTCAGCAATATGTTTACAGTTTGAATTCCCTTTATAATTTAAATGGAACTCGATTTGAAATTCAATTCGAATTTCGAAAATTCAATTTGAATTTTAAAAATGTAATTTAGCTATTTGTAGGATTTGGGTAAATTTGTTTGTACTGTAATTTAGAGATGAGGATACATCCGAAACTCTAAATAATGAAAAATTTGTCCGAATTTTTATTTCGAACAAAACAAACCACACATGTATATCATTTTCTATATTTCTACAAAGTCTCATACTCATTTTCGTCAGGTCTGCTTTTGGAGGTCCAAAAATGAAAATATTTGGGAAATAGGGCTATGCAGGCAAGAAAATCTAATGTATTTTTAAATTGTATTTCAGTGAAAGATCTATTTATATGCAAAAATGGGGAGAGAACACGGGTGACCAAATTCCCCAGTCTTGACCAAATGTATTACTTAAATGTGCAGTTAATTCATTACTGTTTCAAAGAATTTACTGACTATGGAGCCAACTTATGTACAGTATATATAAATGTTTTTTTAGAATTTGTTTGTCAATGGTGTATTCTTTTTGGAGAAATGCAAAGCTATAAGTCCATTGGAGGACATGTCTGCCCAGAAACTTGGAAGAGTAGTTGCCTCTCACCAGGACGCATAGTGTAACATGATAAAAAGGGGAACACTGGTTTGCAGGTGGTCACGGCTTTCAAGGAATGTCTCAGCTCTGTTAATATAGTATAACAGATGTCAGTTAGGACAGAGCCAAAGAGACCCACAGACACAGAGCCAGAACAGATGTAACTGAGTTTATATACAAGACATGCTGGATAAACAGTGCTGTTCCGGGCTGCTGTCTACAGTAGAAGGCCAACATTTGTTTAAAGGAGCAGTGATGTGTAGCGTTGTCTAGCACAGAGGTAAATATATAAACCAAGTATGATGTTCACGAAAAAAATAATTATTATATGTCCAGCCTATCAAACATACAGTATACAATGCTCAGAGAAGCCTTGTATTTTTAAATGGTTCTTTGTTTCTGGCTGCCCTATGTTCAGGAAATAAATAATTTTGTGAATTATACAAACATTTAATGGATATATGCAAGATTTTCAACACTAGCTGAAGAGAGAATAATAACACTGATACAAATGTTCAGTCTTTCACCGTTGTCTCATTTATTTTGTAACTTGACTAGAAGAGAAAAGTCAGGAAGTGCCAAAGATTCACAACACCTGTTCATCTCTTTTAGTAGTACTAGTCTGTTGCCTACTACTCCAGTGTCCTCCTTTTAGTCCTTGGTTTACATTGTCTGAAATCTGTTGATTCACTAAACTGTGTGAGTTATAACAGCTCTTACTCCTATATCTCATGATAATTTTCTAAACAAAAGGTCCTTTTTACATACATACATTTCTCAGTATCATAGACTTGTCAGTACAATGACTGCTACCAGGTTAGAGCACATGTGAGTATGAGGTCGGAGTTTAGGAAGGCCATATGGGTGACACACCTACCACAACTTTGGTTGCTGAGCCAGGCAAGAAATACCCAGGCTAAACTCAATAGACCAGGAACCCACAGAGTAAAACCCTGGAAAAGGTATACACTCACCAAGCAATCTTTTGAGAACATCGGTACACCTGCCTAATCATTTAATGATCCAATCAGCAAATCATTGGGCATCAGCGCAGTGCACAAAATAATGCAGATACAGGTCAAGAGTTTCACTTATGGCCTATTCACACCAGTGTGTTACATGTGTTCTTTCAAATCTATTTGGCTTTACTGCTGCCATCTCAAATCCTCTGCCGGTCACATAAGTTCACATTTTGTGAAATGACTTCAGCATGCTAAATATTTTCAATATTAGTTTTAAATAACTCAGGAAAATATCACTGTAGGGATTCTTAGGAATGGACATGAGAGATATTGTCAGTGGGATCAGGCAACACTCTCATGTCTATGGGCCCTGTGTACAACTGCTGTGAGAGGGAACAAATAATCAAGCTAATCCTTTTGTGGAATAGGAGGCTCTGGCAGCATTTGCCAGAGCTACTTTTTGGGCACTGTTGTCAGTTTAGTAACATTAACTACTTGAGTGCTTAAAACAGTACAGGGACAGAAGCTATCTGTCCCAGCATCCTTTTAAAATGTCATCAGGAAATCTGGAGGGTTGCAGCACATATGCAGACTACAACCTAACTTCCTTCCAGTATGGAGGCTTGGCTGTTGCAGCTCTGTCTACTGTCTCTCTGCTGCAGTAAACCAATGTCACAGTGATCTATTGCTGGACAGAATGCAGCCAAAAGTAGATCACGAATAGGCATTAAGAGGGAGGAATGAGGACAGGTAGGCTGCTGTGTTCAGAAGTGGCTAAAATCTGTCTCTGGATGTAGCAGTACTCTGTGCTATGGCCGCATACAAATTTGTCTTGTATTAGCAATGGGCTGTTCTGCACAGGTTCATGCGGGGCTAGAAAAGGTGTAAAATAAGGTAAAAGAAAGTGTAAAAAAAAAAAAAAATTATATATGAATTGCTAACCACCATAAGCCTGCAGAGAATGACTCAGGTCTCCCTTACCTGTTCAGAGGCTGCAAGGCCCAGTCACCACCTCCATGAACGAGAGAGAGAGAGAGAGAGAGAGAGAGAGAGAGAGAGAGAGAGAGAGCAGGATATGCCAAAACACCAAAGAAGGTAGAGGAGGACAGCAGTAGTGGCTGGTGAAGTTTTAGGATGGGGGGGCGCCAGACCCCACCCTTCCTTTTTGACCCCTCCTACTTAGCGAATATGGGCATGGATAAGCGAAATAGTGGGCATGGCTCTAAGGTGGTGTGGTTAGCATCAGTTAGACTCAGTGGCAGCCCTGAGTGGGTCACTTGCCACGTTGCCTGCCACCAGGTCCCATCAGGTGTCCCCAGCAGAGTCCGTCCTTACATCAGGTGCCTACAGCGGAGTCCCTCCTTACATCAGGTGCCCACAGCGGAGTCCCTCCTTACATCAGGTGCCCACAGCGGAGTCCCTCCTTACATCAGGTGCCCCCAGCGGAGTCCCTCCTTACATCTGTGTCCCCATCAGCGGAGTCCCTCCTTACATCTGTGTCCCCATCAGCGGAGTCCCTACTTACATCTGTGTCCCCAGCGAAGTTGACTTATTCTAGTATGCCAAGAGAGAGATCTTCAGATTTTACCAAAAGATCTGTCTGCAGCAATCTATATTTTTTGTATACTTTGTAATGTAAAATTTAAATACAGCATTATTACTAAGTAAATTATCACAAAATATAAAACACCATGAAAAGTGGCTGATATATAAAAGACACGTTTCACATTACTACAAAGCTAGAAAAAAAACAGACTATCGAAATTTTAAAATGACAAGCAATGCAGTTTTAGAAATGTGAGTAACATGGCAGCAGACAGAACCCATGGATCTTTACCCTTTAATTCCACCTGTGGAAACTGGCTATAAAACATTACACAGCTCAGCTAGATTAGTTGTTGGAATCACTGGTAGTTTATTAATTCATAGCAGTGCCAAGCCTTAACTGGATGAGAATTTGTTTTCTAAGGTTGCACTGTAAACAATGCCCGTGCTTTTTTTTTTTTTTTACTAAATTCGAGTTTTTACTTTGTTTTTCTTCTTGCAATTTAGCACTACTGATGTCTACCAGCCTTTTTAAGCCTCTTTTTGCCTACATTAATTTGCTCTAGCAGCAGCTGAACACCTTTGCCCAGGATCAGTTTACTAATAGTGATATAATACTGACTTAGTAACTGTGCCAATGTGATGATATGTTCGCTTGTTGTCTCAGGCAAGTGTGTATTAGTAGAGCATTTAATATACACTTTTGCATGTTTCTCTAACCAGTTTACTAAAATAATATGCAGCTGGGAGTAAACTGAAAGCTGAGCCTCTGCAAGATGGGATTTTAGGACACTTCTTGCAATACTGGTGGTCTAAAGACCTTGAATGTGTTTATTTCAAACACAAAGGGTATAGGGAGGGCTTTAATACACAACAATAGCAAAAATCTTATTACAGCTAGCAGCTCCTGCATAAAGCCCTGACTTCACCTGTACACAACGGACAGAAACAACATCCATTACAACAGAGGTACATGTGGTTTCTCCATACCAGGTATCAGTGGCGGCCCATCCATTCCTTCCTGGTTTTCTCCGTGTGTTCAGTGGAGAGGGGAGGTGCCTCCCCTCTCCACTGAACACATGGGGATTAGTCCTCACGGTGGCTATCTTTTTTTTGCCCGCCGGAAGTGACTTTGTTCTCACACTGAGAACAAAGCACCCAACTGGGCGGATGCTGGTCGGCGCGATCGATTTCGCCGCAAAGCATCTCCAAACCCCGCCAATAAATCACTGCGTCTGCAATCTTGTGATTGCATTGACGTGGCGCTTCCCATAGTGCACTATGTCCAGCGCCCGAACACAGTGCACTTAGTTAAAGGAAATTTAAAATGTTTTTTTCTTAAAGGGGCCGTTTAGAAAAAAATTTTTTGTGACTACAGCAAGGGGGGGGGGGGGGGATGTTTGGTGTGCGGTGCCCTGTATGGATGGGCCGCCACTGGAGGACAGGTTTTTAATTTTTGCTAAACAAACTGAAAATTTCTGAAAAAAAAAAAACCCAAACATTTTTCATAGTTTGACCTAAAATTTTGCAAACAGCTAATTTTTCTCCTTCACTGACGTGCGCTGATGAGGTTGCACTGATGGGTACTGATGAGGCGGCACTGATGGGCACTGATAGGTGGCACTGATGAGGCTGCAGTGATAGGTGGCACTGATAGGTGGGACTAATGGACTCTGATAGCTGACACTGAAGGACACTAATAGGGGGCATTGATGGGCACTGGTAGGCGGCACTGATGGGCCCTGATAGGGGGCACTGATAGGCAGCACTGATAGTTGACACTGATGAGGAGACACTGATTGGCAGCACTGGTGGGCACTGATTGGCAGCACTGGTGGGCACTGTTGGGACTGCACTGATAATCAGGACACTGATAATCAGTGCCGATTTCCCTTAACACAAGCTGGTTATCGGCTCTCTTCTTCTTGCCTCACGCTGTAAGCATGAGTAAAGAAAAGCTGATTATGTTTACATCCTTGATCAGCTGTCATCGGACACAGCTGATCACGTTGTAAAGGGCAGCTGTGATTGTCCCTTTATCTGTGATCTGTGATCAGCTGAGTCAGAAGGACTAAGCGATCACTGAGTGTGCTGCACGTGCGCCACAGGGGGTGTAGGCAGCGCGATCACGGGGGGGATGACAATGTATGCCCTCTCGGCAAAGTAATCCTGCGATAAAGCTGTCTTTCGCTATATCGTGGGTGAATTCAATCTTATTTTTTTACAGATAGAGCTTCTTAATAACCACTCTGATCTTTTATGTTTTACTTAATTAAAGAAAAGTGACCTAAAAAATGTCTACCCTACTTTCCTTGATTATACAACATACCAAATAAAAATGGCAATACAGTATGAAAGTCCCAGAAATTGTCCCGTTTTGGAAAGTTGAACACGAAAAAGTGAACTAATTTTTTGCCACAATATTCTGGAAATGAAGAAACATAACAGAATTGGGGGGGATTAAAACATGGAGCTTGGTAATGGCGCACTAGATACATTAAATGTATAGGTCATACACAGAGAGATCAGAAGGAGAAGGTGTTAATGTAAAGGTCACATACAGTGGGAGGAAGGAGATGAAAGGGTTAATGTGCAGGATAAGGGAAGTGAGATGAGAGACAGGATGGAGCTTGAATATACTTTAGAGCAGTGAATGACAGTAGAGAAGTGGATGACACTGTTTTGGTACTGGATGGCAGTGGTACTGGTGTGCACTGGTGCTGGCAGTGATCAGGAAGCTTTCTTTTCCTCAAACACACCATGAGAGGAAAGTGAAAGCCTATCACCTATCTGCTACAGTGTACGTGAGGGTTGCAGTACATAACTGTACTGCAACCCGCACGTGCATAACGGGCAGAATAACAAGAGAACTAAGAGTTAGTTTGAGGGAACACATAACTAACATTAAGAAAGGGTTTTGCCAACATGGCCTCTTGGATCATTTTAGGAGGTACCACAATAAAGATCCAACACAATTGAGTTTCTGTAGTATTGACAGGATAGAAAAACACTGGCAGGGTACCATTAGGAGAAAAGCCATTTCGCAAAATGAAACTAGGTGGATTTACCAGTTAGAAACAATGGTACCCACAGGTCTCAACACAGAAATCGATGCCAACTGCTTTATCACTAATTATTAATATATAGTAATTTTATAATGAGGAAATATATTGTTTACATACTGGGTATAGGTATATATAATTTTTATTGTAAAAAATGTATTTTATTTATTATTTTATATTTCTTTTAACATATGATGAATTGTAATCACATACGTATTTATAAGAGAATACTATCAAATATATTTTAGGTTCAATATGTTTTTATTATTTGTTTTTTTCACATTAAAAACAGAAAAGTACAAGAGCTAGATCAGGACCCAAACATAGGGTACACCGATCCACAACATAAACGTGTAAACATTTATATAGTACAATTTTACATGCGTGAATGCGATTAGAAAAGATGTTAGTAACAAAAAAGGTTCAGATATAATGCAGGTTTTTATCATACTGTCTATACCTCTGGCCCGGAAGCCCCAATGGGATCCTGCTGCTCCAGAGGCCGAGGTGATAGATTTTCCATATGTACCCTCAGAATCGGGGTTGATAGTACTTTCGAGTTTCTTGGCTGCCTAGATTATATATGCTGGCAGCTACAAATATATTTGGCACATAAAGTGATTATCGAAAAAAGAAAAGATATAGGGATAGAGGAGTTAAAAAGAATAATAGACAGAAGAAAAGGGATGATGAGAAAAGGGGGAACCCCGAGAAGGGGAGTGAGTAGGGGGGGGTAGAGGCAGCGGACCATACCTAACTGTTTGTGTAATAATGACACAAAGGTTAAGAGGGGAATTAGGAGAACTCAGTTTTTTAAGTTGTATTTAGTGGTGAAAGTCTGTTCCTTAATTTGTCTGAAGTAGAGTAATGCCTCCAGATACTCCAGATGAACGAAAACTTTGCTTCTTTTTCTATGGATTTAGCCTGCATCTCCTCCATGAGCATAATATCATTTATTTCAGCCACCCATTCGATGAGGAATGGAGGAGAGGCAGTTTTCCAATGTCTAGGAATTAGTTGTCTCGCCGCGCTCAGAAAAAATTTGAGCAGACTGTGTTTTTGGGATTTGAGGGTCCCGGGAAGAACGGAGAGAAGTGCTATGATGGGGGAAGGTGTGAGAGATTTGTCATAGATCTCATTATAAATTTGAAAAATTTGTGTCCAAAAAGGCCGAATCACATCACATTCCCACCAGATATGTTTATACGAGCCTGTAGCGGAGTTACATCTCCAGCAGACGTCGGATGCAGATGGGAACATAGTCCTGAGAGTAGTTGGGACCCAGTACCACCTTGATATTAATTTATAGTTTTTTTCCTGGGTGTAACTCGAGATAGATGATTTATGGGTAAAAAGAAAAGCTTTACCCCATTCCGCCTCTGTTATGTCTTTTCCCAGCTCCTCCGACCATGCAGTGGTGTATTTAGGAAGGTTGTTATGAGTGTAATCTATTGACATCCTATACACTAGTGATAGAGTGTGGCGAGGCGTCTCTGTGTAAGTGGTTAGTTGTTCGAATCCAGTCAGAGGCCTGTGTATGAGATTGGAGGCATGAAGTTTATTGGAGTAGGAGGTTAAGTGTAAACGAGTAAGCCATGTCACCTTAGAGGCAGCTGTACTATGGGGAGTCACGAAGGTACCTGTCTCCGAATCTACAAATTGTTGTGCTGTAGGCCAGGGATCTCTCAAGTAACCTCCCAGATTGTGTACAAGGCTACCTTCTGGGAGAGCTGGATTATCAAATAAGGGAGTGAGGGGACTCGGCTCAGTAGACAGTGAGTATGTCTCTCTTTTCCGGTACCATACCGCCAAGGCGTCTCTGGTGAGGGGGGATAGGCTTGTGATGGATTTATAGGTTTTGTCGGATCCCCAGAGAAGTGCCCTGAGGTCGTCTGATGACATATCCTGTTCTATCAAGGTTGATGCTTTGATCAGAGGACGAGGGAACCACTCCAGAACTCGAGAGATTACAGCTGAGCTATGGTATACCTCAAAGTCGGGTAGACTAACTCCTCCCTTTTGAATAGGGGCACATAGAAGTTTGTGTTTCAGTCTGGGGTGGCTCTCTCCCCATACAAAGCGAACTGCCATAGTACGGAGGGCACGAAAAAAAGCTGATGGGAGAGCAATTGGAAGAGCTTGAAATAAATATAGTAATTTTGGAAGTATGTCCATTTTCAGTGTACTCATACGTCCAAACCATGACATTGATAAGTCTTTGCGTTCCTCAGAGAGGCATCGCAGCTTAGTTAAAAGAGGGCTGAAATTTAGGGCGTAGATGTCTGATTTACATCTAGGGATAGCAGTACCTAGATACGAAATGGAGCGCGTCTGCCATTGGAATGGAAAGTTGGCTTTAAGAGATGTCAAAGTATTTTGAGTTAGTGAAAGGTTCAGTGCTTCTGTTTTGGAGACATTTAATTTGTAGTTGCTAAAGTGGTCGAACCTATTGATTTCAGCTAGTAATGAGGGGAGGCTAATATGGGGTTGGGTCACATAAAGAAGTAAGTCATCTGCATATAAAGAAAGTTTACAGTGGCAAGAGGGTGTCTGGATGCCATGTATATTTGGATTTAGCCGAATGGCTTGAGCTAAATGTTCAATCACTAAGGCAAACAATAAAGGGGAAAGTGGACAGCCCTGCCTTGTACCATTGGTAATTGAAAACTTGTCTGATTGTGTACCGTTCGTCAAGACAGTGGCTGTCGGTTTTGAGTAAAGAGACATGATACGTGTTAGCATTCTAGGGCCTGATCCTATCTGGGAAAGGGTGGATTGAAGAAAGGACCAGTTTACCCTATCAAAAGCTTTCTCTGCGTCGCAAGAAAGAAGACAAGTTGGAGTGTGGGTGCGATGAGCATATGCTATTAGATGGATGGTTTTGGTGGTGTTGTCCCTAGCTTCACGGCCAGGGACAAAACCCACTTGATCTCTATGTATAATGTTGGGTAGTAATGGTGATATTCGGTTGGCAAGAATCTTGGCGAAAAGCTTCAAGTCAATATTTAATAGGGATATTGGTCTGTAATTAGAGCATGCGGAGGGTTCTTTGTCCGGTTTCGGGATTACTACAATTTGGGCTTGGAGAAGGGTTGCAGAGGGGGATACATTTCCGTCTATCGCTGAGAACGCTTTTGCTAAGAGGGGTGATAATAACAGTGGGAATGTCTTATAAAAACGCGGGGAGAATCCATCTGGACCAGGGCTTTTGCCAGGTTTGAGATTTTTTATGGCCTGTATAAAATCTGTATCAGAAAGAGCAGATTGCATTTCTTCCGAATCGGAAGAAGGGATGGTGGGGAGGGCTGTTTCTAGGATGTATGAGGGTAAGTCCTGTGGGGGCGCACCTCCATGAGGTTTAAAGGTCGGTGTCTGTGGGGGGAGATTGTAAAGAGACGTCCCTTATTTTTTGCTGTCAGGGAGCGTTCCGCAAAAATTCGCAGGAGGTCTCTCCTGGCATTGGTCAGGTCCAAATGAGTGGCCATGTCAGGATTTCGTTTATGTGAATCTTCCAACGCATTGATGGAAGCGAGGAGGCGTGCAATGTCTACCGTACGTTCACGTTTTAGTCTGGAACCGTGTTGGATAAATTTGCCCCTGAGGACACACTTAAGTGCTTCCCATTGTATAAGTGGGTTGGTATCGTCATGTGCGTGGTCTGTGACAAAGTTTTTAATGGTCTGAATGATGTCCTGTACGCACACTGAGTCAAATAATAGGTTATCGTTAAGTCTCCAAGAGGTTCTGGCTTTACCAGACGGAATCCTCCCTAAGCTCAGGTGAATAGGGGCATGGTCAGACCAAAGAGTAAGGCCTATAGAAGTTTCCGGTTTATAATCCAGTAGTGTTTGTGAGATAAAAATATAGTCCAACCTACTGTAAGAGGTGTGTGCTGGGGAATAGTATGTATAGTCCCTGGCAGAGGGGTGAAGGACCCTCCACACGTCCACCAAGGAGAGCTCCGCAAGGATTGTTCGGATTTTGGTCAGAGAAGCTGGGGAAACAGAGGACTTACCAGTTGAAGTATCAAGACGGGGTATCAAGGCAGTATTAAGGTCTCCTCCCAGGATCATGTTGATCGTGCTGAAACGTTTTAGCCGTGATGTAACCGAGGAGAGAAATTGCAATTGGTCCTGATTGGGAGAATATATGTTAATAACTGTGTATATCACATTCAAATATGATAATTTGAGGAAAACATATCTCCCATGTGGATCTATATAAGAGTCTAACACATCTGGTGTGAACGTGGCATGGAATGCAATAGAAACCCCTTTGGACTTAGCTTTTGGGTTAGTACTGTGGAACCAGGTGGGATATTGCCTATGTAGGAATTTCGGGGTTGTGTCAGACCTAAAATGGGTCTCTTGGAGAAGTAGAATTTGCGTACGCAGTTTATGAAAGTGGTACAAGATTTGACGTCTCTTCTCCGGGGTATTGAGGCCCCTACAATTCAAGGAGGAGACTTTCAGGGAGGGTAGTGCTGCCATAAAAGGGGAATTTTAATTGAAGTATCAGGATGGAAAGGAATGAGGTCCGCTGCCCCAGAACATGGGAGAGAGGGAGGGAGAAGAGGAGGGGAGGTCGCCATCCATGGGCGAACTTAGGGAGCAGAAAAGAGAAGAGAAAAAAGAAAGAGAGAAAAAGAAAAAGAAAAAGGGGTTAGAGGAGACGGAAGTGAGAGGAGAAAAAAAAGGAATAAGAAGAAGAAGGCCAATAAGGCCTACCTAACTATAGTGTTGTAACCAACAAGTCAGCAAAGCCCGCTAGGGGTGCTGATAAAACCTATGAGGGGGTACGTGTCAGCGCACAGAGGAGCCCGCACACACCGGGCAACAAAAAACAATTTTTAATTTAACTTAGTAGCTCAGGGTCCCCCACTGCTACACATATTCTATGTAACTCACTTCTTGTGGGCCATCCCCGGGGGGGAGCCCCGGGGAAGTCATCAAATATATTTTAAAACAGTACAAACATTTAGTAGATGACATTGACTTGTACATGCTAGGACCATACAACATAAGACTATGTAGAGGGTATCAACATAGTAACACAAATAGTTAAAAAATAGCAAAATGTAGATTTGCATATAATCAGATTACATTGGATTTTAGATAGTAATCTAGTGTGTATTAGATAGCGTTGTAGTTTATTATTTAGAGTTCAATTTTGTTTGTAGTTTATGATTACATTTTATTTAGGGCTGTTACTGATTAAAATTTTCGTGTTTGCTTAATTGTTTTTTTTAATCAATGAATTGGCTAATTTCGATTAATTATAACGCACATACAGATCCAACTACTTTTAGCTGATTTTGCACCGTTGTTATGGCAACTGCCGAAGCTGGACATAGCGGGACATGGCTAGGAAGTCACACGTCATAAACTCAGCCTCAACGTGCCCATAATCTCAGCCTTACCGTGCCCATAAGCGCAGCCTCACCATGCCCAAAATCGCAGCCTTACCGTGCCCATAATGCAGTCTCACCGCGCCCATAATCTCAGACTTACCTGCCCATAATCGCAGCCTCACCATTCCCATAATACAGTCTCACCGTGCCCATAATCGCAGCCTCACCGTGCCCATAATCGCAGCCTCACCGTGCCCATAATGCTGTCTCACCGTGCCCATAATTACAGCCTTGCCGTGCCTATAATCGCAGCCTCACCACTCCCATAATGCTGTCTCACCGTGCCCATAATGCTGTCTCACCGTGCCCATAATCGCAGCCTAGCCGTGCCTAAAATGGCAGCCTCACCGTGCTCATAATGCAGTCTCACCGTGCCCATAATGCAGTCTCACCGTGTCCATAATGCAGTCTCAACATACCCATAATCACAGCCTCACTGTAGTCAGTGCCTGTGCCTGGATTACACAGTCTGCGGGCATCTCCCACTGTGTGTCTCGAAGATGAGTGTGAAAACTTTGGCCGCACTGTGATAAAAGTCCCGCCCTCCTCCTAGATCAGCTCGTGTGACAGACAGAACACTGCGTCTATCACATGAGCTGATCTAGGAGGAGGGCGGGACTTTTCTCACAGTGCGGCCAAAGTTTTCACACTCAGCTCCGAGACACACAGTGGGAGATGCCAGCAGAATGTGTATGACATATAGTGGAGGAGGAGGGAGTGGAGCACTGCGCTGCAGCCACAGCTTGGCCCAAAGCGGCCCCAGGGCAGGCAGCCTACCGATCAAAAATATTTTGATCGATCAAAAAAATTAACGATTAATCAAGGATTTAATCGTTAATTTCCGCAGCCCTAATTTTATTTGTAGCTGATGATAGAATGATGTATTGGATGTAGTAATATGGCATTCATGCTGATTCCCACAGAATACTATGTTGTGTACACCCAGATTCAATTCTCAATATGGAGCCAGGAGGAAGTGGAAATAACGTCATATGTAGGGTGTAGTAGGTGGTAACATAAGTGTAGTAGGAGTGGCAATTGACATAAAAGTAGAACCAACCACAGACATCCCTAGCTTCTGGAGATGCCCTATAGGAGGGGTAAAACCAGGGACGTGCAGTCAGTGGAGGCAGGTGAGGCAGGGCCTCACCTGCCATTAACATTAAAAAATAAATCGAGCTTGGGGGTATGTAGCCCAAGTCCTACCCCACCACTGGTAAAAATTTGGGGCTCCTACGACCTATGGTTCCAGAGATATGGGGCTCCTTGCACCACCTGTCAGAAGCTAAATACAGAGCGGCCACTTTAAATACAAGCTGACACACTCTGTTTGCAGCAGACTGAGAGGATGAGCTCACAGTGCCTCTCACATCTTGTCAGAGGCACTGAGCTCAATGAACAGCTTGGAATCTTGGACCAATGCTGTCCGATAAAAATGCTGCAGTGGAGGCATGCCTCTCACTGCAGTGTCATAGAAGGGGCATGTGTCTAAAAGTCAAATGCTCCTATCCAGCCCAGCCCTCCTAACTACAACGTGTTTATGTGTATAAGATTTACCCACAATCGGGTGTGGTCTGGACATGGCTGAGTGAGGAAGTGTGTCTGTGGAGCTCCCGGCCCTTCTCAGCCTAAGCCAGCTTAAAATCCAGTCATACTTCAGAAATCCCCGGCATGTACTCTGCTGGAAAGAATAAAGGAAAAAGGAAAAAGAAGACATTTCCCAAACCACAGAGGAGTGGAGAAATCCAGCATTACTTTACGAACACACAGGAGGCCTCTACGGCTACCAAGATGGCGGATCCCACGCTGCTCAGCCACCACGAGGGCCAGCCATCTCAGGACCCCTCCACCTCCCCAATGGCCTCAATTGCCTCGGAGACAGGCTTTGAAACCCCGGCAGTGTTCCGATCAGAGTCCCAGGGCTCACAACATACGCTGCTCACCCTGAGAGCCGATGCCAAACTGAGGGTGCTGCTGCAGGCCTTACCCACAAGGTCAGACATCGAGGTCCTGGTTAGTAGGCTTGACATCGGTCCGCAAAGAGGTGAAACTACTCTCAGATCAGATGGGGTTGGGTGAGTCCTTGGTGGCAGCGCTGGAAAGACGGATGCTAGCGGTGCAGAATCATCAGACATCCCAGGTGGCTACGATACTCACCCATGTAAGACAAAGACAATTCCATAGCTCAACTCACCAACCAGTCTGCTGACCAACCAAATTAGCCTGTCTAACCGTATGTTAAAAGCAGGGGTTTAGTTAGCACACATTTGCAAACGCATGTGAAAGCTGCAAGGCCTCGTCAAGGCACCCTGTATACTTGCAGTCCTAACACTACTAAATTTATAAGTGTCTCCACAGTGGAAGCACATGCATTGAATGGATAGGTGTAGGCAGGTGAGCCTGGAGGCGGCCCAAGCCCCCTTAAAGGGACAGGAGCACACTGGACACCCAGCAAGAGCACAATGGCAGCAAAGGTGTCCAGTGTGTCCCTGACCCAAATTTACGTACAGTAACAAAACACTGGCCACCGCCCACACCCATAACTGGCCATCACAGTAAGGAGCACATGGAGGGCATATACATGTAAGACAAAGACAATTCCATAGCTCAACTCACCAACCAGTCTGCTGACCAACCAAATTAGCCTGTCTAACCGTATGTTAAAAGCAGGGGTTTAGTTAGCACACATTTGCAAACGCATGTGAAAGCTGCAAGGCCTCGTCAAGGCACCCTGTATACTTGCAGTCCTAACACTACTAAATTTATAAGTGTCTCCACAGTGGAAGCACATGCATTGAATGGATAGGTGTAGGCAGGTGAGCCTGGAGGCGGCCCAAGCCCGCTTAAAGGGACAGGAGCACACTGGACACCCAGCAAGAGCACAATGGCAGCAAAGGTGTCCAGTGTGTCCCTGACCCAAATTTACGTACAGTAACAAAACACTGGCCACCGCCCACACCCATAACTGGCCATCACAGTAAGGAGCACATGGAGGGCATATACATGTAAGACAAAGACAATTCCATAGCTCAACTCACCAACCAGTCTGCTGACCAACCAAATTAGCCTGTCTAACCGTATGTTAAAAGCAGGGGTTTAGTTAGCACACATTTGCAAACGCATGTGAAAGCTGCAAGGCCTCGTCAAGGCACCCTGTATACTTGCAGTCCTAACACTACTAAATTTATAAGTGTCTCCACAGTGGAAGCACATGCATTGAATGGATAGGTGTAGGCAGGTGAGCCTGGAGGCGGCCCAAGCCCCCTTAAAGGGACAGGAGCACACTGGACACCCAGCAAGAGCACAATGGCAGCAAAGGTGTCCAGTGTGTCCCTGACCCAAATTTACGTACAGTAACAAAACACTGGCCACCGCCCACACCCATAACTGGCCATCACAGTAAGGAGCACATGGAGGGCATATACATGTAAGACAAAGACAATTCCATAGCTCAACTCACCAACCAGTCTGCTGACCAACCAAATTAGCCTGTCTAACCGTATGTTAAAAGCAGGGGTTTAGTTAGCACACATTTGCAAACGCATGTGAAAGCTGCAAGGCCTCGTCAAGGCACCCTGTATACTTGCAGTCCTAACACTACTAAATTTATAAGTGTCTCCACAGTGGAAGCACATGCATTGAATGGATAGGTGTAGGCAGGTGAGCCTGGAGGCGGCCCAAGCCCCCTTAAAGGGACAGGAGCACACTGGACACCCAGCAAGAGCACAATGGCAGCAAAGGTGTCCAGTGTGTCCCTGACCCAAATTTACGTACAGTAACAAAACACTGGCCACCGCCCACACCCATAACTGGCCATCACAGTAAGGAGCACATGGAGGGCATATACATGTAAGACAAAGACAATTCCATAGCTCAACTCACCAACCAGTCTGCTGACCAACCAAATTAGCCTGTCTAACCGTATGTTAAAAGCAGGGGTTTAGTTAGCACACATTTGCAAACGCATGTGAAAGCTGCAAGGCCTCGTCAAGGCACCCTGTATACTTGCAGTCCTAACACTACTAAATTTATAAGTGTCTCCACAGTGGAAGCACATGCATTGAATGGATAGGTGTAGGCAGGTGAGCCTGGAGGCGGCCCAAGCCCCCTTAAAGGGACAGGAGCACACTGGACACCCAGCAAGAGCACAATGGCAGCAAAGGTGTCCAGTGTGTCCCTGACCCAAATTTACGTACAGTAACAAAACACTGGCCACCGCCCACACCCATAACTGGCCATCACAGTAAGGAGCACATGGAGGGCATATACATGTAAGACAAAGACAATTCCATAGCTCAACTCACCAACCAGTCTGCTGACCAACCAAATTAGCCTGTCTAACCGTATGTTAAAAGCAGGGGTTTAGTTAGCACACATTTGCAAACGCATGTGAAAGCTGCAAGGCAGTGTCATAGAAGGGGCATGTGTCTAAAAGTCAAATGCTCCTATCCAGCCCAGCCCTCCTAACTACAACGTGTTTATGTGTATAAGATTTACCCACAATCGGGTGTGGTCTGGACATGGCTGAGTGAGGAAGTGTGTCTGTGGAGCTCCCGGCCCTTCTCAGCCTAAGCCAGCTTAAAATCCAGTCATACTTCAGAAATCCCCGGCATGTACTCTGCTGGAAAGAATAAAGGAAAAAGGAAAAAGAAGACATTTCCCAAACCACAGAGGAGTGGAGAAATCCAGCATTACTTTACGAACACACAGGAGGCCTCTACGGCTACCAAGATGGCGGATCCCACGCTGCTCAGCCACCACGAGGGCCAGCCATCTCAGGACCCCTCCACCTCCCCAATGGCCTCAATTGCCTCGGAGACAGGCTTTGAAACCCCGGCAGTGTTCCCATCAGAGTCCCAGGGCTCACAACATACGCTGCTCACCCTGAGAGCCGATGCCAAACTGAGGGTGCTGCTGCAGGCCTTACCCACAAGGTCAGACATCGAGGTCCTGGTTAGTAGGCTTGACATCGGTCCGCAAAGAGGTGAAACTACTCTCAGATCAGATGGGGTTGGGTGAGTCCTTGGTGGCAGCGCTGGAAAGACGGATGCTAGCGGTGCAGAATCATCAGACATCCCAGGTGGCTACGATACTCACCCAGCAACTCCAGCTTGAGGAAATCGAGGACCATAGTAGGAGAAACAATCTGAGGCTGAGAGGCCTACCAGAGGCCACGGAGACTGAAAACGTAGCGGCATCTACCCTCCTGGCTATTTTTCAGCACATAGCGGGAGAAGCTTTCCCTTTTAGCCTGACCTTTGATCGGTTCCACAGGGCCCTAGGTCCCCGGTCCTCGGACCCGGATAGGCTGCGAGATGTAATCTGCCGTGTGCATCATTATCCCCACAAAGAACTTATCTTGTGGAAGGCTTGAGAGAACGGGGACATAGACTTTGATGGCGCTACCCTACGGAGCCGATACCCGATACCGAACTGAGGGCGCTGCTGCAGGCCTTACCCACGAGGTCAGACATCGAGGCCCTGGTTATCAGGCTTGAGGCGTTGCACCGAAAAGACATAACATCGGTCCGGAAAGGGGTGAAGCTACTCTCAGATCGGATGGGGTTTGGTGAGTCCTCGTGGCAGCGGTAGAAAGACAGATGCTAGCGGTGGAGAATCATCAGACATCCCAGGCAGCTATAATACTCACCCAGCAACTCCAGCTTGAGGAAATCGAGGACAGTAGAAGGAGAAACAATCGGAGGCTGGGAGGCCTACCGGAGGCCACGGAAACTGAAAACCTAGCGGTATCTACCCTGGCTATCTTTTGGGACATAGCGGGGGAAGTTTTCCCTATCAACCTAAACTTTGATCGGATCCACAGGGCCCTAGGTCCCCGGTCCTCGGACCCGGATAGGCAGCGACATGTAATCTGCCATGTGCATCATTATACCCACAAAGAACTTATCTTGTGGAAGGCCTGGGGGAAGGGGGGCATAGACTTTGACGGCACTACCCTACGGATCTTACCCGATTTGTCCAGGGCAACCTTACAGTGGCAAGCGGTGCTGAAACCAGTGCTGGAGATGGCCCAACAATCGGGAATTACCTACAAGCGGGGTTTCCCCATCTCTGTTACCTCCAGGAAAACCCAGCGGTTCTTCACTCTTCGTAACCCAGAGGAGCTCCCCGACTGGCTCCAGATGCTCCAGCAGTTCATTCACTGCCCTGGCGTGCTGGGATCGAGGAGAGCCCGTTCGCCCAGACTGCAGAGGAGCCAACGCAGATCCTGCATCTCCTCACCTGAAGAGGCATGGAAGTTCTAAAAGCTGCTAATGGTACAGTAAGTTGCTGTATATACATTTTATTATGTTGCCCTGGGTCTGTCCATTTCCTGTCTTCTGCCTCCAATCTCCCTTGCTGTCAACTGGACAGCCATTTATCCACCCAGACCTCATAACATGCGCTGTGCAGGGAGAGAACCCAGTGCGGGTGGTGACTTCCACATGCTCCCGATATACGCTTCGTCCACTTGGGTCCCATTATGTATCACAGATCCCCTGGATTGTCAGTGTCAGGCGTTTATGGGACGGCCTTCATGCCCCTCTGTGGAATTTTACTACCTATCTGGAAACTGCTGGGCTGATGTCCCTGGCATTGCATGTGAAGACACTGAGTAAATCAGGGGTGCACCTAAAAGGCCGGCGGACATTGCATCCCTCTGGAAAGTTTGGGCCCCTCCTGCTGCAACGGAAAGGTCTTTGTGCCTTAATGTTTGGAAGATATATATCTCACCTATATATTGTACTTTAATATGGCTGGGGTTCACAATCTTTCTACACAAAGTTTTCAGATACCCAGAGAGGGATTTGTCTCCTCTTTTCTTTTTTTCAGTCCGGTCCAGTGCCGGACAGAATTATATATCCATATGTACTTCTTAACCTCTGCGTGCATGCCCACTAGCTCCCCATGGGGGCTTCAATACAGTTGAGTTCAGCCTGATGGGGGCATTACGGCTCTGACCGTGCCACTGGCAGTTTAGACATGTCCCTAGCATAAGCGAGGGGGGGCCGGGAGGTCCCCCAGTCCTCTCCTCGGCTGCACGGCTCTGACCGTGCCACTGGCAGTTTAGACATGTCCCTAGCATAAGTAAAGGGAGGCCAGGAGGTCCCCCAGTCCTCTCCTCAGCTGATTGCCCCTGGGCAGTCATACCCTGCGTGGGGGCTGTGGGATCTATGCGATTCCCACGCCAGGGTTGATCCTGACGCCTGGGAATGGGAGCGTGAACCTTGTCCATCAAGTGATAAACTAACTATGTACATTAGAGATATACGGGCACACAGAAAGCCAGGGGGCATTTATCTTTATTTTTAACTTTTTATTCTTATTATTGTTACCCCTGGGCATTTGGAGATGACCTCAGGGATACATAGTAGTACCTGAGGTTTAGGCAGCATCACAACGTACCAGATGTTATCAAGACTTATTCTAGTAGTTCTCTGGGGGGGGAAAAGTTTACTTCTAATGCTGGAGTTTCCAATATTTTTAGTTCCTGGCTTAATACACCTCTGTTCTGCAGTTAATAAATGTTCTAGAGTTACTATATGTTTGTTTTATGTTCTCAAGCTGGGGGGGGGGGGCTGGGCGGGTATCTGAGGACTCCTCTCGGTCTGGTCTAACCTCTTCCCCACTAGGTTAAAGCACCTCACCCGGTGATAATCGGGGTGTGCTTTTCTGCACAATTGTTGTGTATTTATTAGTAGGGAGGACAGCATCCAACTGTCCATTCTCACTCTTCCTGCTCTGACTCTGCTTTCTATTCTCTTATCTCTCTCTCTTCAATTCCATCCCCCCCTTCCTCCCTCCTCTCTCACCCCCCCCCCCCCCCCCCAAGACCCAGAGATGGCGGATTTGATCATTATTTTCTCGCTGAATGTGAAGGGTCTGAATACACCCAAAAAAGGCGTATGCTATTGAATGACCTTAAAATAGCCCACGCTGATGTGGCGTTTATACAAGCAACTCAATTCAGACCGGGTAATCCTCCATGCCTTAGAAATCAATACTATCCTTTGACTTATCATGCTACCAAAGTATCAGCTAAATCCAAAGGAGTGTCTATACTCCTTCCAGGCAAGGTACCTTAGACATGTCATGATACTCTGGTAGATACTGAAGGCCGCTATGTGTTTATCAAAGGATTGATGAGGGGCACGCGGGTGACGCTGGCTACCATCTATGCTCCTAATGATAAGCAAGACGCCTTTCTCCACCATATACTGAGCAAACTCACAGAATTTTCAGAAGGTCAGTTGATTGTAGGAGGCGATTTCAATATACCCCTGTCACACCTCGTCCGGTCTTTCTTTGGTCCGCTCTGGCATCCAAAAACGCATTACACAAGATCAACATAATGCCCAACTGATAGACGCTTAGAGGCTCCATCACTCCGGGGCGAAGGATTATACCTTTTATTCCTCACCCCACAAAGTGCACTCAAGAATTATAATTATTATTATTATTATACAGGATTCATATAGCGCCAACAATTTACGTAGCGCTTTACAACTTGAGGGTAGACAGTACAAATACAATACACTTTAATACAGTAGGAATCAGAGGGCCCTGGTCCTTAGAGCTTACAATCTAAGAGGGAAGGTCAAGAGATACAAGAGGTAATAACTGTGGGTGATGTGCTGATTGAGAAGATAAATGTACAGTTGGTAGGTGGGGGCCAGATAGGCTTCTCTGAAGAGATGAGTTTTCAGGGATCGTCTGAAAGTGGATAAAGTAAGAGAAAATCGGACGGATTGGTGTAGAGCATTCCAGAGGATGGGAGAGGCTCTGGAGAAGTCCTGAAGGCGAGTATGGGATGAGGTGACAAGGGAGTTTGAGAGCAGGTAGTCTTGGGAGGAGCGAAGAGAACGATTAGGTTGGTATTTTGACAGTAGGTTAGAGATGTAGCTGGGGGCCAGGTTGTGGATGGCTTTGTAAGTTATAGTTAGTACCTTGAATTTAATTTGGTGACTGAGTGTCAGCCAATGGAGGGATTGGCAGAGGGGTATAGCAGACGCTGAGCGGTTTTTGAGGTGGATGAGCCTGGCAGCAGCGTTCACGATGGACTGAAGTGGGGATAGCCTATTTAGAGGTAAGCCCTAGTTGCAGTAGTTGAGGCGGGAGATGACCAGAGAGTGCATTAGAAGCTTTGTGGTGACATTGGTTAAGAAGGGGCGTATCTTGGAGATGTTGCGGAGGTTGAGGCGTCAAATTTTGGATAGTGATAGAATGTGGGGCCGAAAGGTTAATTCAGAGTCCAGGATTACACCTAGGACTTTGGCGTGGGGAGATGGGTTGATAGTTGAGCCGTTGATATTGACAGAGAAATCAGGGGAAGTAGCACGTGAGGGAGGAAATATCATGAGCTCGGTTTTGGATAGGTTGAGTTTGAGGAAGTGATGTGACATCGAGGCTGATATGTCTGCTAGTAAGTTGGTGATGCGTGAGGAGACAGATGGAGAGAGCTGGGGGGTGGAGAGATAGATTTAGGTGTCATCAGCGTAGAGATGATATTTAAAGCCGTGGGAGGCAATCAACTGACCCAGGGAGGTAGTGTAGATTGAGAAAAAGAGAGGTCCAAGAACAGAACCTTGGGGGATCCCAATGGAGAAAGGAAGAGGAGAGGAGGAAGTAGAGTTGTAAGTGACACTGAAGGAGCGGTGGGATAGGTAGGATGACAACCAGCGAAGAGTACAGTCACGGAGACCAAAGGAGTGGAGTTTATTGAGGAGGAAGGGATGGTCCACTGTGTCAAAGGCAGCAGAGAGATCCAGGACAAGTAGTACAGAATAGTGTCCACTAGTTTTTAGCCGTTAGGTCATTTGAGAGTTTAAGGAGCGCAGTTTCCGTGGAGTGTTGAAAGAATTAATTATTTTTGGGTCCCCCATGGTCAATTGGAGGCAGTACATGATTCAACAATAGGTAATATCACACGGTTGGATCATTACCATGCGATATACCCTCTCTACAGTCTCGACCACCAGATCTAGGTTCAGGAAAGTGAATGAAAGTTTGTTGCAGACCCCAGCAGTTCTGACTGACGTTACGACTGAGCTAAAGCACTATTTCCAAACAAACAACAGTGCAGACTGTGACCCGGGTATTTTATGGGAAGCCAATAAGACCGTTATAACATGGGTGTTGATTAAACATGGGACGCGCATCAAAAGAGAAAGAGAACAACAGCTTAAGCATCTTCATAAGATACATGAAGTTGAACTGAAGCATAAACGCACACCTATGGCTTCTCTGGAAACGGAACTGGTATCGCTGATGCAGTGTACACACGAGCTGACTTTTCGACTGGAATGGTCCGACGGACCGAGTCCAGCGGACAATCCGATCCTGTGTGGGCTTCATAGGACCTTCAGCGGACTTTTCCAGTCGAAAATCTGACGGACTTTAGATTTGAAACTCTTTCCGACGGACCCGAGTCCGGTCGAAAAATCCGCTCGTCTGTATGCTAGTCCGACAGACGAAAACCCACACTAGGGCAGCTATTGGCTACTGGCTATCAACTTCCTTATTTTAGTTCGGTCGTACGTCACCACGTACGAATCCATCGGACTTTGGTGTGATCGTGTGTAGGCAAGTCCGTTCGTTCAAAAATCTGTCGGAAGTCCGTCAAAAGTCCGTCTGAAAGTCCGTCGGACCAGTCCGGTCGAAAAGTCGGCCCGTGTGTACGCGGCCTTAGAAGGCAAACGGTAGATTTACTACAGTACAGAGCTAAAGCAGCGCTACAATTCTGCCTGAAGCTTTCTTACGAATTAGGTAATAAATGCGGGAAACTCTTGGCAAAAGCGGTTAGAGATCACAGACTAAATACATATGTACCCCAAATTATAGCTCCTTCAGGCCAAAAAAGGGTCATGCCTCTCCAGATTGCAAAGGAATTCAGGGACTACTACTCTTCCTTATACAATCTCCCAATGCGGTCATCCAACGAAGCAGTAATGGAGTACTATATTACCTCGTCCCAACTCTCCCAGCTCTCTGCTGAAGTAGGTGTGGAACTAGATACCCCCATCACCCTAGACAAATTGCAAAGAGAGGTGGGAGGGATGAAACCGGGCAAAGCCCTAGGTCCTGATGATTTCACTCTACAGTATTACCAATCCCTTCTACCACTTCAAGGCCCTTACATGGTGAAGCTGTTCAGTACACTCTGTGAGGGGGTGCATTTTCCCAAAGATATCCTGAAGGCCCACATATCCCTTATACATAAGGATGGCAAAGACCCATCCGCCTGCAGTAGCTATAGACACATCTCCCTTGTGAATATAGACCTCAAGCTTTTTACAAAGATACTGGCCAACAGATTAACCCAACACGTACAGGGTATAGTTCACCTAGACCAGGTGGGTTTTATCCCCTTACGAGAGGCTATAGATAATATCACCAAAGTGGTCAACCTCATTCATATTGCCTCTGTGACTAAAACGCTGTGCGTCTTCCTCAGCACAGATGCTGAGAAAGCGTTCAACCGCGTCAACTGGACATTCATGACCACGGTCCCTAAACACATTAGACTGGGACACAAAATGCTGCATTAGATTTCAAATATCTATTCCACACCGACAGCTCAGGTTAAAGCCAATAGTGTCCTCTCGGATACTTTCCCCATCACAAATGGCACCAGACAGGGGTGTCCACTCTCTCCCCTTCTCTTTGCCCTATCCCTGGAACGCTTTTTGTGCACCATACGCTCAAACCCAGACATATCAGGAATAACATTAGGTAACGCCTAATACAAGATATCGGCCTACGCTGATGACCTCCTCTTTTCAATAACTAACCCCGTAGTGTCCCTCCCGAACCTCCTCAGAGAGTTTGATAGATATGGTACACTGTCTAACTAAAAAATTAACTTTGATAAGTCCGCAGCAATGGGGATTAACCACTTCAGCCCCGGACCATTTGGCTGCCCAAAGACCAGAGCACTTTTTGCGATTCGGCACTGCGTCGCTTTAACTGAAAATTGCGCGGTCGTGCGACGTGGCTCCCAAACAAAATTGACCTCCTTTTTTCCCCACAAATAAAGCTTTCTTTTGGTGGTATTTGATCATCTCTGCGTTTTTTATTTTTTGCACTATAAACAAAAAAATAGTGTCCATTTTGAAAAAAACTTATTATTTTTGACTTTTTGCTATAATAAATATCCCCAAAACATATATAAAAAAACATTTTTTTCCCACAGTTTAGGCCGATATGTATTCTTCTACATGATTTTGGTAAACTATAAAGGAGAGCACCTAGATCAGAAGAGTTGAATTACCAAATAGGAGTACCATCATCCCAAATGTCTAGTACAAGGAAAGGCAGGAGGTAGGGAACGGCCGCAGTTAGCTGCTTCTGTCGGCCAGTATCTCGATACCCCATGCAAGGAAGGAAACCCAGAGGGGGGGGGGGGACTATTGCGGTACTAGGTGTAGCCAAATATTTAGTAAGAAAAAGTAAAGAGGAAGGTAATAATATGATAAAATTCCATTTTAATTGAAAACATGGTTAAAAAGTTATAACAGTGTCACATACAGTTGTAGTTAAAAGCAGAAGCAGTAAATACAACCAAGAGGATTACACCCCATAATGGTGGTGGGCACAAATAAAGCTTGGATTTTCGACCGGTTTCGCGGTTTTCACCGCTTCCTCAGGAGAGCAATATCTGTGGTACAACATATAATAATTGTAATGAATACACAATTCAAGGGATACATGGAAAAATTATTGTTGCAGCAAAATCATTAGAAAGTACATTAAACAAATAAATACAATTTGAGTACAAAAAGGATGAGCTCACCCGTTCAGTAGTTCTCTGTGGGTGTGTAAAGCCCCAAGTAATTCCCCCTGCGGCGGACACAGGGGATAGTAAACAGCCTCTGGATGGATAAATTTGGGTAATAGAATTATATAGGTCAATGGACTAGGAGATCCGTAAAAAGAAAAAATAGAATAAGGGGGTGCCAATAGTGTACCTCTAAGATTGAAACCAGTGTGCAAGGGGAAGAAACAAGGAATGGGTGAGGATAGAAAGTAAAAGGAGGGAAAAACAGAAGGGGGAGGGGGGGAATGGGGGAGGAAAAGGGAAGGAAAAAAGGGAAGGGGAGGGAGGGGAGGGGGGGGGAGGGGGGAGGGGGAAAAGGAGGAAATGAGAGAGGGGAGCAGTATAGGGGGGGGGGAAGGAAAGAGAAAGGAGGAAATAAGGGAGGGGAGCAGTATGGGGGGGGGGGAGAGAGGGGGGAGGGGGAGGGGGGAGGAGGGGGGGGGAGAAGAGGGTGGGGGGAAGGGGGGGAAAGGAAAAGGGGGGGGAAATGGGGAAAGGGGGAGGACAAGGGAAAGGGGGGGAGGCAGTAAGGTCAGTAAGAGGAGAAACCCACTCCTTGCAACAATTAAGAGAGAAAATCAGAGGGGAAAAAGATTGCACACAGATGTAAAGAGCTGGCACTCACCCCTAAAGTATTAATCTGTTACAGACGCATAAGCTGGAGTGGATGAGGACATATAGTAGGCAAGAAGAAGTCACCAGCCACTGTTCGGTTGGCAATAGGGAACCCCCAGGAGGACTGGAAAAATTGGTGTGTGCAATGTATAGGGGGATTTACCCACTGGTAGAGAGCAATGAAAGCGACAAACTGGGGTTAAAGTTTGCTAATTAGAGATCATGTGGAATGGCAATGGAAACGGGTTGGAAGGTATCAGGGAGGCACTCTGATATGGTAACAAACAAAAATACAGGTGGCGTTGTATGAAGAGGCCGTATACAGGGACTTAATGTTAAGCAGAGGTGCCAACAAGAAAGGGGGTCTATCTGAAAGTAGGGAGAATGGGGAAAGAGAGGGGGGGGGCGGCAGAGCTTACCCGCAAAGATGGTCCTCAGCTGGCTCAGCGTCAGGAAGCTGTAGGCTCGTATAGCGGCCATGGCCGGCCGCTATAAGAGCACCCCAACCCGGAAGTCAGGGACGGCGTGGAGGGCGGTCCCTGACGTCACCGGGTCTGTTCGCCCGCACTGCGCAGGTGCACAACTAAGTGCTACTGCGCAAGCGCGCGCTCCTGTCAGAGGGATTCGAGTTCCCAGACAAGGAGACACAAGCAGCCCAAAGGCTGCCAGGGCGAGCATGTGTCCGCCGCAGAGAGAGGACTCGAGGCGAAACAAAACCATCAGAGACTGATGATGGGAAAGAGGTCATCCTTGCACAGCAAAACAGATGAAAAATAGTAATACAGCAAAGTAATAACATTAAAAAGAACAAAAAACAGTACATAATTCTGTATCTAAGCAACAGGAAGTCAAACAACAACAGCATTGAGAGTTTCACTTAAAGCAGGAGGCATCATAGATAGTATTGGGACCCGGTGGTGAGGGAAGGAGGGGGGGGAAAGGGAAAGGTAAGCAGGGCCAGGTGAAAAGTCGGAAAGGGAGGAGGGGAAGGGGGGAAAAAAAAAAAAAGGGGGGGGGGGGGAATGGAGGGGGAGGAAGGGTGGGAAAGGAGGGGGGGGGGGGGAGGAAAAGGGGAAGGGGGGGAAAGGGAACCAAGGGGGGAATGGACGGGGAGGGGGGGGAGGAAAAGGGAAGGACCAAGGGGGGGAAAAAAGGGGGAGGGGGGGAAAACAAGGGGAGATAAGGGGGGGAAGAGGGGAAGGGAGGAAAAGGAAGGGGAAGGGAGGGAGGGGGAAAAAAGAATGGGGGAAACAAGGGAGGTGAGGTAAACAAGACCTGATGAAGGACCTCATAAAAAGGCCTTGTAGGACACTGATTCGTTTAGGCCAGGAGGGATGGTAGCATTGAGTCGCTCGATCCAAAGGGATTCCCTCTGGAGTATCGAGCGATCCCAATCGCCACCCCTGGGATTGGGTTGGACCACCTCTAGTACCAGAAATTTGGCCACGGAGTTATCGAATCTATGATGTAGGCCAATATGTCGGCCGATAGTGGTCAATTTGCCATTTTCTGAGTCATACAGGTGGTCACCGATTCTCTGCCTGAATTCCCTAATTGTTTTGCCCACGTAAAAGGCTTTGCATACGCAGTTCATGAGATAGACCACCCCTTTTGTACCGCAGTTGGCGAAGGTCCGTGGGACCAAGGTCTCGCCGTTGGGTAAAGTCACAGTTCTGCTTTCGTGGACCCAAGGGCACCGGGGACATTCCCCACATTGGAAGGTGCCGTTGGGGCCACTCCTCACAGATTTAGTGGGGTTGTAGTGACTGGCAGTAAGTTGATCACGTAGTGACCGTGCTCTACGGAAGACCACTTCCGGTGTATGTCTGATATATTTGGTCAGTACGTGATGATCAGCCAAGAGGTGCCAGTGTTTGGTTAGAATATTACGGAGTATGTTATGGTGTACAGAGTAGGTCGTGATAAGTCTTACGGTTTCTGTGGGGGGGGAGGGTTTCTTGCCTTTAAACAGTAAAGCAGTCCGTGGGCGTGATAGGGACTTGTTGAATGCTTTACGCAGATTGGTGGAGGAATAACCTCGTCGTAGGAGGCGTTCGCGTAGTGCTTTGGCCTGACGTAAGAAGTCACTGTGATGTGTACATTTCCTGCGTAACCGTAGATATTGGGCATAGGGAATGCTCCGTACCAGGGAATTCGGATGAGCACTGGTGGCAAACAACAAGGTGTTACCGGCCGTAGGTTTTCTGTAGAGGTCGGTGCCCAACGTTCCGTCCAGTTGTTTGATAATCAGTAAATCTAGAAAGGGGATTTGCTCAGTCTCAATTTTGAAAGTAAATTTGAGGTTTAGGTCGTTATTGTCCAGTTGACGTAAAAATTGTAAGAGTTTGTCCCTAGGACCCGTCCATACCATGAAAAGATCATCAATAAAACGATACCATAAAAGGATATCGTTTAAAAATTCTGTATATTGGTCATGAGCATGGATATGTCGCTCCCAGCCGCCTAAATATAAGTTTGCATATGCTGGGGCGCACGACGTCCCCATTGCAACACCTTGTATTTGTAGAAATAATTGATCGTTGAACGTGAAGTAGTTTTTAGTCAATATAAAGTACAATAATGTCAATATAAACTGGTTCAAGGGCCAGGTCGTTGTGTCTTGTTCGGCTAAGAAGGAACCAGCCGTCCGTACGCCCTGCTCGTGGGGGATACTAGAGTAAAGAGCCTCAATATCAACAGCCACGAGCAGGGCGTCCGGAGGGATCTGGATTCCCTCAAGGTGTTGCAAAAGGTCGGTGGTGTCCCTAATGTAGGACGGGAGACTACGGACGTGGGGCATTAAGAAAGCGTCAACGAATGTACTCGCGTTGTCTGTTAGAGAGCCTATCCCAGACACTATGGGTCTTCCCGGGGGGATATGCATGGCTTTATGGGTCTTGGGTAAGGAATAGAAGGTGGGGGTGCGGGGAAATTTGGGGACCAGGAACTCCAAGGTGTCTTTGTCAATGAGGCCTATGATATAGGCCTCAGTGCAAAGAGCCCGGAGTTCCTGTGCAAAGGAAGATATATGGGTAGCAGAAATGGGTCTATACCAATGTTTGTTATTAAGGATAGTGAGGCACATAGATTGGTATTGGTGATTGGTCATCAGGACAATATTACCGCCCTTGTCCGATTGTTTGATCACGACATCAGAGCGTTGCTGCAGGGACCGAAGAGCTCGGATTTGACTAGGGTCAAGGTTTGAGGAGAAGTCGGGCCATTTTTGTTTCTTGAGGTCACTAATAGTCGCTCGAAGAAAAGCCCATATCTCAGGGCAGGTATTGAGATCGGGGAATCTTCGAGATCGTAAGCGAAAGGACTTGGGTAAAGGAGTTGGTTTAGAGGTAACCGGAGGGCCAGATCTATTAGATGCAGGGGGGGCAGGGAGGGTTATCCCTGCTACGAGTTCGCTTGAAGGGACAATATCAGGGGCCCCGCAATCTTGTGAGGACGCGGGGTCTCCGGTGTCACCCTCATCGAACAGGAGCATCAGGTCGCGGAGCGCCCTGAACTCCTCCATAGAGAAGCCTTTGGTGCGCTCGGCAAGCTCACGCTCTAGTCCTAGGTTAACACGATCCTTGTCGTAGATAAACCTGAAAGTTAAATTACGTGCAAAAAGGTACAAGTCCTTGATTGTTTCAGTGACCTTGAGTGCATCAAGAGGACAGAAACCCAGACCTAACTGTAACAACGAGATTTCTTCGCTGTTAAAAGTATAAGGGGTAAGGTTTATGACATTACGGTCGGTGTGGTCTGGGGGAGAGGGTTTTGTTGGGACAGTGAGGGTTTCAGGACGTAGGCATCTAGATTGCTCTGTTGTTTTTTCAGATCTAAAAAAATGGCGTCCTCATTAATTTTCGTGTATTTGTTTGTCATTAAAGCAGAGTTTAGAATTTTGGGAATTGTGCCGTGCAGTGTGGAGTGACCAGTGGCCCCTTCTACGGGGGTGTTGGTATCATGTGGGATTTGTGTAGGGGGTGCCTGAGTGGATCTCAGGCCTTTTGGGCCTTTTTTATCTTTTTTAGGGTTCGTTGGTGGGGTGTTGCCCCCAAAACGAAGTCTCTTGCGTGAGGAATTAAGTGCAGATGAAGTGTTGGGTTGAGTGGTACTTAAGGAGGATACAGTGGAGGATAAAGATGAATCTGATTCAATATCAGTAGTGAAGTTTCTATTATTGTTACGAGGGGGGCCTCGTCTACCCCGGCCTCTCCCCGGCCAGTGGTAGGCCAGGCCCTCAGTAAAGGCAGCTTTATCCTTCCCAAATTTGATCTGTTTTTTAAGGATAATGTCCTTATTCATAGTTTCCAAGCGTTCTCTAAGTTCTTTCCACTTGGTT